>NC_091143.1:12446415-12772431 GCF_041381155.1 Argopecten irradians
AGAAGAGTCTAAATGTGACTAAGGCATGAATGAGTTAAGAAGGTGGATGGATTTCTAACTGGTGGTTGCTGCATTAAGATAAAGCTTCCTAGTACATCTGAGAACAATGATAATCTTAAGAAGATATCTGGTTTTGTTCTAGCTGAATGCTTTCTAAGTAATGTGATGCTCGTACAGCTAAACACTGTATAATTACTACAGTACTGGCCGACTTCTAGTTAGGACTTCCTGTACAATGCAAGTTAAATTGGAAACTATTCAAGTTATGACATGTGTTTCACATTGAAAACTGAAGAGGTTAAAGTTTTTTTGGTTATCACACATAGTTAGGAAAGTAGGTCGCAAAGTGTCAAATACCTAGGAAGAAAGATACCATGCAACTTATAGTTCCGGAGGAATCTTCTGTATTTCTAACAAGTGCGTTAATGAAAAGCTGTTTAAGTGCAAGATGATTTGTTTTGATTTAGCTTTGTTTGTTTCTTATTTTTTTTTTAAGTTTAAAAAAAAAAAAAAAGCAAATATTTTTTTTTAGAACACCGAGGTATCCATTTACTGACAATTATAGTCCCACCTTCTGGTTATCATGACATCACAAAAATAATGTCAAAATATCGGTGGGACTTATCGAAATTGTTTTTTACCAACATCATTTGAAGATCTCAAAACCCTGTATGGTAGAATGTCAGGCATCCGAACAGTACCATATCCCATTGAAGCAGAGGACTTATTGCTAGAATTTCAAGACAATATAGCAATGCAGGCCAGCAATGTAGGACTATATTGGTCGAATATTTTATACCTTATATGAACATGGTGCCCAATTGATCCATCTGGTTGTCTTTGGTTCCCATAGTTCAGTGGTACAGCTTTTAAAGTCTGGCCATCGTTTAATTTCAGTAGTTCATTTTTCATACATGTATAAAAAGCAGATATGCCATGTATAATGTAAATGCAATTTCATTTCTAGCTTCTGCTGCAACAAAAAATCTTCAGTATGTCTGCCAACATTTTATTTGTATCATCTAAAGTTTGGCTCAGAATCAATGTGAATGGATGCTGGGATCATCTAGATCGTCTTTCTGATGGCAATTCTTACGGGGATATAAACTGTCTGTGGTTTTTGTCGGTAGCTTTTCTTATGAATTGCTGAACATCATTCTGATCTTATACATTTACAATATTGATCGTTCTGGACCATAAGCAAGACCAGGAATTCTTGACCTTGAGCAAGGTCATTACGCTGTATTTAAGACAACAGACCATGATAATTCCTCTGGGTCACTGAAATGCTTTGTAATTGATCATGGATAGGCAGCCATATGTTTTTATGTACTATATTTGTCATGGAACAATTTAGGATATTTGCCATTAATGACAGAATGTATGTATGTATATCAGAATTGTTTTAAATAAGAACATGGGGTTAAGATCAATAGATATTGAAGCTCGGGGAATAAACCTGTTTGAATGTGGACACAGGATCGTGGCGGGATGTAAATGTGCGTGCGTTGGAGGTCCTTTTTCTAAGTTTATATAGAGGTAGTGACATCATTAGCCAGTCAGACGCCATGCTAGTTCTAGATTGTTGGAGCTCAAAGACTTTCTATCCGGGACCTGTGATGTATAATTGATCATCCTTTTACCACTAAACATGCACAATGCACAATGTAACAGCATTAAGACAAATAGAAAACGCTGGATCGGAAATTTCTGTTAACTTAATGCTGGCTGACATTTAGATTTACAGTTAAATTGTCATTCTCGTAGACTTTGCTGCTATATAAAGCATTCCTCCAGCGCTTTATATTGTACTAGTTGTTGATTTCTTGGTCTGCATCCATTGGGGAGGGGAGGAGGGGGATATTTAGATTTTTTTATTGCAGCAGTTAAAACCATCAATGTGGTCTCACCTAATCACACTTATGCTATGTAACTGCACAGCTCAAAGCCCTTCATTTCCATTTCTGCATGCTTGTGTATTCTCGTAAAAGTGGGCCCCGCAATAAAGGCAGGGAATGCTGGAATCCTCTTTTTTGCCATCGGGTTGAAAATTGTTCAAGTAGCATTAGACTTGATAAAGTAATCAATCTATGCCACTGGCTTTACTGTACAAAACTTTCACCAACAAGCTACACAAAGTTCTTTAGGGCAGGAAATAGACCTGTCCAACGGATAATCTACCTTAAAAACCAAATACATGTAGCAAGTTTGCCGCTTGTCACTCCAGTGTATACAATATATAGGCTAAAGTGCACTGGGTTAGGGGTGCGGTGATGTTGCTTTTCCATTATCGTGGTATGTGTGTAAAATGAAAATAAAACCTAGTTGTATTGAAAGATTTTAGAGCGAAAATATCCAACTTGATGAAAGTAGGTCAGCATGTCTGTTAAGCATAAAAAATATCAGATTATAGGTATTCTTTAATGCTTCTGCTATAAAATGGGAGGGGATGGGGGTCAATTAGGCCATGTCTATGACAACCTGCAAAATTATTGCAAACTTGAGTAAGCGTTTAATCAATTTACAAAATAAATAAAAAAAAAAGAAGTCTACAGTTTTCATTAGTTTAAGTTTATGTTCAATTTGTGGTAAGTGAAATTGAGGCCTTAAAAGGGGAAAGGGAGCTTATAGAGATAGGGGTGCTTATTTGGTCGAATCTGGTTTAATAGTGTATCATATATAGATACCGATCTACATGTATAAGGCTTGTACTTTTCGCTTTTCCTATACGCTACAGGGTGAATGGCATTGGGCATATCCTGAATCTCCTTTCTGTTATTAATAAACTTAATCAATGAAATTATTTTTCTATGGATTCCTTTACACTTGCTAATGTTTTCCTGTTGGCTGCAACATGATCGTATCCTGTGATTTCCTACTGTTTGTGTATTCGATCAATAAAAACACTTTATTGTATAGCTGTATATAATTTCACAGTTCAATCTATTGGTGTATTCCTTAAAGCCATTTTTGTTCCCCATAAAGTTTGTATTCTTTCACTTATAATGGCAAATTAAACAGTTGGAAGCTGTGAAAATGAAAATTGCTGATGAGAGCTGACAAGTCTAGTGTAGATCAGTATCAGTTTCCCTCTGGGTGGTATTGTGTATCCACAGTCTGCTAGAAATTAGGATGAAATCATCTTCATTGAGACTGGAAACAATAGTCCAGAGATAAAACCTGCCAAATTCTGGACAGGGATGCAAGAAAACCTGACAGTGATGTATTGGATATTGGCCATTTGGGTAGTCTTCCTGGTCTGTCTGGACTCATTCAGACTCTAGGCATTCTGTAGTACATCTATGTACCCATGAAGTCTATAGTCTACAGTTGTTAGTTCTCATCTTGAGAGGATGTCTCAATGATTAACAACTACCATATTTGATCCAATAAGTGCCCACCGCGCTTTAAAAATTTGAAAAAAACCCAACTTCTTTCATAAAATTACTGCACACAGTAAGCTATAAATCAATTTGCAATAGAAATCAAATAATGAAATCTACCTAGTTTTCATGTTTCAAGTTTGATTTTAGGTGAGTGAAATTGATGCCTAAAAATGAAGGAGAGGCATTTATAGAGATAGGTAGGGCACTTATTGGGTCGAATACGGTATATTTAATGAGAATATGTGGAAGGAAATTGAGTTTTGACAACAAATACAATTCAATTATGAATTTAATTGTTATGTAAAAGCAATTAACTTGCTTTTGCTAATAAACCTTTCATATTCTATCAGAGGCATATAATGAAACAAGTGCTTTAATTAATAACATCGTCAGTAATTCCTCTACAATGTACCACCTATATGCCTATGCATGGTTTGTCTCATTGAGTAATTTAAGGAGTTTTCAGTATTTAGTTATTTAAGATACAAACATTGCTGAATTTTGTATGAATATTTGAGGAAATGGAAATTCAGCATGGACTATTCTCTGTAGAGTTTTGCAACTCATTTTGGGCAGATGACAGGTAACTGCAGGTTGGTGGTTTTTCTCAGGGTCCTCACCTTATTAGCCCACCATCTGTTATTCAAATCGCCCTGCGTCCATCGTCCGTCCGTAAACAATGGTTGTTATCACTATTTCTTAAAAACTGCTGCAGGGATTTTGTTCAAACTTCACATGGAGGGTCTCCTTGGTCCATAGTTGTGCCACACAGGATTTGTGGCTGATCGGAAAAACAAGGTGGCCGCCAGGCAGCCATCTTTGATTTTGGCAGTTGAAGTTTGTTATCAATATTTCTTGTGAACTACTGAAGGGATTTTGTGCAAACTTCACATGGAGGATACCCTTGGTCCCTAGTTGTGCCATATAGATTTTTAGGCTGATCGAAAAAACAAGATGGTTGCCAGACGGCCATCTTGAATTTGATAGTTAAGATTTGTTATCACTATTTCTCAGAAAGTGCTGAAGGGATCTTTCTCAAATTTAATATGTAGGTTCCCCAAGGGCCCTAGTTATGCATATTGCATTTTTGGACCAATCTGTGAACAGGATCGATGGCCGCAAGGCCGCCATCTTGGATTTTAATAGTTAAAGTTTGTTATCGCTATTTCTCAGATAGCAATGAAGGGATCTGTCTCAAATTTCATATGTAGGTTCCCCTAGGGACCTTGTTGTGCATATTGCATTTTGGGACCGATCGGTCAACAAGATGGCCGCCAGGCAGCCATCTTGAATTTTGATAATCAAAGTTTGTTATCACTGTTTCTCAGAAAGTACAGAAGGGATCTGTCTCAAAATTCATATGTAGGTTCCCCTAGGGACCTGGTTGTGCATATTGCGTTTTGGGACCGATCGGC
Organism: Argopecten irradians; assembly: GCF_041381155.1. Classification (NCBI taxonomy): domain Eukaryota; kingdom Metazoa; phylum Mollusca; class Bivalvia; order Pectinida; family Pectinidae; genus Argopecten; species Argopecten irradians. Next base: position 12,451,217 of record NC_091143.1, read on the forward strand.
CAACAAGATTGTTGCAAGGCAGCCATCTTGGATTTTGATATTCAAAGTTTGTTATCTCTGTTTCTCAGAAAGTATTGAATGGATCTTTCTCAAATTTCACAGGTAGGTTCCCCTAGGGCCCTAGTTGTGCATAGTATGATTTGGGACCGATTTAATCAACAAGATGGCCGCCAAGGAGCCATCTTGGATTTTGATAGTTAAAAGTTTGATATCGCTATTTCTCAGAAAGTATTGAATGGATCATTCTCAAATTTCACATGTAGGTTCCCCTAGGGCCCTAGTTGTGCAAATTGCGATTTGGGGCCGATTGATCGACAAGATGGCCGCCAAGGAGCCATTTTGGATTTTGATAGTTGAAGTTTGTTACTGCTATTTCTCAAAAGGTACTGAAGCAATCTGTCTCAAATTTTATGTGTAGTATGTTTGAAAAAGTTTAAAAAGTAGAGAAAAGATCCATCTTTCCATTGTCAGACATAGATCATTCTTTGGTGGGCGCCAAGATCCCTCTGGGATCTCTTGTTAAACTGGTATGTTCTTATTGACCCAAACTGATTTTGTCATTTAAGTAATTTATAAAAGAATATGCCATGTTTTGGTGATAAAAGAAAGCCAGAGTTCCAAGAAAAAAGTCCTGACATTTACTTGGTAACTGATCAACAAAGGTCTCCGAAACATAGCCCAGAGATTGTAGGACTGATGGTAGAATGTCAGCCACTATAACCAGTTGGCCATGCACTGTTGCCTCTGGTTCTGACAAGATTTGGTACTGTTGATTTGATATCTAATTATCTATAGAAAAATTGTATGTCTAGAATGTAATTCTTACACAGAGAAAAGGTTTATTTGGACAAATCTTCCATCCCTCACACTTTATCCTTTATTCTGAAAGACTGACAGTTGTATAGCCTGTTGTCAGCTACTATATTAACACATTCATCCCTGAAGACATATTTAGACTCTTCCAAATCAAGGACTTGAGCATCCCAATACAAAAATACGGGGGAAATGAGTTTAAGTACTGACACACTGACTTCAAAGCGAACCTGATTGAGCTTTATTTATTTGTTTGTCAGATTGTATCAAACAATTGTACAAAAATTTACAAGAAACTTGCAGAACAGAGTGAAAAAGGAATGATACTGCACCATACAGCCATTTCATCCTTCAAGAACTTGTCACTGCACAGATGCAAACTTGAAAAAGTTCAAACTAGAATGTCATACTATCTAAGCAAAGAGTTGTAATCTTTGAAAGAATTTGAATCTTTTAAAAGAATTCAAGAGATGATAAAATTCCAATGATAATTTTATTTGCTTTCTTTGGATACCTATATATGTTTTTGTATTTGTTGAGTTGTCTGGATGACCAAAGTGTACCATATTTCTTCCTAGACTGAAATTAACACCTGCTGATAAGTCAACAGATCAGTCACCACAGAGAAATTGACAAAGGATGTTGATATCGATTCACTATATAATCAGTTTCACACAAGGTCAACTTCTAACAATGTCAAGGTCACATTTTAAGACATTATTGTGGTTCTTGTTCAAACACTTCCCGCCCTATCCCTGCATGCTCATATTTATTGCAAGGTCGACAGGTAAAGTACAAGTGTGAACAAATATATATTGTTTTCTAGACCTGTGGGGTGTTGTCTGTAGGTATATAAACACACAGATTGTATCTTAACTGTCACTCCCAGAAAACAAGCGTAAGACGAAATGTCATGCATTTTAGAATGCTTTTTACAAAAGTATATTGTTCAATTATGACAAGAGCTTTTGTGACAGAGATCTAAAGATAAAGAATGACCAACTTTTTTGTACAAGAGTTTTGTGACCGAGGTAAAAAACAACCTATACTGACTATGCATAAACCCTTTATAAAATTTATAAAATTTGTCAGATGAAAGTTTTTATGCCTTGCCACGAAGGAGATTTTAAGACTTTTGTGTCCTATTTAAAACAGCCATTTAAGGATGTTTCGTGTTTTTACGGTAAAGAAAAACCAGAGTTCTATGGAAAAAACTGACCAATGTACTGAAAGTTAAGGGCAATTTTCCTGGGTAGTCTCAAAATCACATGCCAGAGGTTTACACTGCAAGTGGTAAAATGTCGCTGACACTTTAACCACTAAGCCACTACCACCTCTAGCTGGCGCTTCAAGAAGTGTTTCAATTTACATTGAGTGCATATACTCTCTAAACTTTGTCAGTTGAAGTGTACAAAGTATTAATGGAAGATGCTTCAGATCATATTGCATATGTCCTTTCATTAAGGTTTATATTGCAAAATAATAATGATGACGATGAAAACATATGTCTCTACTCCAACAAGCTACATTTATCAGTGTATAATCTGAATGAACCAATGTGAAGGCAATGTTTCTTGGGTATTTGTGTGCCAGAACCAGAAACCTTACAGCATCAGAAGTGATTCTTTGAAAAGAAAAAAAAATTAAAATGTGATCAGGTGACAGAGCCTTTGATGTTTGGAATGTGCAGCTCAACTGAACTGTGGCAGCGCCACATGTTGTTGTTTCAGATGGGATGTCGGCAGTCGAAGCTACAGATATAAATTAAAACAATCGCAGCATCGCTCAGGAAACGCTGCAAATAACACTTAGTAAATATACAGAGAATGGGTCTGGAGCATACAGACATCCTGTACTTGTGTAGTGATGGATTATCAAGCATCGTATTATCTTTTACAGATTTCCAATTACACTGATATAATCAAGCATTGGAATGGAGGAAATGAAAAACATTAAGATTCCTTTCCCTCGATTATGAATGAAGGCAAATTTTGTAGTTGTAACAGTACTGATATGTAGTGGATACTTGATAATCCTCTCCTTTTCATCCCCAGCCCAAACCATTTAGATTGAAATTTTCATGTTCCGAATTCTGTCTTCTTATATAACAATCAAATCTCTTCCTTGGTATCCCTGTCTGGATTAATTGTTAGTTCTCTGGAATATCAGGGTCCAAATTATCTCTGGTTCACTGTATACTGGTGCTCAAAATTTGACCAATTTCCCACATGGAAAGCACAGTCTATGACTAGGACTTGCAGAAATTATTGAACATTTCTATGAAATACCAAATGACATTTATGTTCTTATTCATTAAAGCAGAACAAATTGAACATTAAGGTAAAGATTTTTCTTCCACTTTCTAAACCTTATATATCTGGCTGAAAGTAGGACCTAAACCATAAAAAGAAATTTACCTAAATTATTAAATGATGGAACTCCAACTATCTATGTTTGTATGGTTGCAACGATTTATGTTGTAGTCTGAAAGGTATGAAAGTTATGATGATGTGCAATATAAAAAAGCTTCGTCCCCGTAGAACTCATCTAGATGGATATGCCCTGGAATGATGAAGCCTGCCAGCAAATCTCTGTCTGGAGGGTGGGAGAAGTGCTCACCTGAAAAGTTTACGTCAAAAAGCACAAGTCTGTGTCACGCCTCATTAGACAGGTCTAAACTAATTACACAAGTTAATTGGAGACATATTTAAGACTGGGTCACCAGTACTGAAAAGAGATGTCATATACATCTCTTTCTAACTAATTTCCAGGCCGACCAGTTACATCCAATTGCCTATAGGTGTAGAGATTGATTCAAACTTAATGTGATTTGACAACTTTGATGCCATAAGTTCTATCATATTACATTAATCATTCTGGTCGGGCTACATCAAAGAACTCGTGATGGCCTGGGTTCAAACGTAATCAAAGTGCCACAAGTAAAATCTACATGGCCAGTCACTGAGTCTGTTGTGTGATGTAGAGTTATATTTTCTTTGGAGCAGATATCCATTCTTTCATCATTACCTTGTTTCAGTTGGTTGTTTGGGCTAAATGTCCTATTAACAGCAAGGGTCATTTAAGGATAGCTTCCCTGTATGCAGTGTGTTGCGTTTGTAAATGTCTATGTTTTAAGAGACTGTGGTATGTCCGTGTTGTGTCTCCTTGTGAAAGTGGAATTCTTGCCCTTTTTATAGTGCTATCTCACTGAAGCTTGAGATATAATTTACTATGAAAAGGGGCAAGAGTCCCACTATATTAAAAAGAGACACAACATGAATGTACCTCAGTCTCCCAAAACAGAAAGACATTCAAATAAAAAAAAAAAAATTTGAAAATCATTAACATTAAGTTCACCTACAGACGATTTAACAACAAATTCTTGATCTTAGCAGGGTATTTATGCAAAAAGAAGAAGAAGAAGAAGAAGAAAAAAAATGAATGTGACCCTCATGCATTTTATACCCCATGTTGCACCACGACATAGCGGAAGGCACACAGTGTTGCTGTTCCATTTTGCTGTGTCCAGTAACAGCTAGACGCTTCTATTTGGTCAGAAACTCAGAGTATAGTCCCCTTGATGTAGACCAAACTTACTCTTTGATACTTCCTAAGTATTAACACTTGAAGTAGGTTACACCAGTAGCCTGTACTTTTCTTTTCCCATTTCCATTTCCATGTGTACTTTGCCCGTTGGGTTTATAGATACAGGGTGGTAATAATTGGGTTAATATCATACAATCATTCAACATTCCATGTGCAAAAAGAGGTAGATTTTTGACTCCAAAGCGGTAGCATTACACGCGGCATTTTTCGCGACGCGTCAGAGATGTATAAATATCAATAATATGCAAAACAAGTACAAAAACATATTTTGTTAACAAATTATGATTTAACTTTAATTATTACCATAGGCCTTGCATGGTGGCTCATTTTGTATTTTTTAAATGTTAATTAAGGCTTACATTAAATTTAGAAGATGAAAAATGCCAATAAATACATTGTATACTTTTATTTCAATGCTATTTATCACCTTTTTTAATTATACATTTTGTCTATTTGTTTTGGGTTTTTTTTCACTTTTTTTTTTTTTGTAATACATACTGGACTCATTTTCTTTTGATTTATGCAAGAAAAAATACAAATATTTGTTTCTCAAATTTACACCAATATTCTAGAGAAATTATCACTCTGAAAAAAATAATAACTTTTTTTTTAGTCCTTTATTAGAATCACCCCATTCCAAAATGGCGGCCATTACGATTGCAAAGTTTATGATTTTCAGCAGACACTGTATGCCTATTTTACATTAAAAACGTGAGTAAATCATTTCAATTATAAGTAGTGTTTGTTTTTGAAATGATGCTTACTAGTTTTAAGCACAAAATTTATTGAAAGGCCAGATGATTGTTTCCTTACGGTAGGCCTACGTAACACACATCGTTACACTCAGACACAACTGACACCGCCAAGGTGGAACTAGCCCCAGGCTGCTAATTAGCACCAGTGGGTTGTTGGTCAGGGAGTGTTCACACCTCCTTTGTTTACTTAATTATGAAGCAAGTCAGCCTACTCCGTCTGGTATGCATTTTGAAGCCACCATGGCAGCCCCAACCGACTATGAAAAATTCAGAAATCGGAAGAAAAAAAAATGAAGACGATGTTTTGCAGAAATCGGAATATTTGGATATTAAAGCGGTAGGCGGAATATCAGTCTCAAAAGCGGTAGACTTCCGCCAGAATCGGTAGGGTTAACATGTCTGTTAATATCATACAATCATTCAACATTCCATCATTAATAATTTCTATCCCTTTTCTATCAGGCTACGTCATTAGTTAATAGAAGTTTATAGAGATCATTTGACGGCTGGAATCATTAAGGGTTTGTGGCGCTTCCTTTGAACAAGTTGAACTACATTAACAGTGGGTAATGAATTACACATGATTAGCATATTAGCATAGTCATCCCTGTACTTGTAGAGAATGTCTTTTTTTGCTTGGTTTGCGATCAACTAATAGAAAAAGCTTGAGGCCATCCATGCTCTCATTCTAAGCATTTGGTCGATGTGACCTTATCTTTGGGATTAAGGCCTTTAGCATTCATGCTCAGAATTAGGTCAAAGTGGCCTCATGTGTGACATAAGCCAAGATTGTTTATGTTCAGAATTGGGTCAAAATGACATCTTTTGTTTGAAAATGTAATATTAATAATTTCCTGTCCTATACAGTAAGATGATGTATGGTAGAGCTATGATGGTGACATTTAATGTTGGGAACAGAAATTAGGGTACATTTGTATATATATAGATAAGAAATGACAAAAATATTTTCATACAAAATTTACAACTTTGGCTTTGGTTACCAGTAATTGACATTGAAGGTCAAAATTATTTTGATATGAATTTTGTAAAAAATATCAGTTTTAAAAAAATTGAATGAAATAAATAGTGTTTTCATGAAATCATACACTGTAGAGAAAGAGTTTGCTATCATTTCTCACCAGATTTAACCTAAATAAGTCAGATGGATGTCTCTTGCTCTGTTGACCTTTGACTTATGTAGCATAACAGTCACTCCCACAAGCTCTAACCTGACATACCTGGCAATGAAATACAAGTAAATAAAGTGTCACCTGGCTACCTCAGGTAAATAAGATGTTATGGCACAGTTTACAGCCTAAAGCTGCTGGATCATTACTTCACCATCTGATGGGATCAGCGAGGAATTCTAAGAATTTGACCTAAGATTGATTTGTGTTCAGTCTACAATAATTGTGTACAAATCCTTTCTTCATTTGTGTATAGAAACAAGGTCAAATCCCCTTGTCCCTCTGTACACTTACTTTGTCCAGTATTTTTGCACTATTATTCATAGTTTACAAAGCTCATCTATATACTTCATATATTACATCTTCATCTGTACACTTCCTGTGTCCCATCCTCATCTGTACACTTCCTGTGTCCCATCTTCATCTGTACACTTCCTGTGTCCCATCTTCATTTGTGAACTTCATGTGTCCAATCTTAATCTGTGAACTTCCTGTGTCCCATCTTCATCTGTATGTACACTTCCTGTGTCCCATCTCCATCTGTATGTGCATTTTCTGTGTCCCATCCTCATCTATACACTTTCTGTGTCCAATCTTCATCTGTACACTTCTTGTGTCCCATCTTCATCTGTGAACTTCCTGTGTCTTATCTCCATCTGTATGTGCATTTCCTGTGTCCCATCTTCATCAGTACACTTCCTGTGTCCCATCTTCATCAGTACCCTTCCTGTGTCCCATCTTCATCTGTCCACTTCCTGTGTCCCATCTCCATCTGTACACTTCCGGTGTCCCATCTTCATCTGTACACTTCCTGTGTCCCATCTGCATCTGTACACTTCATGTGTCCCATCTTCATCTGTACACTTCCTGTGTCCCATCTTCATCTATATGTACACTTCCTGTGTCCCATCTTCATCTGTACACTTCCTGTGTCCCATCTTCATCTGTATGTACACTTCCTGTGTCCCATCTTCATCTGTATGTACACTTCCTGTGTCCCATCTTCATATGTACACTTCCTGTGTCCCATCTTCATCTGTACACTTCCTGTGTCCCATCTTCATCTGTACACTTCCTGTGTCCCATCTTCATCTGTATGTACACTTCCTGTGTCCCATCTTCATATGTACACTTCCTGTGTCCCATCTTCATCTGTACAACCAACCCCCCCATGTGTCCTATCTTCATCTATACACCTCCTGTATCACATCTTCATCTGTGTACATTTTCTGTACTGTCCCATCTTCATATGTACACTTCCTGTGTCCCTGTGTTCCATTTCATATGTACACTTCCTGTGTCCCATCTTCATCATATGTACACTTCCTGTGTCCCATCTTCATATGTACACTTCCTGTGTCCCATCTTCATCTGTACATGTACACTTCCTGTGTCCCATCTTCATCATATGTACACTTCCTGTGTCCCATCTTCATCTGTACACTTCCTGTGTCCCATCCATATGTACACTTCCTGTGTCCCATCTTCATATGTAACTCCTCTTGTACACTCCTGTATCTCTTGTGTACATTTTCTGTCCTGTGTCCCATCTTCATATGTACACTTCCTGTGTTCCCATCTTCATATGTACACTTCCTGTGTCCCATCTTCTTTGTACACTTCCTGTGTCCCATCTTCTTTGTACACTTCCTGTGTCCCATCTTCATTGTACACTTCCTGTGTCCCATCTTCATTTGTACACTTCCTGTGTCCCATCTTCTATGTACACTTCCTGTGTCCCATCTTCTTTGTACACTTCCTGTGTCCCATCTTCATTTGTACACTTCCTGTGTCCCATCTTCTATGTACACTTCCTGTGTCCCATCTTCTTTGTACACTTCCTGTGTCCCATCTTCTTTGTACACTTCCTGTGTCCCATCTTCATATGTACACTTCCTGTGTTCCATTTTCATATGTACACTTCCTGTGTCCCATCTTCATATGTACACTTCCTGTGTCCCATCTTCTTTGTACACTTCCTGTGTCCCATCTTCATATGTACACTTCCTGTGTCCCATCTTCTTTGTACACTTCCTGTGTCCCATCTTCTTTGTACACTTCCTGTGTCCCATCTTCTTTGTACACTTCCTGTGTCCCATCTTCTTTGTACACTTCCTGTGTCCCATCTTCATTTGTACACTTCCTGTGTCCCATCTTCTTTGTACACTTCCTGTGTCCCATCTTCTATGTACACTTCCTGTGTCCCATCTTCATTGTACACTTCCTGTGTCCCATCTTCTTTGTACACTTCCTGTGTCCCATCTTCTTTGTACACTTCCTGTGTCCCATCTTCTTTGTACACTTCCTGTGTCCCATCTTCTTTGTACACTTCCTGTGTCCCATCTTCTTTGTACACTTCCTGTGTCCCATCTTCTTTGTACACTTCCTGTGTCCCATCTTCTTTGTACACTTCCTGTGTCCCATCTTCATATGTACACTTCCTGTGTCCCATCTTCATATGTACACTTCCTGTGTTCCATTTTCATATGTACACTTCCTGTGTCCCATCTTCATATGTACACTTCCTGTGTCCCATCTTCTTTGTACACTTCCTGTGTCCCATCTTCTTTGTACACTTCCTGTGTCCCATCTTCTTTGTACACTTCCTGTGTCCCATCTTCATTTGTACACTTCCTGTGTCCCATCTTCATATGTACACTTCCTGTGTCCCATCTTCTTTGTACACTTCCTGTGTCCCATCTTCTTTGTACACTTCCTGTGTCCCATCTTCTTTGTACACTTCCTGTGTCCCATCTTCTTTGTACACTTCCTGTGTCCCATCTTCATTTGTACACTTCCTGTGTCCCATCTTCATATGTACACTTCCTGTGTCCCATCTTCATTGTACACTTCCTGTGTCCCATCTTCTTTGTACACTTCCTGTGTCCCATCTTCTTTGTACACTTCCTGTGTCCCATCTTCTATTTGTACACTTCCTGTGTCCCATCTTCTTTGTACACTTCCTGTGTCCCATCTTCTTTGTACACTTCCTGTGTCCCATCTTCTTTGTACACTTCCTGTGTCCCATCTTCTTTGTACACTTCCTGTGTCCCATCTTCTTTGTACACTTCCTGTGTCCCATCTTCTTTGTACACTTCCTGTGTCCCATCTTCTTGTACATTCACTGTACACTTCCTGTGTCCCATCTTCTTTGTACACTTCCTGTGTCCCATCTTCATCTGTACACTTCCTGTGTATCTTCTTTGTACACTTCCTGTGTCCCATCTTCTTTGTACACTTCCTGTGTCCCATCTTCTTTGTACACTTCCTGTGTCCCATCTTCTTTGTACACTTCCTGTGTCCCATCTTCTTTGTACACTTCCTGTGTCCCATCTTCTTTGTACACTTCCTGTGTCCCATCTTCTTTGTACACTTCCTGTGTCCCATCTTCTTTGTACACTTCCTGTGTCCCATCTTCTTTGTACACTTCCTGTGTCCCATCTTCTTGTACACTTCCTGTGTCCCATCATTTGTACACTTCCTGTGTCCCATCTTCTTTGTACACTTCCTGTGTCCCATCTTCTTTGTACACTTCCTGTGTCCCATCTTCTTTGTACACTTCCTGTGTCCCATCTTCTTTGTACACTTCCTGTGTCCCATCTTCGTCTACATGTCCCATCTTCCTTCCTGTGTCCCATCTTCATCTGACTTCCTGTGTCCCATCTTCGTCTATCACTTCCTGTGTCCCATCTGATGTGTCCTAACTTTATTTGCATACTGCGCATCGTATCTTTCTTTTGTGTTTCCTAATTACATGATCTTTAAAATTCCTTCCAAGCCATTAACACAGCGGTGGGTGGTCATCCAATTGAGTATCTCCTACATTATGTACGACTGTTGATGAGTACATTGTTGTTATTTATATGGCTGTTTATCCTTACTTACCTATTGATCAATATGACACAAGGTTATTGGCACAATAGCAAACGTTATTGGACATCTGCTGTTTAGTTATTAAACAGGTCTGGTGTTACACATTCATCTGTTGTCAATATGAAATGTATATTTTCTCCTCCGACGTCCCTAAATGTACAATATTTACATCTCCTCACAGACGTACCCTAATATTAAATATGTTACATCTCCTCACAGACGTACCCTAATATTAAATTAAATATGTTAAATATCTCATCTTCACAGACCCTATATAAATATGTTACATTCCTCACAGACTACCCTAATATTAAATATGTTACATCTCCTCACAGACGTACCCTAATATTAAATATGTTACATCTCCTCACAGACGTACCCTAATATTAAATATGTTACATCTCCTCACAGACGTACCCTAATATTAAATATGCTACATCTCCTCACAGACGTACCCTAATATTAAATATGTTACATCTCCTCACAGACGTACCCTAATATTAAATATGTTACATCTCCTCACAGACGTACCCTAATATTAAATATGCTACATCTCCTCACAGACGTACCCTAATATTAAATATGCTACATCTCCTCACAGTCGTACCCTAATATTAAATATGCTACATCGCTGACAAGTGGGATTATTTCTCAAAAAACAGGAGCAGACGAATTAGTTACTTTTACACTTTTACCACCATTGACAGTTTTGAGCTTCTTGTTTTACTTTAAGATAAAATATTAACAATAATTAATTGCATCCTGAAAAAATGCCCTGTATGGAGTGAAGTAATGATTGCACATCTACCAAGAGCAAAACAAGTTATTTTTATATAATTTTTGTGTTAATTAGACATACATGTACATGAGTAAACACCAATTATTGTTCAAATGATGAGTATCATTTATTCTCTGTCAATACTGGAGCATCTTTAATATACTCATGCAATTACCTTTATAGACAAGTCACCCCAGACTGACCCCAGACTGACCTTCCACATTTATTATTGGTAAAATTGATATTCCACATGTGGCATTATAGTGACCTTCATATGACCAATCTGGTGTTTACACTGGAATATAATTTATGTTGTCAATGAAAAAATATTGTAATGATTTGTCCCTATATAGTACAAATTGTTTTTCATCTCCTGACACATACGTACTCCTAATTGGATTAAATATTATTACATCTACACAGACATTACCCTATATTAATTCATATGTTACATCTCATTGGACATTCAGTACCCTAATATAAATATGTTTCAATCTACTGACTTCACAAATGTACTGAATTTATTACCTATATTAAATATGTTACATCTCATCTGTAGACTCGTACACTTGTATATACATTAAATTAATGTTTACTGATGATTGTAGCTCTTCAGACGAATACCCTAATATTATGGTATGTATTACATTTGGTGTCTAGACTGTGCCTTGACCCTAATATTAATGTTGAATATGTTACATTTTGAATTAGATGCTATATGGACTTCATTTGTATACATTATAGGGTTACTGCTATATGGACTTCACTTGTATACATTATAGGGTTACTGCTATATGGACTTCACTTGTATACATTATAGGGTTACTGCTATATGGACTTCACTTGTATACATTATAGGGTTACTGCTATATGGACTTCACTTGTATACATTACATTACTTGTATACATTACTAGGGTTACTGCTATATGGACTTCACTTGTATACATTATAGGGTTACTGCTATATGGACTTCACTTGTATACATTATAGGGTTACTGCTATATGGACTTTACATTATAGGGTTACTGGGACTTCACTTGTATACATTATAGGGTTACTGCTATATGGACTCTTCACTTGTATACATTATAGGGTTACTGTTATATGGACTTCACTTGTATACATTATAGGGTTACTGCTATATGGACTTCACTTGTATACATTATAGGGTTACTGCTATATGGACTTCACTTGTATACATTATAGGGTTACTACTATATGGACTTCACTTGTATACATTATAGGGTTACTGCTATATGGACTTCACTTGTATACATTATAGGGTTACTGCTATATGGACTTCACTTGTATACATTATAGGGTTACTACTATATGGACTTCACTTGTATACATTATAGGGTTACTGCTATATGGACTTCACTTGTATACATTATAGGGTTACTGCTATATGGACTTCACTTGTATACATTATAGGGTTACTGCTATATGGACTTAACTTGTATACATTATAGGGTTACTACTATATATGGACTTCACTTGTATACATTATAGGGTTACTGCTGTATGGACTTCACTTGTATACATTATAGGGTTACTGCTATATGGACTTCACTTGTATACATTATAGGGTTACTGCTATATGGACTTCACTTGTATACATTATAGGGTTACTGCTATATGGACTTCACTTGTATACATTATAGGGTTACTGCTGTATGGACTTCACTTGTATACATTATAGGGTTACTGCTGTATGGACTTCACTTGTATACATTATAGGGTTACTGTTATATGGACTTCACTTGTATACATTATAGGGTTACTGCTGTATGGACTTCACTTGTATACATTATAGGGTTACTGCTATATGGACTTCACTTGTATACATTATAGGGTTACTGCTGTATGGACTTCACTTGTATACATTATAGGGTTACTGCTATATGGACTTCACTTGTATACATTATAGGGTTACTGCTATATGGACTTCACTTGTATACATTATAGGGTTACTGCTATATGGACTTCACTTGTATACATTATAGGGTTACTGCTATATGGACTTCACTTGTATACATTATAGGGTTACTGCTGTATGGACTTCACTTGTATACATTATAGGGTTACTGCTATATGGACTTAACTTGTATACATTATAGGGTTACTACTATATGGACTTCACTTGTATACATTATAGGGTTACTGTTGTATGGACTTCACTTGTATACATTATAGGGTTACTGCTATATTGGACTTCACTTGTATACATTATAGGGTTACTGCTGTATGGACTTCACTTGTATACATATATAGGTTTATACTTATGGTATATGGACTTCACTTGTATACATTATAGGGTTACTGCTATATGGACTTAACTTGTATACATTATAGGGTTACTGCTGTATGGACTTCACTTGTATACATTATAGGGTTACTACTATATGGACTTCACTTGTATACATTATAGGGTTACTGCTATATGGACTTAACTTGTATACATTATAGGGTTACTACTATATGGACTTCACTTGTATACATTATAGGGTAACTGTTGTATGGACTTCACTTGTATACATTATAGGGTTACTGCTATATGGACTTCACTTGTATACATTATAGGGTTACTGCTATATGGACTTCACTTGTATACATTATAGGGTAACTGTTGTATGGACTTCACTTGTATACATTATAGGGTTACTGCTATATGGACTTCACTTGTATACATTATAGGGTTACTGCTATATGGACTTAACTTGTATACATTATAGGGTTACTGCTATATGGACTTCACTTGTATACATTATAGGGTTACTGCTATATGGACTTCACTTGTATACATTATAGGGTTACTGCTATATGGACTTCACTTGTATACATTATAGGGTTACTGCTATATGGACTTAACTTGTATACATTATAGGGTTACTACTATATGGACTTCACTTGTATACATTATATGGTTACTAGTGTCAAATAAACCTGACACATCTACCATACTCATCACATAATTCCATCAGACTGTCTTTGAGGAATCAAATACCACAAATTATTCCAGACATCTGCATTTCTAAATGCATGTGCGTGCACGTTTGCAGACGAAAATACTTCTTTTTTATGTGCAGGCTTTTAAGAGGCATGTCTGGGACCCGTGGAAGTGGGAAAGGTCTAATGTATAATTCAACGGAGGTGACACATGGTCATTTCATCTCTTGACTCCTACTGATAGTACATACATATCTATATTAAATGGACAATACTGCAGCTTTACGATGTATGCATTTGCATGGAAAATTTTATTTATTGTCCACCGGTGTACTGTTAGCAACATATTGGGTCCATTTCTGGTTCACCCCTGAAGACACATTTAGACTCTTCACAATCAAATACTGGACCAGTCCATTATGAAATTTTAGGGGTGAATGAGTTATAGTAGTTGTTTAGAGGTTTAGTCATACAGACTGTAATACTGGTCACGGAGCCGCAAGTAACGTAGACAATGACTGCCATCTCAATCAGAAAAGCAGACTGCCCAAAGGTTTACTGGAATGATTTGAATTATCCTAGAGGCAAAAAAAAATGTCCTAATACTGGTAATAGTTTTTTGTAAAATTGGCACTAAACATCGAGCATGCAAACACTTCATTAGCATAGTAGTCTCCTAGCATAAAATGTGCATTAATGCATATAGGATTACGCTGGGAGGGATTTGAATGACATTTACGGACTTAGAACCAACATCACATCATGTTAATGATATATGGCAAAGGTTTATCGACTGAAAGATGCAGCATAATTTGATTGTAAATGATATGGCAAAGTCATCTGAGGCTGAAAGTTGTCAGTCCATCAAGTTGCGATTGTATCTATTGAACTTCGGTTCCCTGAGTATGGATGTAGATTAAGTGTAATATGAACCGGAGTCAGCTGTGGGCCCCAAATGTAGACATTTTGTCAATATCTTTGCGTTTCTTTGAGATCTCAGTTCTATTAGTTACACTGTTCCTCAATGACTTAATACAGAAAAAATATTTTGTCTGAAAGCAACATGTATCAGTTCAGACAAAGTCAAGCTTGTAGATAAAAGTTTCTTTTAGACCTGAAGCGCCGCTACTTATCCAATATCTCATTGCTAGGGACAATTTTAGGAACAAGAACTCTTTTGTGGTAACCAAATACAAAGTTCTACTAACTAAATGCTTGATTTAACTAACCAAATACAATTGTACTATTTATATCATGTGACATTGTGTTAACCAATAGGATTACCAGATTCTGGCTTATGGTGGTATAGTTAAGATATCCTTTTCTTGTATGTTTTGCAACATGTTTCGAATGACAAATTCATAACATATGTATTGTCCTCTTCACACTTCCTTGTAGATTTTGTTCAAGATTTCACACCATGAATATGAACTTATGTTCTGTTCTGTTCAAGATCTCATGCCAAGAATATGAACTTGTGTTCTGTTCTGTTCAAGATCTCACACCAAGAATATGAACTTGTGTTCTGTTCTGTTCAAGATGTCATGCCAAAAATGTCAACTTATGTTCTGTTCTGTTCAAGATGTCATGCCAAAAATGTCAACTAATGTTCTGTTCTGTTCAAGATTCACACCAAGAATATGAACTTATGTTCTGTTCTGTTCAAGATCTCGTGCCAAGAATATGAACTTGTGTTCTGTTCTGTTCAAGATCTCACACCAAGAATGTCAACTTGTGTTCTGTTCTGTTCAAGATGTCATGCCAAGAATGTCAACTTGTGTTCTGTTCTGTTCAAGATGCCATGCCAAGAATGTCAACTTGTGTTCTGTTCTATTCACCTAGAATGTCAACTTGTGTTCTGTTCTGTTCAAGATCTCACACCAAGAATGTCAACTTGTGTTCTGTTCCTCCATTCAAAATAGTGCTTGTCCATATTCCAAAATGAAGACAAGATCTTGAACAAAGTCATTGTGACACTTTTATACGAAATCAGATAGCCAACGGTCTTTCTGGACATAGTGTCAGTATATCATATCGAGTCACCAGTGAATTGTAGTTCTATAGTATCGTATATACATAGTTGGTATGTAGACTATTGCGAGTCCCCAGTTGTAGAATTTCGGTGTAAGCACCAGGAGATTAACAATGTAGAGGTTGTGGACCGTTTATTACCAGCAAAACTTGGCTGTTGATCAATGATGAGCAGATATTCTACGCAGCAATAGAGATACATTCATTGAATTCCTGAAAGTCTGCACTCTGTAACGCAACACCCAAATTACATCAGCAGGATTCCCCTTAGATTAAAAATAAAACCACTTTAAAACTTTACTTTCTTTTTCTGTCGTCTGTTTAACAGGAGAGCAAGAGAATAAAGACAGAATCAATATAGTACTAAGCAAGGAAGGTGATGTCAAAATGTCTAGGGAAACATTATCATTGTGTTATCTCTGTGTTATGTGTTGGATTTAGTGCCATCAGTTCGCATTATAGTAGAACTTGCTCTGACGATACAATTCCCAAGATTTTGTGAATAGGAATCACCTTCCATATGATCAATCTTTGTGTACTTTCACAAACAAATGTATTCCTCAAAAACAATGACTCTTGCAATCTTGCAATTGGAGTACTTCCTGAAATTTTGCATATCCTGTCAAGATTGGAAGAGTATGGCATGATCTTAGAACTTTCTTAAAGATTTATCACTCAAGTGAATTAGGTCTAGAGATATTTTTTGACTCCTCCTCAACCCTCTCCACCCCCATTTTTATGCCCCATCTGAATTTCAATGCTTAGCAGGGGCATTGAGGTCCTTCATTTCCTAGCTTGTATTGTAATCATTGTATATTAATGTATATAGATATACTTTAGATTCACTGTTACATCACTGGTATATTTCAGTTTTCAACTCATTCACCCCTGAACATTCAAAATGAACTGTTCCAGATTTTGAATTGGAAGAGTTCAAACAAGTCTTTAGGGGTGATAGAGTGAGTTAATTGGTAAAACATGTCCTTGGTAAAACCTATTACATGGCATTAAATGTATTCATGTTTGAAAATGAAATGAATTTGTTTAAATAAACTACGAGATTGCAGTTTGGTAAATATATTCATTTCTGGGAATAACAGCAATAACTTTGCGTGGGTTGACTGCTTCTTAACTTAACATGTAGTTTGAATTGTTACATCACATAAACTCTTATATAATATTTAATAAGGGATATTTGAAAATTATGTCTCTAGAAGTCATAAGCACCTACACATCTGATGTTTCAACTTAGCATGATGGAATTTTGTTTAAATTACTTGAATTTCAGTACGTTGTTAAGATGAGCATTCAGCATATAAGTAGAGTAGGTCATATTGTATTACCTCTAGTGAAGGTCAGTTGTATCATTTCTGGTATAGCTATGGTGAATAAATGAAATCGATACTCAGGAAATATAAAAACTACATAAAAGGATTCAGTTAATATATATATATACATATATATACATGTAAGATTTGAGGAAAAGTCGAAGGCTGTCACCAGAAGTATATCTGCCAATTAAAGTGAACAGTCGGGCAAGGATGGCTAAAGTCAGTAAAAATGGTGTGAATGTATCCAGTATAATTTCTTATGAAATAGAAAAATGAAATCTCTCGTCAAAATCTGTCTGCGTACGAAGAAATTAATTTAAAGTATAGGAATCCTAAAACGTCCTCCCGGCTGACTATGTCCGTGGTTACATTTACACGCAGCCTCGCTTTCAATGCTTTCAACTTTCCTTTACTTTAATGGTCAGAACTTGGAAACGTAAGCAGAACTTGGCCGTCGTATTAATATGTGAGAACTTTTGGAAGGCCAATGAACGCATTTAGACTGGTTTTCTTTGCCTGACTATTCAATTTAACCTTGTTATCCTGATGTGACTTGCAGCCAGATAAGGATGTGGGTTTGAAACTCTTGTGAAGCCAGGTCTAGAGAACAAGTACATGTAGTTATTATTGGTTGATGGTTTTTCTCTGGTACTCTGACTTTCCTCCATAAGAAAGACCTGCCATGCTATTAAAATGACCAAAGCTGGTAAATAAGTTGTAAACCTTAATCAAGCTCAAACAATTAACAAAGAAATAGATTTGGAGAAGTGCTGCTGGTGAACCCCATTAAGGTTATCTAGATATTACATTGATGAATTTAAATGCAGGTCTAACTTACAAAAAGATGTATTAACAGTGCTTCAAGTTTTGCATCTTTCATCTGATGATTATTGAAAACTTACTTAAAAGATATTTTAGGGTTGTTGCACTATGTACAGCAGACACATTACACAAACTTTAGTGTGTACATAAATTATAGGAATTTAGCTGTGACAAGTAACTCTTCTTATTTCACAAATTCACCTTTGACTTTTAGTCATCTGGCCCATTCCCTTCCGGAAGAATAACAGTTGAGGACTCGCACTTCAATTGTTTTTCCCCTTTTATAAAAGGTAAACAAATCCTTGGTTTTATTACCAAGGTTGAATTTTCATTACGAGTAAGATGATAAAATTCAAATATTTCATGATTTCTTTTCATTTTTTTTAGATTGAATAGTTCTATATTTTCCTCCTTACTTAATCTCCACGATATTCTGCATGGTCAGAGATATTTTCGGTGGTCTGAGTAATTATAGATTTAACCTATATATTACTCATATGTCGGAGCTCTCCAACCAAATCGTTTGGCCTTTCCCACTTAACTGTATCAAACAAATATGAACCATACTTGTTTAATGAAACCTGTACTTACAGCTGAATGGGAAACACTACAGGATTTTAGGTTTAAATTTACTCTTGGTTTCCTGCTCTACAACTAAGTGTACATGTTAATAGACCTTACAGAAAAATCTCGGCTCAGACGTGTAGAAAAGATGATATAATCGACTGGCGTTTGTTTACTGTGAGTCAGACCCTAGATAGGCAGGTTGTCAATGTCTAGTCTGTCATTCTTACAATCTATTACAAACAAATTTAATTCAACAAGCAACTCAATGTTATAAAACTGTCGTTGTAGATTTAGATTTTCTTTACATATTATATAGATCAATTTTGAAGGGCTTTGCCAGTGTAATAATTTAGTACATTCCAAATTGAAAATATTTCAAGTTTTGCCAAGTTATGACTTTACCCCAATCCACATGTAGCAAAAAGAAAAACTAATTATTTCCTTAAGCTATATACCTCTGTATTAAGACCACCTGGTTGTTAGGACCACGTTTTGGAGGTTTTTGTTTATTCCTGAAATTTCAATTCCAATTCATTAACTTTCTTTGCCATATGGCATTATGTGACCCAATCCACATTTAGTGAAAAGAAATAAAGTGTTATTTTGTACAGTTAAACCTGCCTTTTGCGACCACCTCTGTATAAAGATCACCTGTTTAATAAGACCATTTTTTCGGGCCCCCAAATGACCAATTTCAACACAATTTGACCTGTGTATAAAAACCACTTGGCTATGAAGATCATTATTTCTTTGTCCTTTAATTGGTAAGTTTCTATAGACAGGTTTGACTGAATATACCAACGAAATCTGTTCTATTAATTATCTTAAGACATATAAGATGTAATCATTTCTGGTATCTAGCCCTCTGTGGTATAGGCATGCTTACATAAGGCTAGGAGATAAATTCTGTGTAAGAGAAGACAAATTGAATTAAGAAAGCTATCTCAATGTTTCATTTTGCCAAATAATGTAACGAGGGTGCAGTAATAAATTGTGTAAGGATAATTCGCTGCATGCATAATAAATTTCGGTGCATTATTGAATAATATCAATTAGGCTAGACTAATTACACAGATGCGAGTAATTTATACAATATGTCTCCATGGTATTGCATGTCTGATGACCCGATAGAAGTTGTTAGTTACATTAGCCTCAATGTTTCCGTCCTAATCTAAACTGTGGTATAGGCAGTTGTAAAAGTTATGATAAATAATAACTAGAATTGCATACAGAATGGGAATACAGAAAGATTGATTTATTTAGCACCCGGCATGGTGTCGCTTGCAGTTATTGGTGTACTGAGAGAAAATCGTAAAATGTTCGCTCACTGGGGGAGATGATGAGTGCCTGTTGGCATATATATATAATGACACAAATTTGTTGCGGAGACGCCACGTTATAAAAACCTTCCAAGTGTTGTAAAAAGTTGTAGATAAAGTCAAGAAGTCCCGCTTTTTATCGATTATCACCAAAATACATGAATATTTTCCAATAAAGACTCGGTCACCAGCAATCTAGTGACATCCTTATTGATTCAGCAGACAAATGGTCGGGCTGAAAACGGATGTGTTTCAGCGATAGTGTTGCATAACATGACCTGGGCGATAAATTGAATTTTTGTTCCACAAAACACTGCTTCAACATATATGTATAAGGCACCAGATATTTAGATGATTCTCTGGTTATTCCTTACAAGTTATTTTGCCAAGTTGCATTTCTATAGGGTTTAAGTTGCCAATGAAGCTGTTCATATATGCTCTTAAATATAGACATTTATATAAATGAATTTTGACAGATATCTTATTTTCTAGTATATGACTTTGTCAAAGCTTAGCTAACATGTTAGTGGAGCCCTGCCCCAGGAAGGCTACAATTTGTATTTGTCTGATTCTTCCATCCTTCCTTTCCTTATTTCTTCCTTTTCCACATTGTCTTCTTCCAGCTCTATTTCTATCATGATCCCTAAAATTTCATAATGGACTAGTCTTGTCTTTGATTTAGAAGAGCCTAGATGTGTCTTCAGGGTTGAATGAGTGAAGTCACTGAAACTTTGGTTATTGGTACATTAAGGTCAGTGTGTCAAATGTTAACTCACAGGTCACAGCAAAAACATACTGCAGTCTCCCAAAACATGCACAAACCTCACACAGGCACACTTATACCGCATCGGTAGGCAGTCCTTAAATTACCCTGGCTGTTAATAGGAAATTAATCTTATCGATTAACCTACAAAAAGTCAGTGTGACCTACATATTGGCTGTTGACCAACATCTAAAAAAAAAAGCTTGCAGACTCGTATTTTATATATTTGCCATAAAAAGGAAGCCCGCAGATGGGCACATAATCAAATTGTTAACTTGATGTCTATTTGATCTCACCCTGTCATGATTGCAATTAAAGGTGCGATATTGTATTTACAGTAAAAACCTACCTGAATGACCACCTCTGTATAAAAATCACCTGCTTAATAAAACCACTTCTTCTAGGGTCCTAACTGACCAACTTCATCACAATTTGACTTGGCTATAAAGACCATTTCCCTCTCTCCCTTGGGTGGTCTTTATAGACAGGTTTTAAGTTGTAATTCTCAAAGACGTTTATCCGCCAAAATATTGTGTGTAAATTTAATTGTAGGGGAATGGAAGGTCATATTATTTACAACTTGTATAAACTGCTAAGTCACATCTCTGGGTTAAAATGAATGGACCGCAAAAAATTGAATGTTAAGGCAGCAGTCTTGATTCATGCCATTGCATATATGAAGACTTGATTTGTGTCAACATTGGTCGAAAACCACATAAACCACATATGTTATGTGTATGTATATATACACAGCAAATATATTGCTTCCCTAAGTACGATTTCCAATCCGCTCTCATTAATGAATGAGTCAATGTTGAGTCATTCAAAACATCAGGTGAATTTGGAATTTGAAATTCATGTATTTAGATTCCTAAGTGTTTAAATATAACTTTTGCTGCAGCAGTGATTGCATTGAGATCAAAGGTCATATAAGGTGTTTGAATAGTATAGTTAGTCCAAAGACTTGACATTTCATATGCTTATTTTTATGTTAATTAGATGTTGGTTTGTATATAAAGGGAACCTATTCATAGATACAAACTTATTTTTAAAGTGGTTCTTATAACATTACGAATCATATAAAATTCAAATTCAAATTATTTATTGCATTAAGTTTTACAACTCATTTGCACAAATATTTGAAATTTTGAATATGATGCAAATATAATTGGCATATGTACATACAGGACACTGCACTTACGCAGTGAAGAATGGAGATTATCATTACATCAATGATTGTCTTAGAGTAGTTGCACTTATACACATTTACCTACAGGATATTAAACTCCTTTACATTTGTATTTCTGAAAAGTTCTATTGTAACGTTTACCTATAGCAATGGATGTGTATATCTTTGATAGTTTTGTGAAACAATTTTCTCGTTTCAACTTATATGAAAACAATAATTTGAATACTTTCTCTATAATATTAGATACACTCTGATTTTCCACTATTTTCCTTGGCTAATACATGGTCGTGTGTCATTCAGTATATAACATATTAATTCGGTGTTTCCGTTTTTAGAAACATTGAGTAAATATACGTTCTTTGACTTCATAACCCTTACGTTGAGTTCCTCAGGGTGACGTCCTGTTGCCATCGTTCTTTTAACTAATATATAAATCGTATAATTCTTTTGACATTTGTCAAAGAAACTTACATATCTAATATAGAAATTAAGGACCTTTGTTGAAGTCTATAATTGATAATTATTAAAACGACTCCATATTTGCATATTTCCGATTTATCCGCTCTCAAGAGTAAGTATATTGATTGAAAAAGTCATACATTTGTGCACATTAAATTACGGCGCTATCTCTGAAAAAAAATGCTATAGCATTCATAAGCACGAATCATCGTTAACAATACCTACCCACGGGAACAAACAATTCAAATATTTTTCTTCCAAAGATTCTGGGACTTATATGGAATATTAGAGTTAATAAGGTCGAACAGAAATTCAATATGGAAATATAATGAGTACTTACTTAAAAGCTAAAAAGAAAATTAAGTCATATTTACAAAAACTGACAGCCTTATTGTTTTATTTACAAAAACTGACTGCCTTATTGCTTTATTTACAGGATTCCGCTGTTGGGATGAAGAACAGACTGGAATCAACATCAATGAAGAGCTTGCCAGTATCGCTAATCGGGCCTCGATGGGCGAGGAAGGACCCAATGGTAATTATTTAATCTTTTTCACAAAAACTCTCTGTCTGTGGAAATCATAGTCTTACCAAAACTTGTCATCAGGGATGAAAATGGTAAATAATGTTTAAAAAACTAAGCAGGTCTGTTGAAGTCATATATATAGTCATAGGAATGCTTATCATTATAGCGATGTAGTAGGTTAAATCATCTTTTCCTCAAAACTCTTCACACTGGAAGTCATAATCATATAGGTGCTTGTCATGAGGGGAAGAATGATAAATTTGTTTGCTAGGTTTTTTTTATTGGAAGTTATATAGTCACCCACATGACTCTGCCTATTGTGAGGTTTTGTCTCGCTGACATGACTCTACCTATTATGAGGTTTTGTCTCGCTGACTATATACCCAGTGTTCTGTCAGCATAACCTCCGCTTTCAAAGGGTCGTTTGTACATTTCCATGATATTTTAGTGAGATTTAGAAAGGTTACTATTAACATAGAGGAAACTGTCTACGAAAACTCTCTAAAATATATCAAGAATGGGAATAGATGACATTGTCCTCAAGTCCAAAAACTTTTTAGAAATATCTTCAGTAGAGGTATGTAAGCATCGTCTGGAGACCCACGGGTGATCGCACTACACTTCACTGTGTAGCATAGTGTAGTGCAATCACTTGCGTGTTTCTGACAATTGTAAATGAGTTGATTCTCAGTGCATCACAATGTTTTGTATAAGGGAAAGTTATATATGAATTCTTCCAGATCTTGTCAGTTGAAATGCTTGTTTTCAGGGTAAAGAGCATTAAATCACTGAAAGCACTTATCAGTGGAAATCACATTCATAGAGAGGCTTGTTATTAGGGAGATCTATAAATGATATCTTCCCATAAGCTATATAGCTTCCCTGTGTATTACAATATAGTGATAGCTAATAATCTTTTCCCATAGACTCTTGTCAATGAAAATCTTAATCATGGAGATGCTTGTTATTGGGGATAAAGACATCATTATCCTAAAATCTTAAGTGTTTTCTGTTTCTGATGTTATTCCCTGTTAACCTTATAACCATATAATTCAATGTCAGAATGTCAGGCTTAGTGGAGAAAGCGCATTAGATGTTACTGGAGTTGGGGAAAACACCCTAAGCCTCTTATGTGTAGTGTGTCTGATAAAATGTAATAGCTAGCTTTGATAAAATATTGAATTCCATTTCTGTCATAAATGCAGTGTTATTGTTTTTATTTCTTAAAAAAGGCACTCTTACAAAATGCCATGAAGAGATTTTAGTCAATATGAATATTGATGGTCACTTAAATGAGAAACTTATTGACACTTTATTTATATTACGAACATAACATCAATATCATGACAATACGATTCTCAGCTGTTACCTTCATAGGGATTTCAGGATAAATAACTGGACTGAAACAGTTAGGAATATAGCTACCATATCTACGGTATTTAGCACCCAGCTACATTAGATGCTGCAGTGGCTGAGTGGTGAAGGTGTTCAACATGTAACCACCAGGCTGTTCTCAGCCTCTGGGTTGCTAAGAAACACATGTGGTGTTGAACTTACAATAGGTTGGTGGTTTTCCTCCTGGTACTCCAGCTTTCTTTCCTTTGGGAGGGGGTGCGCTTGATATAGCAAATGCAGTATATTGGCTATCAATATATTAATATTGAACTTATAACATAACAAAGGGTATACATAGGGTGCTGTACAGTTTGATAGAAGTAGAAAGCAGTACTTAAGTATTTCTAATCCTTAATTGGATTCAATTTCAATTCCAATTAAAAATTTCACATGTGAAACAGACTGCTCAAATTATGCAAACAATTTAAGCATTATCCCGGCTATTGAATGAACTTACGTGGGGTTTACGTGCATATATACAGCATTGTAACAGGCTCCACGGGTGATCACGGGCGATGCATGTTGGTGACAATATAATTGTGACACTCAGAGGCCTTAATTGACATTTAACATGATATTGTCGTTATGTACTTAGATAATTCTCGGCAGGCTTTGCCTTTTAGTATACGTAACCTTGTACTAAACACAAGTAACGCTTCATAATTCTCCATTAAAACAATCCATCCTCATATTGTGGCATCTTCATGGCTGTCGAGTTCAGGATTAGCAACGGCTGCTAGAAGAAAGTTACAAACAAATAATAAAATACAGATTTTGAAATGAAACATAAACAATCTCTAGGTTAGAGAAAAAAGTTTTATTGTACCTGTATCCCCCTTTCCTGTATTCGCAGTATAAGTCGGAAAGGCTGCAGTGTTAGTGGCCCAGAGATATAGGACTTTTAGTCAGGTCTGGGTAAAAATCCAGGTGCTGTAGTTGCCAGTAGTTGTCGTATATATTTCTCTGACCATTGTCCAGTTTTTTTCCAAATTTAAAACCTTGTTTGTTCTAAAATGACCCTTAGTTATTCAGGGCATAAAATAAAACAGTATTTAACACTTTAATGTTAACCTTTTTAAGAGGTTTGTGAAACACTTTGTTTTAATGTCAGTATATCAATATCAATATGAAAATAATTCCTCATACCTTCAAAGCATTGATAGATATATAGCTACCTGTGAATACAGGCAAATTAACATTTAATATCTATTGTTTGGGCAGTCAATTTCCACAATGGAAAATAAACACGTAAATTGTTTGATTGTCCTAGAGTTTTATAGAAATTTTCTGGCGCGTTAATCAATTAATAAACTGGGTGAGACTTTGATGTACAATTTGAAAGTGGTTTTGAAAGTAGGTGCTTATATGGTAGCCTAATGGTTCAGATGTTCCAATGTTCTATCACTAGCTCTCTACCTCTGACTTTTTTCAAATTTGAATCCCACGGGGGGCAGGTTAACTGACCTATGTCAGTGGTTTTTGTGTCGCCTGCAACGCAAGGGCGACACTTAGGTATCACTATGTCGGCGCCGGCGTCCGGGAAACGGTTTCCGTGCGATAACTGAAGTATTTATTGTCCGATTTCAACCAAATTTGGTATATAGCTTTAATGAGATCTCGGATGAGATTGATAAAGGTCAAAATCCGTCAATATTTGCAAGAGTTACGGGACTTTAAAATCGTCAAAATAGAAAAATTCATGGGTTTCCGCTCGATAACTTAAATATTTATCGTCCAATTTCAACCAAATTTCATAAATTGTTTTATATCGATGAGATCTTGGATGAGTTTAATAATGGTCAAGAGTTACGGGACTTTAAAATAATCAAAACAGAAAAAATCCATGGTTTCCGCTCGATAACTTAAATATTTATTGTCCAATTTCAACCAAATTTGGTATGTTGCTTTATATTAATGAGATCTTAGATGGGTTCGATACTGGTCAAAATCTGACACTATTTGCAAGAGTTACGGGACCTTAAAATTGTCGAAACATGGCTTCCACTTGAAAACATTAGTATTTATTGTCTGATTCCAACCAAATTTGGTATATTGCCTTATATCAATGAGATCTTAAAGGGTTTCGAATTTTTGCAAGAGTTTTCAAAATCCATCAATATTTGCAAGAGTTATGGAACTTGATTTCTTCACCTAAATTATTAACAATATTTTCAACTGTAAATAACTATTTTTTGTGATGCTGTGCAGGCGACACATCCACTTCCGTGGAATTCTTGTTCTCTTGATACTCTGGATTTTCTCCTCCTCCTTGACCTTGTTTGTCCTTAAATGACCCTGTCTATTTATAGAATGTAAAACAAACAGGAAAACTAAGAATTCTGATAGATCTGGAAAGCTTTTTGCCAGACCCTGAATGTGTATTGAGTATATACCTTTATATCCAGTACACAAAATATCAATGGTTTGTGACACGATCAGAGTAATGCTGTGTATCATAGGCTGCGTTTGATGTTCTAAGTAAGATGTAGGGAATTCAACCTTGAATGGTATACATTTAATCTTGTAAAGGTATAGAAATTATAATATCCGAGATTCTGACCTTCAATTCGTCTTATATCAGATTAGGCAGTCGTACTGTACATCTCTTGAGACTGACAAAAATATTATAATACCTAGGCCTTTTCACAGCAAATCTATCATGATGTTATCAGTTGAGCATAACAGATTAATCCATTCATGGTCGTTTTTAGTGTGTGAACGCAGAAAATATCGCCCATAATTTGTGTTTACTCATTCACCCCTAAAATTTCATAATAGACTGGTCGAGTGTGTTGATTTGGGAGAGTCTAAATGTGTCTTCAGTGGTTGAGTGTAGACAGGACTACTTCAGTGTCGTTATTGGTCTGATTATTGCAGCACTACACGGAAATTAGTCGTTAAGTTGCCTTACCATCAACATTCTGATCGTCCACTTTCTCTGAAGACGCCTAAGTTGTGTAGCACCATAGAATAATCGAGTAAATCATCACAAAACTATGCATCATCCTCTTAGGTACTTTGTCATTTGTGTATTAAAGGTCAAGGTCATTTGCATAGGACATGTATCATCATTGTCATCATCATCATCATCTTATGGCAGTTCGTCATTTGTGTACTAAAGGTCAAGGTTATTTGCATAGGACATGGTTAAGAGTTGCAGTAATACTCAATATTATTGTATTTTGAAGTTCAAGGTCATTTGCATAGGACATATGTATTATCCTTTAATGGCATTTTGTCATTTGTATGTCAGTGGTCAAGGTCATTTGCAGAGCACATTGTTAATACCCCGTATGAATAAAGGTTTTATATTCCTTTATAAAAAGCATTGTGGAGAACATTTATAAATCGTCATTTTAGTCAAAGTATCAAATTAATTTAAAAAGGACATAGACAAAAGATAATTGCATCATATGTTGACTATGTTAAGGTCAAGGTTATTTAAAAGATCACGATCAAGAGCCAGAAAGTAGATTTATCTTTATTTTAGATATATTGCTCTTATATCAATGAGATCTTAAAGGGTTTCGAATATTTGCAAGAGTTATGGAACTTGATTTCTTCACCTAAATTATTAACAATATTTTCAACTGTAAATAACTATTTTTTGTGATGCTGTGCAGGCGACACATCCACTTCCGTGGAATTCTTGTTCTCTTGATACTCTGGATTTTCTCCTCCTCCTTGACCTTGTTTGTCCTTAAATGACCCTGTCTATTTATAGAATGTAAAACAAACAGGAAAACTAAGAATTCTGATAGATCTGGAAAGCTTTTTGCCAGACCCTGAATGTGTATTGAGTATATACCTTTATATCCAGTACACAAAATATCAATGGTTTGTGACACAATCAGAGTAATGCTGTGTATCATAGGCTGCGTTTGATGTTCTAAGTAAGATGTAGGGAATTCAACCTTGAATGGTATACATTTAATCTTGTAAAGGTATAGAAATTTAATATCCGAGATTCTGACCTTCAATTCGTCTTATATCAGATTAGGCAGTCGTACTGTATATCTCTTGAGACTGACAAAAATATTATAATACCTAGGCCTTTTCACAGCAAATCTATCATGATGTTATCAGTTGAGCATAACAGATTAATCCATTCATGGTCGTTTTTAGTGTGTGAACGCAGAAAATATCGCCCATAATTTGTGTTTACTCATTCACCCCTAAAATTTCATAATAGACTGGTCGAGTGTGTTGATTTGGGAGAGTCTAAATGTGTCTTCAGTGGTTGAGTGTAGACAGGACTACTTCAGTGTCGTTATTGGTCTGATTATTGCAGCACTACACGGAAATTAGTCGTTAAGTTGCCTTACCATCAACATTCTGATCGTCCACTTTCTCTGAAGATGCCTAAGTTGTGTAGCACCATAGAATAATCGAGTAAATCATCACAAAATTATGCATCATCCTCTTAGGTACTTTGTCATTTGTGTATTAAAGGTCAAGGTCATTTGCATAGGACATGTATCATCATTGTCATCATCATCATCTTATGGCAGTTCGTCATTTGTGTACTAAAGGTCAAGGTTATTTGCATAGGATATGGTAAAGAGTTTCAGTAATACTCAATATGATTGTATTTTGAAGTTCAAGGTCATTTGCATAGGACATATGTATTATCCTTTAATGGCAGTTTGTCATTTGTATGTCAGTGGTCAAGGTCATTTGCATAGCACATTGTTAATACCCCGTATGAATAAAGGTTTTATATTCCTTTATAAAAAGCATTGTGGAGAACATTTATAAATCGTCATTTTAGTCAAAGTATCAAATTAATTTAAAAAGGACATAGACAAAAGATAATTGCATCATATGTTGACTATGTTAAGGTCAAGGTTATTTAAAAGATCACGATCAAGAGCCAGAAAGTAGATTTATCTTTATTTTAGGTTGGTATATGTAGTTTCTATATAAATAGAGATGTAAACAAACATGTAGATGAACACAGTGTGTTAGTGTTATTTTGGACTGAGGAAGCCCCTATAGTGGCTGAATATATATTCCATAGAAATGATTTTGATTTTATTTTGAATTTATTTTGGCCTTTTATTTCGGATTATTAATATACTAGCTTTATACTGTTTTTACCTCATTATGCTATATAAATGGCCTCAGCCTATATATATATACCATACAAAAAACATGCTATGGTAAGTATGACTGAATCGATATAGCTTCATAGTAAACTAGATATCAATACTCTATGATAGCTGAAAATGTATCAAACCGCATGTTTTATATATATATATATGTACCACAAAGAACATGTTAGCTGCAGCTGTCGATCACATGTTGCCGTTACATATTGATTCCCCTTAATGTACCTACTGTTTTCACAGCTAATGAAAATTTGTTTCTCTTTGGAATATTGCTAGATTTTGAACGTAGATTTTGAAGAATTTGGAAAATGATAGATTTTGATATTGGTGGATATGAATTTACTGACAGGGTTTTATGGGATATATGCGACATATGTATTGGTTTTATGAAGTCAGATATCTATATACATGTATTTGTGAGCCATTAGATTAGGATATATTGAGTGGTTCTACCAGACATTTGCTATCAAGAAGAGTTTTATGTCCCCGCCATGAAATGATGGAGGAGGGATGGGGGTGGTTATGGCATTCATGAATTCTGTCCCAAGGCCAACCTGTCTCATCCAATTCTGATTTCATATGGAGGATTGTTGTGTTGAATTTGTTGTTACATAAGATTATATTGTGAAACCTGTCAATAAAGGACACCAAAGTACATATACCTAAATTGTCCATTTTTGACACATTTCTTTATACAGAAGTGTCCATTTTAGCAGGTTTGTCCATAATCTGTTTATATCCTCAATGATTTCTTGAGGGGATCAGTTAATATGTGTTGTTCTTCCAAGTTTTAAATGTTTTGAGTTTTGTTCCTTGAAGTGCTTAATTGGCAAAAGACTTAAACTGTCATAGCTAGATTCACCTTGCTTAGACATGAACTGAAAGTAGGTCATTGCTACCTATATTTTAATCTATAAATCTCTCATATGTAATTTTAAAAAAATATATCAAATATAAAACCATCTCTTGCGTTATACCAATGCTAAGGAAAAATCGTTTGGATTATAATGTTGAATAAAAAATAAAATGAACCGTTCCTTTCTATTAGTTATCGTCACTGGACCTGACCAATCAGAAACCTTCAGTAAGTATCCATAGTGATATTGTTGTTTTTGTGCCCCTTTTTCTCTCTCAACCTTTGCTGGCATGTCCTGCAGTTAACTCTTCAATATTGTGGATTATTTTTCAATGCTTCAAATTTTCCTTTAACTTACTAGCTTATCATTAGCTGATTTTCTCAGAAAGTTTTGAATTAGAATCTTTTTTATTCATCTTTTTCATCTATTTCATGTATTGTTGTAGATTTATTTGTGATATCTGTTTCTCCGGGATTCTAATTATAGATGTTGTAAAGTGATGTTATTTGTTTCACTCAATATCTTATTGTTGTTGTTTTGAGAAGTATTTGCATGTTCTATTTGATGTAAACTACTGTACATCTCAACATGTTTGATCTATATGACCAGTTTACCCCTGAAATTTCATAATGAACTGTTCCAATCTTTGAATTAGAAGAATTCAGATCTGTTTCCAGGGGTGAATGATATAATATCACTGACTCTATGTAATTTTGATATATTTCTAAAAGGCTGATTCAGCAATTATTTTCAGGATGTATGGAAAATAATAAAAAAAAATTCTTATCTCATTGATTAATTTGTGATAGCTCATAGATGGTGATAATCTGCCGGATACACAGCAGTGATATTGTAATTAATGTACTATAGGGGTCTGTAGGAATGTGACCTACTTCCTGTGACGGTAGAGTGTAGCAATACATTACACAGGTAGTCTAAGGATGACAGGGTTGTAAATATACTATAGGTAGGGCATAGCAAGGGGATGTAACTAGTAACATGATAAGGGGAGACAACTGATGGTAGAGTGTAGCAATACAACACACAGGTAGTCTATGGATGACAGGGCGGTAAATATACTATAGGTAGGGCATAGTAAGGGGAGGTAACTAGTAACATGATAAGGGGAGAAAACTGATGGTAGAGTGTAGCAATACATCACACAGGTAGTCTATGGATGACAGGGTGGTAAATATACTATGAGTAGGGCAAAGTAAGGGGAGGTAAGTAGTAACATGATAAGGGGAGACAACTGATGGTAGAGTGTAGCAATACATCATACAGGTAATCTATGGATGACAGGACTGTAGATATACTGTAGGTAGGGAAAGGAAGGGGTGAAGATCCATGAGAAAACAAGGGGAGACAACTGACATTTTGATCTTCCTGTGATGATACCATTAGAAGAGTCACAGGAGGATTGTGTTAATCTATTAATGATAGGACTGTAATTCAAATTATTAGGTATGGAATAGTAAGGGGAGACAACTGGCGACATTACAAAGGGAGACAACTGCTGATATTACAAAGGGAGACAACTGCTGACATTACAAAGGGAGACAACTGCTGATATTACAAGGGGAGACAATTGTTGATATAACAAGGGAGATAACAGCTGATATAATGATGGGAGACACCTACTCACATGACAAGAGGAGACAAGCACTGACTTGGCAACGGGAGACAACTGGTATTTTGATCTGCATGTGATGATATAGGGGATGTATGGGAGGATTGTAGCTATACAACAAGGGGAGACAACTGAATACTGTTGATTTAGAAACAAGAGATTGCATGGATAACAAGGTGAGATCATTGGGTTTTTAATCCATATACGAGATGGGGAATAGAAAGGGGAGACAACTGATGACATTACAAGGGGAGATAAGTGAATATGTTAATTTTAAAACAAAGTGAGATAATTGAGCTGTTGCTCTGGAGACAGATTAAGGAGAGACTACTGGTAAAAAGATTTAGAGATGTATCTTATAACATCAACATTGGCGTGTGACCTTTTCACTGTGATCTGTCATTTTTGATGTGACAGTAAAACTAATGTTATCATGTCAGTGACTAACTAGCTGATGTTATCATTGACTTATTATACCATTACTGTCAACAGTAGGTAATTAGTTTTCATAGAACATATACAGAGTTGGGATTAATGCAGTTTTGTAGTTTGAGCAGCAGTGTACAAGGGAGCGGTTACTTGCAATGACTCTGTTTTTCAGATAGTAATAGTCAAACAAAAGAAGCCTTTTAATACAGTATTGTTTAATTCATGCTATTCACTCCTTAAATTCCATGATGAAGTACTCCAGCCTTCAAATTATAAGAGTTCAAAGGGTGAATGAATTAAATACAGTTTTGAAGGAACACAGTTATCTCTCTTATTAGATTGAATCATTCAATTTTATTACTGGGTTGTGAATAATGTCCCATGGAATATAATTCTGTGTAGGCTGTTTAGAGGGGTTTCCCCAGTAGCGTATTGTATAGCATATAATAGCTATTGTACTAATGGGTTATGTCCCTTGGAAAATTATAGAATGCATTTTGAAGTATATAACTCTCCCCTGAAACAAAATATGCCTTGGGTAACAATAGGTTATTGATTTGTCAAGATACAAAAAGCTGAGAATATATATAGATCTAGACCTGCTATTAAGAAAAATGCCCTTTAAGGAAGGAATTTTAAATAGAGAAAAAAAAAATGCAACATCTGGCAGACCTTAAGACATTGACCCCTGAAAATTCTGAATGGACTATTCCATCCTTTGAATTAAAATAGTCCAAATGTGTCTTCAGGGGTGAATGAGTTAAGACATATGTTGACAGGCTGACTTAATGTACATTCCTTGTCGAGGTGTAACATATATACTTCAACTTAAATCCGATCTCTTATTGTTAAATGATGAAGCAGAAAAATCATTTCATCTTCTTTATTGACATAAAATATTTTCTGGCAGATTCTGCATATTTCAGCATTGAATCATTAAACCTCAGTTTAGTTTTATTGTGAAAAGAAAAATTTGTTGCATGATTTTTGCATTTACTGTAATCTGTATACAACATAATCCATGTTGACTCAACATTTCTTTTAGTGATACTTCACATTCCAATTTTACTGATAGAAGTTGAAATTTGAAGTATTTCTGTTGGAATTCAGCAGCTTAGGACAATAGTTCAGCTATGTCATGATATCAAGACCATGGTGGCCAAGTGATTAAGATGTCCTGACAAATTGCAACAAGACCTCCATGGGTCACAAGTTGCAAGGCACTGCTTGCTGATGGTTGCTTTTTATCTGGGTACTCCGTCTTTCCTCCAACTTTTAAACCTGGAATATACTTAAATGACCCTTGCTGTTAATAGGAAATTAAACTAATCAAATCAAAATATCAGAATTGAATAAATCTATTATACAATGGACCCGTGATTATTAGGACACCAAAAGTTGAAAAATCTTGATGGAAATGCCAGGGAATAGAGATTATTGACTAAGAAGACAGAATTCAGCAGTTCATAAATTTCTTAACGTGGAAAGTTGAGCCTAGGGACACAAGTGTCTGGATTATAGAGGAACCAGTGTCTGCATTGCTATTTCAAATTTAGCCTCATCAATCTGGTTTTGTCAACTATTTATTGGCAAACTGAATTGATGCTGTGGCTAAAGAGTGTCCACTAATGAATTTTTAAAAATATACGCTATTTTGATTATATTTAGTTTCCAGACATTCAAAGTTTTCCTTGTTTATACAGGCCTAGCCCTACGATCAAATATCCTTTGATAAGAATCTTGCCATGAAATAAAGACATTTGATGCTAAGAACACTTGTTTTAAGAATTTTTGAGAAGTTACAGACAGACTTCACTGACACATTAATTTAAGGTTGCTAAATATGATAAAGTTATAATATATAACGAGAATTGTCAACAATGGCTGTTATAAATATAGGGCGCCAGCTTTATAATTCGTTCTAATGGTAGCATATACCAGCACTTGGCAACAATGCTACATTTGCAGACATGGCCTTCTCCAAATTACATCATTGGGTTAATAAACAGATTTTTATGCAAGTTCCACATTTATGAGTCTGATACATAATCCAGCAAAAGTTATTGATGTTTTTGTCACATCTTTTGTTATTATTTATGACTATGGCAACAGTTCCTGTTGCATGGTTGCCAATTACTTATTGTTTATTTTCCAGTGTGTCTGTAAAATTAAATAAAACTCAGGCAGTGGTAAATGATAAAATAGAAAACTAGTTAACGTTTTGTCTTCCTTATATTTGTCTTGATGATTTTACTAGAGGTCAAACATTACCACAAGCCCTTCACCTCTGGGTCGCAAATAGAATTCCATGTGGTTCAAATGCCAGGTACTGAAATTTGAATAGGTAAAAAAACCTAAACCTAAACAAAACAAATTTGGTAAAAAGTGTCATATTCACTATAATTAGAAGCCATCTGAGGGCCTAAAATTTATATTGAAATGATTGAATCCTAAATAGGATAAGATAAGAGTGAAATGTATGCAATGACCAAGTCTCATATTAATGTACTATAATGTAGTGGGGCCACGTTGACCAAGTGGGTAGGGAGTATGAGATACTTCCACTAGCCCCAATGCATGCCACCTTTTGATTTTAGATACATTTGCAAAGTACTGACTCTAAATCAGTTCAAGAAACAAATACTGATACATGTGACTTAGATATTCTATTTAACATTTTGTCCTGTATAAAAAATAAATTCCTTCAATGTGTTTAATTAATTAAGTTGTGTTGCAGTGGGTGCAGGCACTTTTGAATTGTAAAAAGGTTAGGATACAGGTACTAATTTAATTCAGGCATTTCAAGTACATTTGTTTAGACTTAACCTGCATTTGTTAATTTATGTTTTTTATTATTCTTAGCTTTGTAAAGGTTTATTGTTATTCTATGATTTGTCTCATATTGCAAGGCTGGAAAGTTTTGTACATATCTGAAATTTCTGCCGAATGCTTGAGAGAATGCGCAAATGGAGACAAGCTAGAATCTCTTGATCGTTTTACTTGAAAAGAACTTCTTGTTTATTAGAACCAAATTAGATGTTGTATTCTGTAGATTTTCTGAACTTGGTAGTCCTCGTACAAGCTTACATGTAGACAAAGTAGCCATGTTTTTGGAAGTCTTTAGGCCCATTATATACTTGAGAAATAAATGTTTTTGGCTCGCTATCCTTACCGCTGCTGCAGACATTGAGGTAATATGATCGATATTCACGGGATTCAGATTGGACACATTTATCACATTAGCAGGCAAATAATGCTTCAGAATTTTTTTCCCAAAATGATTGAAAAAAAAATCTAAACATGTTTGACATCTGCTTTATGCAGCTTGCTCTTTTTTTACCTTCTCTCTGGTGCTCTCCATCTTGTTGGCGGACAATAAGTTGCCGACTTTCCTCTTATTCTGCTTTATAGAGTTCAACACAATTACTCACCCGCCGACTTACCCCATGAAAACACTACATGTGATTGCATGTCTATTGCATGTCAGGGTTTTTTGCTGTTATTTGCTCTGTTTTGTAGAGCGGGTGACTCAGATGTATTCTAACCAGTGAGAGTGACTGGTGCTGCAGTTTAAATAACAACAATCGTGTACCTGGCACACTGCCAACCGTTACCAGCTGTAAAACGTTAATCATATACATAATAACTATCCTTGAAAAAAAATTAGGGTTTTTTTTTCTTGGATTCAACTTGTATTTGAATGATGTGAAATCTGCATCACTTTCAGCTTCTGCCGTAATATTTCCTATAGCTAATATATTCTGCCTGATCAAGGGCCCTGGATTTCTTACATTTGAATGATGCCAAATTTGTATGACATTCACATTGTTCTGTTGAGCTTTTCCAGGTAAAATTTAGAGTGCACTAAAATTCCTTAGTTTGATTAATCACAGGTTATTTTGTCTGATTTAGGGCCCCGATATATAACCTGGGTCCTCAGAAATTGTAGTAAACAATACTTTAAGGGTTGCTAGGATTTAAGGATTGATTTTAAGCATAACAAAGACAAATACCACGAATAAAATCATTTGCTTAAATACTAGATACACGTTTTATACAAGCAAATTAAGTCCTCTGAAATGTTTTATTTTATAAATTAGTGTGAGACAATATTAGGAAATATGTTGGTGCAGCAGGAATGCTCCTACTTAATTTTGACCTCCACTTATGTGCTTTGTCTAGAATAGCCAATTAATGTTATAGTTGGTTACAAGGTACACAACAAAACATGGCAGGACTATGACAGGACTGTACCAAACTGGGATAAGACATGACAGGATTGGGATGAGACATTGTAGGAATGTAAGGGAGCAGGGCAAGGATAGGATATATGACAAGATTGAGACAAAATATGACTGAATTGGGACAGGATATGACAGAATATGGACCAGATATGACAAAATTTGACTAGATATAACAGAATTGGGACTGGATATGACGGCATTGGGACTGGATATGACAAGATTGGGACTGAATATGACTTCATTGGCACAAGATATGACACGTCTGGTATGTGACATGACAGGATTGGCACAAGATATGACACGTCTGGTATGTGACATGACAGGACGGTAAGGGGACAGCATAAGGGTAGGATATGACAGAATTTGGCCGTGATAGGATTGGGACAGGGTATGAGGTGACTGGACGTGGCAGGCTAAGGACAAGCAAGGCAGTGCTATCTATGCATTATACCTTTCTCCACCACTTAAAACACTATGTGATGGAGGCATAAGAATGTAAATTTCATAAACTGATGATGGGAAGGAATTTTCATCTTGATGAAATGTTTGACTCATAAAGACATTAATTATTTATTTGAATTTCTCTTTCCTTTATTCTTTTTTCGAGTATTCATTATGATTCCATTTAGATAAGTCACATGCAATGTTTCTAAAATGAGGCAAAATAATTATAACGAACAGTTGATTTATAGAAATCTTCACCGAAACCACACTTGTACATAGATAAACACTACACATTATAATAACCATAGGATGTACTAATTAACTGAATGCACACCTGTCACATGAACACGTGTACATCATACCTGTTGTTACTGATACTAACATTAACGACGAGCCCAACAGGTGACAAACATGATGCACAAATTTACCTGTACATTATTACAGGGGTAAACGTTAAGATTGGTTGGGTTTCGTAGTTTTATTGTTCTATCAACAACTAGGGTCATTTGAGGATGTGCCAGGTTTTGGTGGTGGAGAAAAGCCAGAGCACCTGTAGGAAAATCACTGGCCTATATGATCAGTACCCAACAACTGCTCCACATAAGATTCAAACTCATTTATATGAGCATAGCATAATATTTTCCCATATTATAGTATTTTTCTATCTATCCATTCATTCCTAATTAAAATCATAGTTACAACCTTTTCAACCCCTGATAATCATCTTTCAACTGCCCATTACTTTGATGCAGGTTGGTCTAATGCTGTATAAAGGGGTGGTAGGCCTGAGTAATCATTCTAGAAGGTCCTAAATAAGGAAATATTGATCTGGTTAGTTAGGGAGAAATCTCCATATCCAGTGTGATGTACGAGGCTGCGGAGGCTGGAATCAAGATGTCATTAAATTCTGCATATTTCTCAGAGACAACACTGCAGCCGCTGCTGGACCAGTAGCTAGGATATATACAGCATATAATACAAGGTGTCAGGGTTGTCAAAACTTCATTTAGACATTTTACTAATAGATCAATAAAATATATCTGACAAAAGTTATCTGTGAAAATTGGATAATTGGTAGGTGGTTTTGATGACATTTGAGTTATATTCATACTGGATTTGTGAGCATTTTTAGTTTTTGTTCGGTTACATGCAAATAAGATGTTTTATTTTATTTTTAATGAAAAAATGATTAAATAACAAAGAAAGATATTTGTAAGTTCTCAAAATGTTATGAAGATGCTATTAAGTTAACATAAATTTCCAGATTCCAGACTATAAATGTTTGAATTAGAAATTCCACTCCTGAAATACCATAAAAAATCTTTTCTTAACAAAATATTCCTATGTAGGACTTATAGATATTAATTGTCAAATGTTGTTTACATTATTTACAGTAAGATAGACAGAAATATTTTGAGGCTAACCAATTATTTGACAACCACTTATGCACAATTTAGCACCAGCCAGAATTAACCTTCATCCACAAAGAAGCTTGTCTAAACATTTTTCTATCTATAAGTAAGCTCCATTATACAATAAGCTCCCAGTCACATTAGATTTTTATCCACAAAGAATTTACAAATAAGCTTCTGTTTTGGAGTTTACGTGTAGATTAAAGCTTTTTGTTGACACAAATAAATTTCCAGTCAAAGTAAGCCTTCGTCCACAAATTGACCACATATAAGCTCTCCATTTACTAGTAAGCTCCTATCAACAAATATCTAAGCTCTATACCCAAAGATTCTCTTTATCTATTGGAACTTTAATTTGGATTTTGATGAGCTGACATTGATATAGAAATTTTGTTTTAAAAATTGAAATCATTGTGATATAAGAAGGGAAAAAAACAAAAAAAAGAAGTTGGAAGTGTTCTCTAACATATGTTAAATAAGGACCTGTTGACCCAGGTCAATGAAAGGTCAGGAGGTCATCTGTGATTGAGGTGGAAGAATCATGTCAACATATGTTTGTAGATAGGCTATCAGATTGGGTTGTCATTCAAACTGTCAACACTTGATGGTACAAAGTAGCAGGAGTGAGGCTCCATCCAGTATCATTAAACATGTACCGAAAATGTTATACTATATAAAAAAATACAGATATTACAAATTATGGTTTCCACCAAATAATATATTAGTACTGGTAATATAGGTAGCCATTCAAAACTTCAACATTTGGTCATAGAGTAATACATCGAGTAGTAGGGGTGTTAGGCTCTGTTCAGTATCACTAAACATGTATAGCAAAATGTTATACATACAAAATATATATCTACAAATTATCATTAATACCAACAAAATAAAAGTGCTGGTAATACATAAAACAAATATCATATCTACAAAAAGCAAAAGATCAGATAAAAAAAATATCATTGAACGGTGTAATTTGTCTTATGTACCATATTCTATCCAATAAGCGCCCATGTCCCTATAAGCGCCCCTCACCCTTTTTGAGGCCTCAATTTCAATTTGCCAGGCGTAGATAATGACCAAAACTACACAAAACAGTATAGATTTGCAGTAATTTTGTCTTATCAGCCTCCCTTCATTTTTTTTTCAAATTTTTAAAACGCCCTGGGCGCTTCTTAGATCAAATATGGTAGCCAGATTTCTGGATTATACAGGTTTCAGTCACTATGAATAAATCAGGAGCATGCCCTACAAATACCATAAACAGGAATACCCAAGAATCTAGATTAGACAAAGACTGATATTTATGATAATTATAATATACTATTCATGATGCGAATAATGTTAACGTCCTATTAACAGCCAGGGTCATGTAAGGACGGCCTACCATGTATGCGGTTTGTTACGTGTATGTGTGGAAGGTTTGCGTTTTGGGAGACTGTGGAATATTCATGTTGTGTAAACAATGTAAATTTTCCTATTCATTGTATTCAAATGTATGTTGTGGGTCAAAGGAAGGTGCTTATGTATGAATACGCGGATTATTTGCATATTGTTTTCTGGAAAACTGCCTATGCAAATTAAATTTGCACAGAATGTAAAATTAAAAATTAATCTGAGTCTTGAGTGAATCTCAAACATGTTTTAATTAAGCTAACTGTTTATATTCTTTTGACTTTTGTGAAATAAACTCCCATATTTATCTCATAGATTTTGCTGATAAACTTCTTTGATCTGTTGCAATAAATTCCTATGTCAATCAAACTATTTTATCAAAAGTACTGTAATGGTGATAAAATGTATTTTGTTGGTATTTTATCTTTTATACTCTGATAGTTTAAAATTAAAATGTATGGCATACAAATTATTCCTTTTTACAGCAATTGTATGCATTTGATTTCATATACCTGGTATTATTCAATTATCATTTATCATAGCAATGATAGTTTCAGGATAGTAAAAAAATAGATTAATAAAGAAAAAGAGTTTTCTGAGTCAATTATTTTTCACAAATTTCAGAAGGCTGCAAAATACGTGGAATTTAAATGCATACTGAAATAAGTTGTTTTTAACAGTAATGAATTTCAATGTATCTTTTCAAGATCATTTAGATCAAATATCAATATCCTACTTTTAAAATACTGTATAATTTCTAATTCTTCAAACATATGATTGAGACTGTCGAACACGACTCTTAATTTTGTTGTATTTTGTGTCTTTGCAGATGAGAGAACAATCCAACACAAATCTGACAAGGTTGCCATGGAGATCCTGGTCAACCCTCGACTACAGACACTACAGCAATCTCTTCAGACCTTCCTGATGATGCCAGCTGGCATGCGACACCTGATTTACGCTGGCCACTATTTCGGTGGCAGTGGATCCTGGGTACTACAAGACGACTGCTTTACCGTGTCACAGCTCGGCCGTCTATGCAAGGACAGCGATATTGAGGCCGCTCTCAAACAACAAGATGGCGGTAAGATGACAATATACTGTAACACGGGAGGAGAATGGAAAAGTTCCAACATTGGCAAACTGGATGTGTGTAAAAGTCTAACACTGGAACTAAACCCTGAGGAAAAAATGAAAGACGTCAATGGCGTGTTACAATTCACAGCCTACATCAGTAGTTTTGTACATGCCAAGACCATCCAACAGTTGATGCGCACATCAGATGTCGTCGGCAACATCAGA
Source organism: Argopecten irradians (assembly GCF_041381155.1). NCBI lineage: Eukaryota > Metazoa > Mollusca > Bivalvia > Pectinida > Pectinidae > Argopecten > Argopecten irradians. The sequence goes on from NC_091143.1 coordinate 12,492,402, forward strand.
TTCAGCAAACCTACACTATACATATTCCCAGCCTGCGAGGGAGACTCAGCCATGTTTGGGATTAGTGGATTTAATCTTCTGGTCAATGGTGGATACAGCAGGAAGTCATGTTTCTGGGACTTTGCCCGCCATCTTGATCGTATCGATGCTGTACTTATGACTCATCTTGGTGCTGATAACATCTTTGGTATAAGTTCAGTGCTGAAGAGGAAAAGCATGGAGACGATCCACCCTGATATTGGATTTATGTACTTAAACGCCTCCGACAAGGCAGGAGATATTGGAATTAATGGTGTGAACGACAAAGAGCCGCAACTGGCCATTAATTTAGCAGAAGAAGGAAGCAAGTTATTGGAATTCTCAAAGAACCTTATTCCAACTCCTCAGCCCTGTTCTCGATTAGGTACCTCATCGGCTGTCACACCCGTTAATCTCTATCATAAGGTTGGCCACGGATCTCTAGATATGTACATACTTAATCCTGTGACTGACAGCAAAGAGCTTAAAGACTTTTATCAACAGTGGAACAAGCAAGTGATGGAGTTTGGCTCGACCCAGAATGTCCCACTTCCAAACATGTTATCTATCTGTTGTCTGTTAGTGTGGCAACCAGCAGATCCTGATGCAGATATCAACCGTCTCTTTTTCCCTGGAAATGCTCCTCAACATAAAGTGATTGAAGGATTGGAAAAACTGAAACACCTGAAGTTCTTAAAGAAAGCATCCTGTACACCAAAGGATCTGGAAGCAAAACCTGCCCCGAAGAAAGCCAGCGGAACTGCTGGACGACCAGCATCAGCAAAAACAACAACCTCTCGTCCAACACCAGAAAAGAAAATGGAAAATCGACCTAAACCTGCTGCAGCAAGCAAATCAAACAAAGTTTCCAAAGAGGATGAGAACAAGAAAAAGGCAGAGGATAAGGCAAGCAAATCTAGACCCTCTCTTCTCAACAAAACTACTTCAAAACCTGCTAAACCTGAAGTTTCTGCCCAAAAGAAACCAGCAAGTTCCACACCCAAAAAACCGTCTCCTACGGAGGCCAAAAAGAAACCAATGTCCACACAGTCGCCACGACCATCTGCCAAAAAGGATGCAGAAAAATCATCTCCAACCAAACAAAAAACACCATCCCCAGAAAGAAAGCCCATAACTCCTGTGGCAACTGAGGCTCCAGCCATTGCACCACAAGTAACACCACAAGAACCACTTGTGGAGCCTGTAGTAGAAGCGGTGCCTCCTTCTGTAGATCTTTTGTCAGGAACCCAGCAATCTCTGATAGACATAACCCCAGAGGAACCGCTAAAATCTATGGCTGATACATTGGTGCCACAGCAGGAACCAGTTGCAGATTCAGAAAAGAAATCGGAGTCACCAGATCCTCTTCCTGACCCAAATCAGTATGAGGTTACTGCCGACCAAGGGGAGAATTCTCTAATGTATGGCTCTTTTCACCAGGACCTACAGAATGATATATTAGCTCCTCAAGATGTCTCCATGGAAAATGGAGGTCATGATTATGATTCTGGCCTGATACAACCAGAGTCATTACCAGAACCTGTAGCATACTCTCCCCAGGAGCCTGACCTTATACCGGAAATGTCGCCTGTCACCAAAGAGCCACTCTCTCCTGTAGCCCCACAATCACCTTTCAGGGACATTCCAGCAGAACCCGATCTGGTTCCGTCATTTGAAAAAGAACAGTCCGCTGAAGTAGATGATAGGCCAGCGTTGTTAGACATGGTTCAGGATCAGGTCACAAGTGATTCCCCAAGCGCAGGATCTCCCGATACGGAAGAGGTAAACATACCATCTACCCAAGAAAATGTGGACCTCTTTGCAAATGATTACAAAATTCAGCCAGATTCTCAAATGGAGGAATTGAAGCAAGCTTCTCCTGTTGATGAGATAAATGTCCCAGATTTTCAGAATGAGTCTACACCAGATTTACAGGAGGATGTTAAAACTGTGAATCCAATGGAGAATATGCCTGAAGATGATGAAGCTGATCTTCTAGGCCATGTGCAAGAGGATGACAAGGCTGCAGATCCCATGGATAACATACCTGATGAACAAGAAAAGTATACTCCAGAACAAGAGCTTGGATTACAACAGACAAATGAACAAGACAAGTATATTCCGGAAAAAGAACTTGAATTACAGCAGGAAAAATCTGAAAATCTTGTAGATGATATTCCAGAAGAACAAAGGGATTCCGTTACAGCAGAAGAGCCTGATATGAAGGATGAAGTCAAACCTGCAGATCCTTTAGATCATATGCAAGCAGAACAAGTGGAGGATGATCTTGAGCAGGAGGCAATGAAGCCACAAGTGTTGCCTTCTATGGAACAGCCAGAAGAGGCACAAGAGAAGACAGATGTTTCAGACGAAGCTCTTGATGATGCAGAGGATGAGGATGATGGTGATATCTCACCAGATGAGATGGACAGCCAAGGAGATGTAAGAGAAACTGTTCTTCCTGACGATAATGCTCAGGAAGACATTTCTCCATTTGCTTTTGAAAACAAAGGCTTCACAGAAGCATCGTGTGAAGAAGTTGGGGATGAACCATCCACAGAGCCAGTTGAAGACATTCAGTCCGACGATGGACAACCATGCGTTGATGCATTTGAAAAGGATGAGGATGTCAAAGATGATGTTAAAAAATCGGAGCAATTTGCTGATGAGCAAGATGGAGGAGCAATGTCACATGACGATGTTCAGATTGTAAACGATTCATTGGAGGAGAACCAGCATCAGAATGGAGACTTTTTGGGACATTCCAACATTCCTGAAGCCTTTGAGAAAGATGAAACTCCTGATCCAGTGGATGCGAAATCCGATAACTCACAAGATAGCGATGAAGCAGTCCAAGACCAAGGAGATGGACAGAATGATGCCTATAACACTGGTGGTTACAGCTCTTTTATTGGTCTGCAAGAGAAACAACCAGAATCTAGTTTTAATCCATTTTCGAGTATTAATGACGATGCTAAACAGCAGACCAGCCCAGCAGAAGGAGCTGCAGCAGCTTTTGATCCATTCTCCACAGTTAATGATAACACACAAAGAACAAACCCCTTCACCTGTTCTGGTAAGCCTTTAGATGCCTTCCAAGAGGAGACAAACGGGCAGAGTTTTGATCCCAAGGAATGGGGAGAGCCAATGGGTCTACCCGCACCTCCCCCACCAGAGGGATCTCCTGGCCCAACAGCTAATGGAAAAGCTTCAGATAAAGCCACACTAAAAGCCAAGCCTGGAGCAACTAAGAGACCAGATTCTGCAAAGTTGAACAGGTCAAAATTAGGAGATAAACCAGAGAAAAATAGTGCACCGCCGTCTGCGAAAACAGCCAAGACAAATGGTGTGAAATCCACAACCACTAAGGCCCGCCCAGCTAGTGCGACAGTACCATCCTCGTCAGAGTCCAAAACCAAACCAGCAGGCAAAAGGCCGGCAACAGCAACTGGTAGTCGGGCCTCTCCTGCTGCTACTAAGGCTCCGCCTCTTCCTGCTATGACTCCATTCTACATGGATTTGTCCTACATACCTAACCATGGAAATCCACAGTACAGCGATGTAGAATTCTTCAAACGTATCCGAGCCAGGTATTACGTCCTTAGCTCCTTGTCTCCAAATTCACAAGTGCTGAATGCGCTACTGGATGCCAAACAGACATGGGAGGACAAGGACCTGAAGGTCACCATCATCCCGACCTATGATAACGACACGATCCGCCACTGGATGGGGCTGAATAAGGACCGTCTCTGTGATTTAAACGTTGACGTCGCGCCGTCTGCTTCCAGGTGTACAATTCAACTGCAGGACCATGAGACGAGCTGCTCTGCCTTTAGACTGGAGTTCTGAGATGTGAGAGTGTCCGAGCGGTCTGCTATGTTCTATTTTATCCAGGAGTTCACCTTCAATTCACTTAAAAGATAGGTGACTGGTAACCGTGGTTATGTATTAAATGTAACTAATTGAACACAATTCTGAAAGATTATCACTGGTATCCAAGATATGATTGCCTGCGGCCGGATATATAGGGTGTGGATATTATGGTAAAATATTTTTAAAACAATCTGTTGCAAATCATCATTTCAGATGTATGGTTGCCAGGTTTCTCTTGAAAAGTAGTTTCTATACTTCGCTGCATCAGTCCCAACTTCCTGTGCAATTATGGAGACCTGATAGCTGTGGGCTGCTGTGACTTTTGTCCATCGGTGTGTACTGTGTTCGGTAACCTTATAAGCTCTGTAGAGGTTGTTGTGCATGTTGTCAATCCAGAAATGATACAAATTCTAGCATATGTATGAGTTGACCAGAGAATATCCTAGTATTAAGTGTATGTACATAGGCTAGCTTCTAAAAGTTTACTTACATACATAGTATGAGGTTCACAGTATATTTGGTTAACCTGAATGGGGATATGGTATATGCTAAATATAGAAGCACCTTCTAATTTTTGTAGTGAGGTCAATGTCTATAGGATAGTAATCGGTGTATGTATAACAAGCCAACATATACCCCCATGAATCTGCAGTACTGTGCTTCTTGTGTTTCCAGCCATGCTAGTACTAAGTAATAGAACTTTTGTTTGTAATTGAATGATTTGCATGATATGGAGATCTTATACATGATAAATAAGCTTAAAACTGGGCTCTATGTGGTGTCTGGGCAGTGCTTTTGACCCCGAAAGGTGGTTTGACAATGTCTTTGACCTTTTAAGAAGTCTTGACAGTGTCCTTGACCCAACAAGGTATCTAAATAGGGTCCTTGACCAAACGAGGTGTTTTGGCAGTTTCCTTGACCCCCACAAGGTACATTATGTATTGAAATAGTGTCCTTGACCCCACAAGGTGTTTTGGCAGTGACCCCATATGCTATTTTGACAGTGTCCTTGACCCAATTATGTTCTTGATCATGTGAGGTTTATTTGTCATTCATTATTCATGTGATACACGGTGTGGAGCCTACAGAAGGCTATGGAAGTGCTTGACCATGTTTGGAGTTCTTTAAGCAAACCGGGGCCAGGTATTAGTGGTTGTCATGGTGCGAGGTCCATATGCATTATTGAAGATATCCGTATTAGAAAAAAGTTGTAAAAAGAAGTGATGCGGGGCCAAGTCAGTAAGAGGGCAGTGGCCTTTATATGTATACCTTAGTTTGTTGACGGTGTGTGTTATATGTGTACAATTTTAATGCTGGTGACTGTAGTTGAATGTCCGAGAAAGCTTGCAATATTATGATTGTGCTAAATGTATGGTATTGATTTATATATAGGAACATTTTTGTATTTTCATTTTTTTTTTTTTTTTTTTTTTCACGAATGATTACTAGTGTTATTAAATTTTTCTAACTTGTATTTATTTCACATATATATATTATATTGTCTTTATATGTTAATTTTTAAGGACACTATGCTTGATGTGTTAATGATAGGTTAGCCAACTATTTATATGTATGTTCAGTGCTATGAAATTTGTTCAAGGCCATCTTAAGATTGTTCTTATGTGAAGCTTAAATTTGAAAGTGATGCTTCCTTTTCAATTGTGCGTAGAACTTCACCTTGTTTCGCTTTCTTCCAAGCTTCAGGATAAAGCGCCTTATAGTAGTTCCTGAGACAAATCTTGCATGTATGATTTCCAAATTTTTAAAAGTTCATACTTTACTATATTATATACATTATAATTGTGATGAAAATTATGCTGTGTGAATCATTTTCTATCTGTTCTTTTATTGTGTTAATCAAGTTCCTTGGTGCAATTTCACTGCGTCATTTTATCTAGTCAAATTACCTTTATTGTATAAATCAACTTACTTTCGCATGCGATTGAATTTCAAGTTTTTCGAGAGCGTGTAGAAATAGTGAAATTTGATCTCCCTGAAACAGTTCAAACATATATACATACCATATGACTCTAAAACCTCAAAATTCAATTGCCTCAAAAAGGATACATGAAAATAAGTTGATTTTCAATAATAATTAGCAAAACTTCGATTAAATGATGTAAAGACAAATATAATATATCTAAAATATTTATCTGATGTGATGATCATTATGTACCAAACAGCTACACCAATGTTGAATGTAAGATGACAAAAATTGTTAGCGTTATTATATGATGTCATTGTTCTGACTATGAGGAGAAGTGTTTAATTTCCATGTTACAAGAAAATAAATCTAGTCCATTGAATTACCCTTGTAGACCTGTCCAAAATGAAGTTGAACGCTAGACAAGGATGTGTCTTCTCTCTGTATGCAAACCTTGAGGGAGTAACGATTATTTTAACGAACAATGTTAACTAGCAATTACAAAATTTTATTATTATAATGTAGTCGGTATACAAGCTTCATTTAACAAAGTAATATCCCCTTACAAGCAGGTATTGATGATAATTCTATAGTCATAGGGGGGAAATTTGGTGAGATTTTTCTCAAAGTAAACTTTACTATACGATATATATTGTACTGGTGTGTTGACAATGAATGGGGATAAGTCAGGTCTTCAAACTAGAACAACTAATTGTTTTCTATTTTCTCCCTATTTTACAATTACATTGTTTACATGTACACTTGTATATCAGCTTCAACGGTCATAATTCTGTTTCTTAAGACTTCTGCATTTTGGATTTTCATATATTCTTGTGATTTTGGTATATAAATGTACAGAATGTATTAAATTAGAAAGCTTATTGTTCCTCAGCTAAATTGTACTATTTAAATGCTAGTAAACTAAAATTACAGATATTTTCTGAGCATATACCAATTTGAAGAGAACTCAGAGGTGAAGTTCAAGAAAAGAACCACCAAACTGTGTTCTTTATCTGTAATTATGGTAACTGAAAATTCATTAAACATTGACACATGTATGTGTAAAAAGACTGTAGCATGCTTTGTTAATTATCTATATGAACATTGCTTCCTAAGTGTTATTATTCTTTAAGTTTTCAGTAATTTGTTTTTCTTCGTTGCTCAAAATTATCACTCAAACTTTGGTGTGCTACCTTTCAAAACAAGTTAATGGTTTTTTTCACTGATTATAATTGCTAACAATATGGTGGTTTAAGTGTAATTAACTCATTCACCCCTGAAAATTCATAATGAACTATTCCAGCCATTGACTTTGAAGAGTTGAAATGCATCTTCAGGGGTGAATGAGTTCAATAGCACTTTCAAGTTTTGTAAATGAAGGGAAGTAACTCTGAGAGATCAAAGTACAATTGCAATGAAGCATAATTTTATGTTGTCATGCAAGTGGTATAAACATTATATTCATTTAAGTACTTTAATTTGGCATTATTTTCTGGTATATATTAATTTCCTTCGTCTTGATGAAAAATTAATTTTGTTTTGTGGTTGATGAAGAAAAAACTGAGAAAGTGTGGACTTATTGCATGGATCTTCTTAATGATGTTGATATTTACACCTTAAATATAATTATATTTATTTATCTTTTTGCAGATATGGAATCGATAATCTTTCTTTTTAACTGGAAGAATGCAATTTACTTATGAAAGCCTTTAAATATATCTGGGGAGGCAGATTGAAAGTTCTTAATTGTGTAATGTATGTTCATCTTTACTAGTTTTTACATAAAACAGATCTAAGAGTGCTTTCAATCAGAAGTTTTCTATATAGTACTTTGAATCGACAGTTTGATAACTACTGTATATTTGATATAAAGTATTATATACAAAGATATGCATATATACTTATATATATAAAAATGTTATATACTTGATGGTATGGATGGTATTGTGTTGTGCTATTTTGTCAAACATTAATGTATTCAAAGGTTTTTCTGTCAAATATCTTTAATGTTTTTTTGCCATATTCGGCTTTTGTGATTTTTTGTGACCTGCCATTTTGGTACAAATTATGTAAAGGGAGATAAGTTTGTGTAAAGAACCTTGATAAAATGTTCTATGAAATTGTATTTATTGTCATCAACTTATGATTTTATTCAATCAATTAAATTTTAGAAAAGAAACAAAAATGAAACAAATATATTGTAAAAAGATATTTACTTGCTTTTTCTGAATCTAATTTAAGACCTAAATGGTTTTGCTTTCAAGAATATAGATGTTACAATCGCTTGAAATCTGTTAATCTGTTTTTGTACCTTTTGTGAATGTGCTTATGTTATGAATAGAAACACTGCCTGTTGCATAGACATTCTCTAATTATTTTTGCCTAACGAACACCTGATGAAGGATTTTTTCTCTTTTTTTTTGCCTTTTTTGTATCCATTATTTTTATTCATCAGTTGTCTCCCCTTTCTACTTGCTGATGATGTGACGTGTTGAGTTTAAACATTGTGTGTTCAAATGAATATTCCCTTGTACATGTTTCCAAGTGGCAAAAAACGACTGCCTTCAGTAAAGTTAAATTTAAAGAGAAGTTGTTGTTGCTTTTTTTTATGAAGTCTACAAGGTACACAGGAATCTGGTAATGATGTGCTAACATCAACATCTGTTATAGACCCGTATTCATGAAACGAGATCCCAGAGAGATCTTGGTGCCCACCAAAGATTGATCTATGTCTGACAATTGACAGATCAATCTTTTTCTCTACTATTCAAACCTCAACTACCAAAATCAAAGATGGATGCCTGGCGGCCATCTTGTTGACCGATCGGTCCCAAAACGCAATATGCAAAACTAAGGCCCTAGGGGAACCTACATATGAAATTTGAGAAAGATCCCTTCAGTACTTTCTGAGAAATAGCGATAACAATTGTTAACGGACAGACGGACCACGGATGTAAAGTGATTTGAATAGCCCACCATTTGATGATTGTGGGCAAAAAATATGTCAGTACCTTTTATTTGGAAATTAATATGTGAAAGACCTTACATATATGGATGGATATTTCAAATCACAGACTAGTGAGTTATCACATTTATTGTGACTTACGGTATCACAAAGAAAGAACATTGCTTTCTATTGTCAGTGTGAATATCAAATGCATGTACTGAAAATGCACATAATTTGTTCTTGGTTGGGATAGTTTAGGGGATTAAGGTGCTGGATTTGTGACTGGAAGGTTGTGAGTTCTAATCTTCCTAAGGAAGGATTTTTTTTCTTTTTAATTTTGACATGTGTCACAACACAATTGGATTAGACACATCCCACCCTTCCACGTTCCCTGCACATTCTTTGATTTGTATTATAATTGGGAGAAAAGTTCTTCTCTGTGCTCATGTCTGATTTGCATATTTGGCAAACACACATGGGAGATGATTCCATAATCTGAATGGGAGATAACTCTTCTTACTTACCACAATAGATAATAAATTACTATTAGCAGTTTACTGCACAAATCATTCAACTTCATAGCTTTGAAAAAATGACAGTATGATTATTCAGACCGAATTTGGGCTAACATTTCACAATATCATTGCACAAAGTAAACTATTTATCATTTTGCAAAAACAAGAGATCCCAGATGGATCTTGCCGCCCACCAAAGAATGATCTACATCTGACAATGGAAAGATCTTTTCTCTGCTTTTCAAACTTATACTACATATGAAATTTGAGAAAGATCCTTTGAGTACTTTCTGAGATATATATAAAAGTAACAAACTTCAATTATCAAAATCCAAGAAGGTGGCCTGTTGGCCACTTTCTTGACCAATCAGTCAGAAAATGCAATATCCACAACTAAACCCCCTAGGGGAACCTGCACGTGGAATTTGAGACAGATCCCTTCAGTACTTTCTGAGAAATAGCAGTAACAAACTTCAATTCTCAAAATCCAAGAAGGCGTCCTGTCAGCCATCTTGTTTACCGATCAGTACCAAAATGCAACATGCATAACCAGGGACCTAGGGCAACCTGCACATGAAATTTGAGACAGATCCCTTCAGTACTTTCTGAGAAATATTGGTAACAAACTTCAATCATCAAAATCCAAGATGGCAGCCTGTTATCATCATTAAGCTTTATTTCCCCCGTTAGGGGATATTGAATACAATCAAATCCACACAAAAATAAAGAAAAGAATAATGAAAATAAAAGTTAAATAGGTCGCAGCTAGCTGCTGGAATATACAACTCATGAATAAGTTATATAGCCGTGCGGTTCAGTAACGTTGGTAACTTCAATGGTTCACAAAAGGCAACTCGTAATGCGGACAACATATTGAATTGACTTTATAAAGAATTGTCTTTGGTCTGCAACACTGGTGAAGGGGATTCCTGTACTGGCTCCTAAAAGGCAACGGGTGAAAGAGGAATGATCCAAATTTTCAATGAAATTGAAAAAAGATAGGTCAAGTTCAGATTGAATATCTTCCATGAAAGTTCGTCTTAGGGTGTCGTAGAATGTGCCTTCAGAACAAAGATGAACTGCAGCATTGTCAAAAGTCAGAGAGCAGAGCGGACACTGGTTACCGGCAAACACTCTTGGTACTGCCAAAACTTTACATAAACAGTAGATGGTCTTAATATCGGACAAAGATTCAGCCCAATGGGAACCTACATATATAAACAATTTGAGACAGATCCCCTCAGTACTTCCTGAGAAATAGCGGTAACAAACTTCAATTGTCAAAATCAAAGATAGCATCCTGTCTGCCATCTTGTTCACTGATCTTACCAAAATGCAATATGCATAACCAGGGACCTAGGGGAACCTGCACATGAATTTGAGACAGATCCCATCAGGACTTTTTGAGAAATAGCGGTAACAAACCTTCACTATTAAAATCCAAGAGGCTGCCTGACGGCCATCTTGTAGTCCAAAATGCAATTTGCACAACCAAGTCCCTAGGGGAACCCAGATATGAAGTTTTAGAAAGATCCCTTCAGTACTTTATGAGAAATAGCTGTAACAAAAAATGTTAACGGACAGAAGGAAGGAAGGACGGATGGAACAGGGACGAAAGGCAATTTGAATAGCCCACCATCTAGATCTGATGATGGTGGTCTCATAATTCCTTGTTTAAGGGGAAAGGAGCAATTTTCAACATTTCTACAGATAACGACTAGTAAAATATAGAAGCAGAATATGATGTTAGGGAAGTGGCACATTTTTGACATTTGCACGTATACAAACTAAATTAGAGAAGCAAAAATTTCCATCTAATTAAATTGTAGAAATGTCTCATAGATACAGATCCTGGAAGAGAACCATACTATGCATGACTGCCTTCATATCTAATACAATTAACACAGGAGACAAGGTTGATATTTATAGTTGTTTATTCATGTATAAAATGGCCAAGAGAAGCCTTTGCCAAGGCTAGAATAAAGCCATAGTATATGCTGCAGCACTGTAGTAGTTAGTGGCTATAGGGAAATGTAGAGATATATTTGTATAGAGACTACCACTAGCCAGTCTATTGGATATGCATGACTTCTAAACTGGCCACCGTCTCTCCAACGAAGCACATACATACTTAAAATGAACACACAATCAGTTCTACAACTCACTCATATGTCAATAGTACGTAACACAATCTGTAGCTCTCACTCAACGCTAGCTAACACACACACACTCGCCATCATATTTGACATTTATATACAGTGAACATACCCTCTCACACAATGAAGACTTTACGGATAGTATACACAATCGTAACCTTCATTCTGACATTATACAATTCAGATGCATACATGCAGAATCAGAATCCAGTATATACATGTAAAATACATTTGTTTTCAATATACTGAACAAATTGTTGCAGTATTTTTAACATATTTTACAGCTACCATAAACATCTATTGGAGATGAGCGGTGGCTATATAAAAATTTCACCTCACAACCACAGCTGTATAGAGTTGCCTCCCTTCAATTGTTACAGCACATCCATGACGCTGTTTCTTCTAAACAACAATATCAACAGAAAAAAAACATTGCCTGTCAAGGACTTTTGATTGTACACGATCATTGAGTGAATCCACACTCATCTGCATATTAAATGCATTATGCAAAACACATAGATTCCAAGATGAAATTAGCATCTATTATCTATGGACATGATTTATCTCAGAATCTATAGTTTTTAAAATTCTTGAAATCATTTCAATAGCAGATATCTATATAAAATGTTTCAGTATTTACATTCTCTTGATAAAACACAACATATTTTTGGACACATTTTGTTGTATGAAAACAAAGGACCATTATTGCTACGCATATGTAATTTTTTAAGATTAGTGTTAGACAATATCACCACAATACATTGACATTTTTATTTGCTTTTTAACATTTTTTTGTTCATTTTAATTGAAAGAAAATGTGCAGTACAATATGCAAATTTTTTTAAATGTAATATATTGCTGAATCTTGTGCATTAAAAAGATGATGAATAATCCGAATTAGAAAATAATCTCAAGCAAATAATTTCATTTGAAGCAAACAAATATTTTGAATTCAACTACTAGCTGAAACGCTTAACTTGAAAAACAGATTTCGAGGATGCATACAACAATGACCATATTAGATTTTACATTTAGGTTATGTTGGGGATAGGACGTGAAACAGAGAAGCATTAGGAATCTGATGAGGTAGCAGAAACAGTGTAGCAACATCAACTAAACTGAACAACATTTTCTTTGCATATCAACTCATTCACCCCTGAAGACACATTTAGGCTCTCCTAAATGAAGGACTAGAGTAGTCCATTGTGAAATTTCGGGGGTGAATGATTTTCACACAGACCTAGAGTTATTTGACCTTGCAGGTAAGTATTGATGGTGTTAGTTTATTTATGAGGGAAAAAGCCATATTTTTTGAAAAATTAGACATTACATTCACAAACGCATGAAGTAACATGCAATTCCTTCTTGCAAGGGCAGATAACTCTGTAATCTGTAAATAGGGAATAGATTTTCAGAATACAATTATACAATTTTGACACTCTTCTTTGTGCAATAGTAAAAATATTGGCAAGACAACATTAATTTTAAAATATTATATAAAGTAATTTGAATTAGCTAAAGTATGATAGTAAAGTTTCTACATACATAGTTCATGGAACTTTCTACATAGGGTTGTAGTTAAGATTGCCCACTTCGTATAACATATAGGAAAATATTCATGGCAGTATTTTTATCAAAAAGAAAAACTTCTATTTGACAGTATAGGACTAATGAGCTAACCTAGGAATTTTGACAGATTTAATACATTTTGGCAGATTCTTCCAAATTGACTACATGTATATATATCCCAATGTCTAGTTCTGATAGAGTTTCCTTCTACCAAAAATAACCATCTAGTCTGTTTAGAATATTTATGGAATGACTTAGAAAAGAACACAATATACTGTACAAATAGCACCCAACTACAAGTATGGACTGTAAACAGAGCAAACATCTATGTAAAGAAACAACCAAGACTATGTACCACTACACCCAAGTAACCCAGGTCCCCGTGACCCCACAAGGTTATAGGTCGAAGTCATTTTCAAAATTATGTACCGTTTTACACTCAAGGAAGCCCTGTCCCTATAACCTTAGAAGGATATAGGTCAAGGTCATTTCCATGGAAACTACGGGTATGTACATCTACTGTTTGGATCCGCGACTTAATTAACTGTTGCTTGCACACTTTCACACTTCTTTTAACTCATTCAACCCTGAAATTTCATAACGGACTGGTCTAGTCTTTGATTTAGAACAAACTAAGTGTGTCTTCAGGGGTGATTGAGTTACTTTGTAGTCATATTAAAGATCAACATCCACATAATAAGATATTCCGATAAGAGTTTGTCTATTAAGATGGACAAAAACAGATTTGCTATGCATAATTTAACTCATTCAACCATGAAATTCCATAATGAACTGGTCTAGTATTGGATTTAGAAGAGCCTAAATGTGTCTTCAGAGGTGAATGAATTAAATTTAATACAAAATTTAGTATATTGTAAACTAAAACATGACGCTCAAAGACAAATCATGAAACTGACAAGAATTTCCAACTTACATTGATACCATTCAATTTTTATATAATTCTGTATAGTTAATGCATTATTTGCTAAAATTATTATGCATTTGATCATCTGTAAATAACATGAAATTCAAAATAAAAAAGTGTTCCTTCTCAACTAAATTATTCTACGCAAAAATTGTAATTCAGTCTTCAATGTTTTATACCAAAACATGTGATAGGTTGTATGAAATATTTTTGAAAATCACAGAAAAATGACTAGGTGCAAATAATGATTTCTGGTTGAGATACATCAAACTTTTAGCTACCATACACATTTTTGTTCAACACTTACACAAATTATCCACCTTGGCAGGCATTTTTTCAAATTATACTTGGTAATATCTATAATGGCAAATACATTTTTAATTATGGGTTTTAGGTTTTGGTATTTCTAATCAGATATCAAGATTGCACTGTGAATTATGACAATCTTCATTTATGGAATTTATATTTTCCGTTCCCATTCAATTTTGATATTATATTGTCAATAAAAATGATGCTACGAATGATTTTATTAACTTTGACCTTTTATCACTTGACCTCCAGGCTCAGTGTGTCAAAAGACGTCACAACAACAGAACGGTTTTAGTCAGTTACTGCCGTCAGCTTTTAGATAGTGAGGTAGACATTAGCTTTTGGTTTTTTTCTCAGTATTTGCATATTATAGAGTTATCTTTCCTTGTCTGCAGGTATTGATTATCTATGATGTCATATATATGATATTTGAGCATTATGCCATTCTTTTCAGAGAAAAAGATCTGTGTTAATGCTTCACTCACAAAATAGTGACATCACAATGGATACCTATATACCAGCAAGGGAGGTAACTATGTAATTTGTAAAGATGGAATAATTAACTTCAGAAGAGTGATATATTTGAACAAATATCATGTCCTTGACATACGGAAGCACAAACAGATTAACTAAACATAATTTGTAACAAGTCAGTGACCATCATACAAATAGTTATTTCTGGAACATAATTCAAGGAAAAGTTTTTGTCTGAATGCCGTGGAATCAATATTTCGGAGTTAAAACTAGGAGAGCTAGGTCAGACACCTAATTTCAATTGTATTAAAATGCTAATAGATAGCAGAATATGACAAGAGATTCACAATTCTCGTTTTGCTTTATTTGCATATATAACACATTAGCATACTTACATGTGATACTCAAAGTAATTAAGTTGTAAGTGGATGGACTGATATATTGCAGAAGATAAAGTTACCAAAAAGTCTTTAAAATACTTTGTAATTGCAGGTAAAGGGATATACTTGTACATCTGAGTCTATTCATCAATTAGACTTTTAGTTCTATTGGTAGATGATAACGCTTTCACACTAGCACAACATACATTTATACAACTCAAGTTAAGCAAATACAGTCACACCTGCCATTAGCGACCACCTCAATATAAAAACCAGCTGTTTAATAAGACCACTTTCTCAGGGTCCCAAATGGTCAGTTTGGCCCCTGTAAAAGACCACTTGGTTATAAAGACCATTTATTCTTTGCCCCTTGGGTGGTCTTTATAGACCGGTTTGACTGTACAGCTACATTCTTCACAAATGTTTCATACACATTCTTTAAAATTATCTTTTAGTCCATAATATATATATAGCCACGCATGATCCATTTTCATTTACACAAATCAAAAAGTGAATATTGAATCTCACATTCTCACCAGGGTTCTACATGTAAATATCACATGTGAGTTTGTTTGGCTAGAGATTATCAGTATCAGGTTCTACACATCTTACAACATATATAATATGTATGGCTACGTTAAATGCTTTAAACATTCAAATATCCCACATAATCAAACCTCTCAATGAAATACAATAGAATACATTTTCCGTTTGGCACAGTGCAATGCTAAGACTACAGTTTACAAATATTAAAAGTGCCCAATAGACATTTTTTTTCAAATCTTAAAAAATTATATGTTATACAAATAGACAAAATGTTTGTTTTTTCTATATTTCAGACAATGTTTCAGAACATATAAAGGTTTAATATATAAAGAACTATAACAACAGTCATTCTATGACTGCATACAGCATAAACATGATACTCTGGTAGTGTTGCATGTACACACAGAGGGAAATTTCGACGTTACACAAAAGTGGGATTTTGATTTCCAAAATAGCAGTTTTCAATTATCCTCTAAACCCTGGGCAACATAAAAACTGCAATTTGCCTATAACTATGTAGCAAGACTTCTTGCTCAACTACTAAATGGCAGAAAAATCTACTTAAAAACCAAATTTGAAGCATTTTAAAAACAGTAAAGCCACACAATTTTGTGCAGAATTGCCAGTTATAGTACAGATCAGAAATTTTAGGCAGAATTGCCAGTTATAGTACAGATCAGAAATTTTGTGCAGAATTGCCAGTTATAGCACAGATCAGAAATTTTGTGCAGAATTGCCAATTATAGTACAGATCAGAAATTTAGAAGAATGCAAAATCGTTTTGCCATAGTAGATAAAGCCTACTATACCATTTATTATATTTCTTTCCGACAGCCATATGTTTTATTTGAGAAGTTAAAATGGAATTTCATCTATCAACTATCAACAGATTAAAAGGTTCGCCAATACCTTAGGTTAGGTACAAAAAGTAAAATACGGAAATCTTTGCATAGAGCATCTAGATTATCATTGCTGAACAGATAGTATTGCTAGAGCTTTGGTGGCATGCCATGCACATACCGGTATGTGGCATCAATCTCATAGAGAACGGGAGTGAACCTGTAAAGGTGTAGCCTGTTGTTTGATACCTTTTTATGTTTTTTATGAAATAAAATTTGAACTGAGACAAAACAGTTGAAAAGTAGAAAACCTAATTTTTATTGGTTTGATCAGTCTTGATGTTGACTTAGTATCTATGAAAGGTGGATAGCCCCTAAATTGGTGCTGAACCTCCATGGGAAGGTATTACTGAACCAACAGCAAGGCTCTCTCCTGAACAAACAATGAGGCTCTCTACTGAACCAACAGCTAGGCTCTCTACCTTGTGTAGTTAATGAACCAACAATGAGGCTCTCTACTGAACCAACAGCAAGGCTCTCTCCTGAACCAACAGCAAGGCTCTCTCCTGAACCAACAGCGAGGCTCTCTTGTGTAGTTCCTGAACCAACAGCGAGGCTCTCTACTGAACTAACAGCAAGGCTCTCTACCTTGTGTAATTCCTGAACCAACGATGAGGCTCTCTACTGATCCAACAGCGAGGCTCTCTACTGAATCAACAATGAGGCTCTCTACTGAACTCTCTACATGTACCTTGTGTAGTTACTGAACCAACAATAAGGCTCTCTACCACTGTAGTTTCTGAAGTTCTAAATCTCCAATTTCTATATATATGTAGTTATGGACAAGCAATATGACTCTCTTGTTCAGGACCAACATAGAATGACAGAGACTTTTAACTTCAGGTTTAGGACCTGAATTTAGACAGTATGGGGAAAAAACACTCTCTATTGAAGTTCAACTACAAAGAATTGTTTCATGCCCTAAAACACAGGCGATAAGAGAGCTGTATTAAACACTACCTCCCATAACACTGTATATACCTGTCCATACCATCCACCTACTTCCCCAACATAACACAAACCTATAATCTGATATTCGAGATAAAATTTCCACCATTCTACAGTTGTTACATATTTCACTTTGAATAATGACTGACTCTTTAGATCTGTTGCACATTTGATGATAAGTTGATCTGTCCACCAATACCATTGGTGGATAAGATTGGGATTATCTACTAATCACAGCGGATGTTACAGATTCCTTGAAAAACACAGAAGATTCTGTGTTTCATAAATTATACACTCCTGTCTGGACGCTGAGATTCCTGCAGAGCCTATTCATATTTATCATACGTCATTTCCATCAACCAGTTGTGAAACCAAGTTTGCGGCAAAACCAATCAGATTTTGACCACATTCAGGTTTCCACCTATCATATCATTCCTTTCAAACTTCACTTTTTGTTGGCACTGATGGATAAGAATACTGCGAGCACCCACCAATCACATCGCTTGTTAAATACTTCAGTTTGACTGGGAGGCACAAAAGGGGAATGTGCCAACTGAAGCTAAGAGAGATCCACCAATCGCTGTGTCCGTTACAAACTTCACTTGGGTGGTGGATAAGAGGGATGGCCTGGCTGGGGTTGGACTGTGGCAGCAGGAGGTGACTTCTGTTGACTAGCACCAGGAAACATACCTGAAACCGAAGTAAAACAAATGAGATTTTTTCTTTAAGAAAATTTTAAGTCCTCTTATGTAACTTTTGTTTGAAAAGAACTTACACTAAACAAAAAGAATCAAACTCAAACCTGCCTTAGTGACCAACTCTGTATAAAGACCACCTGCTTACTAAGACAAATTTCTCGGGGTCCCAAATGGTCAATTTTAAAACAATTTGACCTGTATTGAAAGATAACTTGACTATAAATCAGACCACTTATTCTTGTCCCTTGAATAGTCTTTATAGACAGGTTTGACTGTTATATTTTGCATTCATTTCTTCCATAAGCATACTTTGAAGAATGAGAAAATCTGCAAAATATAAGATTCGGGTACATGTGCAGTAGGATCTTACACATAGATACTAGATCTATATACCTCAATTTAAAATAATTTTATTTGTAAATCCCAAAATAACGATGTCATAAAAACATAATACATTTTTGTACATTAAACCATGGATTTTGTCATGCAAAGGTTTATCATTCATTCTCAATTTTGCTGCTATGCATGAAGATCAGCTTCAATAATCGAGCTCTTTTATCAAAAGCATTTTTTCCCCTCAAAATCATTAGAACTAAACTTTCAGGCAGTTTTCACCCCAAAGGGCTAAATATATGGGTTTTTTTCATAAATTACACAGGAGACTTTAACAACCATGCATTTTTAATAAAGGACACCAATTTATCATCAAATTTAATCTGTTGGAATCTATTTATTTATCAAAAATTTTATTGCCTCAAAACACGTTTTAAAGCACGTGTACACCAGATCTAGAACAGGGCTCAGAAAATAGTTGTTACTTATATCATTAACTGTCAATCAAGTAAACATATGTATTAGTGTTATACTCAAATGATCATCTACTTTAAAACATAATACCATATTTGACCTAAAAAAACACACATCCATATAAGCCTCAATTTCACTAACATTGACTTAAACCCACACCAAAACCACGACAACTATTAATAAAATATAAGTTCTTCTTCTTTTTTTACCACTCTGGGCACTTATTGGGTCAAATACCTAAATAAAGTTTAATCGAAAACTAGAAACGTCTGCAAGACATTAATTCCCCTAATCATCACTCCATAAAAACTAAAGCAGGACAGGACAGGAAACATTTCATACCCCCCCCCCCCCCATCCAACCAAGTTATGACAGCAGCAATATAAAATCAAGTTACCATTTTGTTATGTGATAGAATTCAGAAGAGATATACACAGTGCAAAAATTTTCATATCAGGAACAGTTTGAAAGCTATTCTCTAAAAACTGTATTTTTACGGCAACTTCATTTTGTGATTTAGAAATAACAAGCTTTCTATTCCTTTCTTGGAACGATTTCGCTGCATTTTTCGCATTTAATCGTACGAGACTATATATTCCTTTACAGTAAGCAAAGAATTCAACATTAAATTAAGCTAATTTTCAGAAGACTTACCAGGGTAATATCCGACAGGGTATGCGGCCTCCACAACATGTGTGTGGTGATGGGTGTGGACATGCCTCTGCGTGGGGGGTGAGCTGCTGTATTCGCGGTTCTTGTCCACAGGCCCTATGGAATGGGTAGGAGTTGGAGGTCCATCAGGCTTGCCTACCGACACAGGGGAAGCCCGATGAGGACTCGATACAGACCGAGTCTTTTCCTGAAGTTCATGAATTTTATGGCCACTATTTCCTTTACTTATACCACTTGCACTATTACTATTTGAAGCACTAGGTCCCGAGCTGCTATGATAAAGAGGTCCGTGTGTAGGGTCGCTTAACTTACCCTCACTTTCCGTAGGAGCTAACTTTTGCACCAAACCCATTTTATCCTTTTCGTCCATTTCCATGTTAACTGGATAAGGAGGAATTTGTGAAGGATGTAGATAAGCACCATACATCATCGGATTCATCCCGCGATACATCGGATGGGTGGGTTCGAATGGCATTTGTCCATACATTGACGACTGCATATACTGACTAGGGTACATATATGCCGGGTAGGGAGGCCCGCTGGGGCCTGCGGCAGTCATTGACACGGGAACTGCACTAGAGGAGTTAGAGGAAGGCGTGTGTGGACTAGACACCCGACTTATTGATTTACTCTTGGGCGTCTCATGTCCTCTGATTCTGTCTAATGAAGATGAGGAAGATGATGATAACGACTTACTTTTCTCGCCACTCGATACTTTTGAATCACTTTCACTCGAGTCTCTATATCCTTTGTCTTCAGGCTCACGTTTTATATCCATTTTAGATTTACTAGCCTCAGAGGCTCCGATAGAATGGTCCCTCGGCCGGCCGTCAGCCCCGCTGCTATTGCCAACCTGATTAATAACAGAGGATTTAGAGTCGGAAGGTCTGTGTTCATATTTATTGCCATCCCCTAATTTCTTGTGTTGTTCTTCACGTTTTTGATGCCTAATCATTGCCTGTTGACGATACATTTGAATTCTCCTTTGTTCTTCGCTTGTTTTATCGCGTCCATACACGGGATCAAATCTTTGGTCTAGTCTATTTCTATCCATTTGATCTTTGAGATCGAGATTTTCTTTGATAATTTGGTGGTTTTCATTTTGTTTTTCTCTCATACTTTTCTCTTTTAGCTCTCTTTCAGAAAGCGACTCCGCCCCAGTTCGTTTAAGGTCACCATCTTTATGCCCTTGGTGACCTTCACCTGGAGGCAGTGATCCACGACCACCTAATCCGTCCCCACTTTGACCAGCACCATTGTCGGTAGAGGTTGGAGGTCGTAGTATTGGCTTTGCCGTATCTCCCTCCTTCCTTTCCCCATCCGCTTGATTCTTTTCCTCCTCACTTAACTTTTGTTCGTGGTGCTGCCTGTATAACGGATCATTCGACATCATGTGCATGTGATATGCATTGTCGAAATACGGCCCGTAAGTAGCGAGGAACTGGTACTGTGCGTGTGGAGGAATCTGTAAAGCATACATTTGTTGTTGGACCCATTTCTGGTGTTGCATGTGATGGTATTCCTGCTGTGTCATCCCTCTACCATCAGTTTTATCTCCGCGATCATCTTTACCATCAGAGTCTTTGGAATCTTCCCGTTTCAGTTTTGAATCAGTCTTGGATTGTTCTGATGGTGTGCTCCTATCTTTGTTCGGAGTCTGTAAAGATATGTGGGGTTGTGATGGGTGATGAGGATGAGGGGGCTGTGAGGGGTGGTGGGGGTGGGGCGGTGGTGGCTGCTGTGTGGGAGTATTTGGCCCTGAACTTGCCCCCACCGGTGACGACATATTCTGCGGTGAGAGTAGGTAAGGCGCCGCTGGTTGCCCGTAATAAGAACCATACATGTAAGGGGGTACAGACTGAGTGTCCAACACTGTGGGCTGGGACGGGGGCATGTTTGGCACATTAGAAGCATTGTCTCTATTCTTTGTTAAACCCTCGTCCTTATTTTTCTGTGGGCTTTCACTTTGGGTATGTGTAGCTGGAGATCCAGATTCTTCAGAAATATCTGAGTAGTAGGAGGGACTCTGTACTTCTTCACTTCTATTTGATCTGCTTTCTAGTGCGGCCAGTGACGGATTCACTTTCACCATGCTGGGAGGATCTGATGGCCGTGATTGTGACAGGTCGACCCCTTTGGGGGAGGGTTGCACCTGGGCAGTCACCACCCCAACGTTTGTACCAGAGGTAGACAAAGGCTTGTCCAGACGATCAAGCCGCGGAGCACTTGTAATTGTAGAACTATCTGATTTACTATGATCCAATGGTTTGCTAGCTATAATCGGGGCGACTTTAATCACCCCTGCACTTTGTTGTTCGTTTTTCAACGGCTCTACTTTTCCAGTCCTCATTGGTGCTGCAGCTAAACTCTGGCTGATCGGAGGACCAGCCAAAGGGGACTCCTTCTCTTTCACTTTGTCACGTTTCTTCTGCTTGGGTTTTCTGTCCCTATTAAGTCCCAGAAATGAAGGAGTAGGTGCAGTTGTCTCCCCTGGTGGAGTTGGTTTTGGTTGTATTGGAATAAGCTGAGAAGTACCTTGCATGTTAGCAGTAGTGACTGGTGAAGCGTTTGTGTGGGTCACCGACACACTTGTTGTCAAGGCAACAATCTGTGGCATAATATGGCTGATCTTTGGTCGGATCGGTTTCTCAGTTTTAGATGATTCAGTTTTCAGATCCAAAGGTTGAGTAGAAGCAGATATGGCTGCTACAGTCAAAGTAGCTCCAGTTTGTACTGGATTGGTTGTTACCACGGCAGTGACCAATGGTAACACTTGTCCACTTGGTATAGAGCCAGACTGAAGCGGGCTCTGGGAAAGCAGACCCACACCTCCAAAAGTAGGAGATGCAATATGTTGCTTTGACACGATCTGGAAAGCATTCCCTGATGGAATACTTGTGATTGCTTTCCCTCCTGTACTTTTATTAACACAAGCACTACTGGATACTACAGGTTCTTTTTTCTCCACTGAATCTGCTTTCGGTGTTTCTCCGTTCACATCAACTTCCAACTCCTCCATATTCTCACTATCCGACTTAGCACCTTCCTCCTCTTTCTTACTCTCTTCCTCCATTGACTCAGACTTGCCTAATTTAGCGCTGTTGGTGTCCGGGGTTTCAGAGGGATCTGCAATACTACTATCCACATCATCATCCACATTGTCACAAGTGTCGCGTGTGTCCTCGTCCGCGTCAGTCGTAACCCCTGAACTCTGATGGGCATGTGTTTGATGATATTTCAATCCATTTGGATGCTTGTACTTTTTACCACAATTCGGCTCTGGACATTCAATCAATGTAGAAACAGGACTTTCAGTGCCCTGATTTCCTTGTGAACACGACCTGCTGCGTTTCGTCATCCCTGCCGACAAATCAATATCTGTGGGACGTCCTTTTCGTTTCATTCCCCCAGATGTCGGGGGCTCACTCTTTGCAGGACTTGGAGGGGCTTGAAATGTGTTGCTGCCCTTACGTCCCTTGCGGAGTTTTCTCCCCTCTGGCCCCTTTTCATTGACTGGAGTGGTGGAAGCAGAGCCCCTTCCTCTTTTGGCTCGCCCTTTAGGGGTTCTGGTCTCAAACTCGCTGACCGGAGAATCACAGTTGAACCTGAAAATTTATGATACAATAGAAAGGTACAGTTAACTTCAGAAATATCAACATTATATAATGATTTTTTCTGTTATCAAACTTTCTGTTATCAAACTTAAAACACCATAAATTTAAAACTTAATTCTGAGTTTCTCTCAAAGGCATTTACCGGTTTCCTTATTGGACTAAAGTTATAAAACATTTTGATATATAATCTGAATTAAACTTCATAAAAATTACATAATTGTCACATGATTTTTTAAGCGCCACGGAATAAAAGTATTTCTAGGGTTTGAAAGTAAGAAAATACATCGGCCGTTTTCGTTTATACAAACTGAGTGGACCTAACATTCTCTCTTCAATTAATGACAGACCTGGTGATTTTATATTGTTTTCATGCCTTGACGAAGCCCTTATAGGTCCATATCAAAATCTGCAGGTCCATCAAAATTTCTACTTGAAATAATTACTTTTGCAAACGGTCCAACCTGTCCCATCGTATAAACAAAAACAGCCATGTTCTTTTCGATAATCTTGTGCGTGGTTTACCTCAGGTTAGGAAAACGTTTTGCTTTATTTAAGTTCTGAATATATTTTATTACCTTGGAGGTGCCCAGTCATGCTTGGTCGCATCTAATAGTGTCCCTACATAGGTCTTGTCTCGCCAGGTCACGTTGACAACCAAGACTCCTGCAAAATTTATAAACATACAAAATAACGTATCCTGCTAGATCATCAATTTTCTCAAAAGATTGAACATTTTCCAGTTCCACTCAAGGAAACAATTTTCTCCATTCTGCAAATGAATACTGTATTACTAGAAAGCAATACATCTGCTTTTTCATTTAAAAAACTTATCTTTTCCTTCGTCATTACAGATAATTTTAGATATATACAAGTAGTATACATACAGTATTCCAAAGATACTATGTCTGCGACAAGGCTAAACTTTTTGTTTTAGATAAATCCCAGAATATTGCATCCGCGATAGCTGGCAAAACCTTAACAATTCATTATTTGTTCAAAGTTAAGATTGTATATGTGAACATGAAAATATACATAATATTAATCCTTTACATGTACATACTCAAAACTGACACTCACAATATGTGACAAGATCAGCACTCAGTTGATCTTTAGTCTAGTATATGAAAATATTTATTAACCCAAAGGCATTCTAAATCTCAACATCTTTGTGACACATATCTGTCGACAAAATTTACACATTCGGACAATATGACAAGTGCAAAATGTCTTGATGTGTACCTAAAACAATTAAATTTCCCCCTTTTTCTCACCATTTTCAGTTTCGTGCCACACGATGCCCTCAAGTGTGACACTAGTTCCTGGTTCACATGGTCCGAGGAATTCGGAATCAGTAGACACGCCTACACTGCAGGTCTCTGTACTGGCATTGGTCGAACTCTGAGACTGAGAGTTGGACGAGGTAGATGAATCGTTCTGAAAACCAGAAATAGAAAAGTTTAAATTAAACATTCTATAAACACAAGTATATTGTTAAAACATTCTAAGATTCTTCATAAAATTTTCAAACTACCTAGTTGTTTTTTTTACATTTCAATATTTATGCATTTTACCTTTTTTTTATATATATATAAACTATATACACACCTAAATTACAATTCTTTTTTGTAGTTAACTTGTGAAAGAAATAATATTTTTTCTTAATAGACAACTTTTCAAAAGAAAATAATATTTTTCTGTCTTTAACGAAATTGAAATCATTTGTATAAATCACATTTAACAAATACATGTAAATGTTTTAGCGCTACATGCAGTTCTGCATTTAAATAAATAAAGCAAACTTAAATACAAGGTTTTCAACATATGTCATGCAAATTTTCAGTATCTAGTGGAGCACCTCCATCCCCTGTTCTAGCTCTCACTCAGGTTTAAACCTAATTGGTTATACGTCAGTATAAAGCAGTCATACACATGCCATGTTCGTAAGTATTTCTTATGAACCTTTTATTCCGATAACAGAATCAGGCATCATCTACTACCAAAACCAGGGTACAGAAAAGCAATGTACTAAAACAGAAAATAATGGTTTTCTCTCCATGCATAAGCCACAACACTATTACTAGTATTAGCAGAAAGCACTAGCTGCAATTATCTCCCTTGGATCCCTTCAAACCAGATCTCAATATTATCCGGTGTAATATCGCTATATCTACACTAAAAGTAGCTATAGCTGGCTGGGTGAGGTGATCTATGAAGGGAGAGGGGAATGATAAGAGGTTCACACAATGGCCAGGTAGATATGGTTTCTAATTCTGAAGACCAACATTATGTCTGCTTATGACCACCCATTCCGAAATAAAGTACAGAAAAGCATACTTTTATGACGCTTTTAGTGACATATTTTAGTACTTTTTCTAAAAAGTACAAAAAAAGCATGCTCTTTTAGTACTTTTCCAGAAACACCATCATGATCAGGACAGAGTATTTTTTTGTACTTTTTCTGTATGGTGTAAAACAATAGAGTGTACTAAAAGCATGCTTTTATGAGCCTGTTTTAGTACTTTTCTACTTTTTTTTTACTCATTTTGGAACCGGGAGGTAAGTTCGGTTCCAAATTGAGTAAACACTTTTTTTGTACTTTTTTTAGTGTACTTTTTTTTGTATTTTATTTCGGTATGGGCAGGCCTATCATTTTGCTTGAAAAGATGCATGGGCCATTTTCAGACAATATCAAGATTTTAACCATTCTAGTGTGCCATTTTGAAAAGTAGGGACCAAAGGGCCCCATCCAAAATTATCCCTGATGTTGATTATGTTTCATTAATATCCTTATATCACTCATTTTCCATTTTTATGAAATAACATTCAAAACATTACAAACAGGTCAAATGTCTGTATGACTAACTGCCTAAGCAAATCAAAATGTGACCCAACAGACATAGATAACACACCCACAGTATTTCAGTATAAGAGGGACATTAAAGTTTGATCCACAAAAATTGCAATATTTCAGTAAAATACTTTTCTTTAAAACTTTTCCTCTACATGCATGGACAGGACTTAAAAGCAAAGTAAAAATAATAAGACTAATTATAATTAGTTAATTGTCAATTCTTCATTATGAGTTAACATTCCCTTAAAATAGTTTTTTCCTAGGTAAAAGCCCTATGGATATTTGGTCTGCAGCACTACACCCAAAACTTGGTTGATTATACCATATCTACATAAACAAGGACATTGTGAACAAACTAATGCGGTGGGTGTGGAAAAGGCCAGCTGCATTCTAACGTCGCTTAGACAACTGAACGTGCAACCAGTACATACAGTAATTGCCATGGAATTTCAGAAACTTTCAAAATTTTCAAAAATCTACATCATTTCAAAATCACAATTAAAATTTGCTAAATGCATCATGCTTCTTATTTCTTGAAAAGGTGTAAAAACTTTGTTTTAAAATCAACCATTCAAAATTTTGTTAAATATTAATTTCATTCACATGATAATTTGCAATGCAATAAAAAATGTTTTGGGGGATTCTATTTAAGAGATTTAATTCCATGACATCTACTGTGACAAAGAGTATCTACTGTATCGCACCTTTTCACTTTTTATCTTTTTAACCGGAAAACCAATACCGTCCTCCACTTTAGCATTAAACTCATAAGGATCGGGTAGGTTTTCTTTTTTCCCCTGCGGAACTTCTGCCTGGTTTGGTTCCAATGAAACTTGAGAAAATGGCACATCTAGTGAACAAACAGAGGACAGAGATGTGGCATTACCATCCCTACTCATTTTCTCTTTGCTACGCTCTCGTTTGTGCAAATTTTTCACCTTTGGAGATTTGTCTCTGTCTGGGGCTGTAGACAGTTTTGACTTATCCACAGTCGACCCGTTAGCTGCCGAGATTCCATCCGTTACCGACGATGACGGGGCAGATGATGATGAAGACGATCCGTGTGCCGATTTGGCTTCTCCTGGTTTCACAATTTCGTGCTTGGTGTCGCTTTTGTTGCTAGTAGGTCCCATGTTTTTGGTGCGTTTTATTTTCATTCTTAATCCCCTATTATCCACTGTAGCTTGGTGGTCCATGCCACTCATGCTTATTCGTTGCGGTCCCGCTCTTCTCGAAAGAAAACTGAAACTTGGTGGAAGCCCAGGTGTCAATTTTCTTACTGCGTAGATTCGTTGTTAGTTCCATCTATTGCCAAAGTCATGAACATACCAGGTAATATAAAAAGATATTTAATGTTAATATTTGGAGGTCATGTTGAAGGTCAATATGGGATTACATTGACCGTGTCACAACTGGGGTCCCTTGTGTGATGTCTACATCTTGTCTGGAACAGAAAATAAAGATTACATTAAATAAAATGATGCTAACTTCATCATTATTAAAAAATTTTAAGTAAAAATAGCTTTTGAAAGTTTGAATTATCAAAATAATGTTCTCATGTGTACAAAAAGTAAATGTGCCAAATATTCACCTTGCATGGTGATTACATGTAATTCATGATTACAGTGAATAATATCGAGAGCATCAAGAACTTTTAATATTAATTTTTTTCTCTAAGATGGAAGACTATCAAAGGAGCTCATTATATCTTTAATTTTCCTTTTGGAACAAATTGAAATTCTTCGTTTCATATTTCTCTGTTTTTCAGATCCCATAATGTTCTTTGTAAATCCATTTTTTTTTAAAACTATATTCATCTTGAAATTAATCTCATTAAAGATATGAATACAGTTTTGTTATCTCTTTCCGTACATGCAGGACATACATGCTGATTACATTGGAACTTGTTAATTAAGGATATCCTCACTCTCATTATGATAATATACTCTATACCTGTTTTCTACATACACAGCGTATCATAAATACACGACAGTAGGCGGTATAAGTTAAGGTTATACAGTAAAATTGTCATATTTATGGCACTGGACAAGGAAGCTATAGGCATGTTTACCTGCAATCTATTGTTATGTTTTTTATGATTTATTATGTTGACATACAAGTATTATTTTTACCTAATTTACAACAAGCATTATAATGTCTGCTTTATCTTAATATATATATAAGTAATATAATCTTGTCATTCAATTATCAAAATAAAATAAACTAAAATTTAATAATGGAACATTCCAGTCTTACAACCAGATGAGTTAAAATGTATTTTCAGATAAATTACCTGGTAGATCAAGAATTCACAACCATTTTTCCACATTATATTATTTTCAACATATTACAGTACTTCCTTATCAAGGGGAGATAATATAAATCATCCTTTTTAAATGAGAAATGTGTTAATAGACTATTTCTCTATAAAACATATAAAAATTTAACTCTGAGTATTTATTATATTGTCAAATTTTACAGGAAATGAAAATAAATTTTAAGGTTAAGATTATTTTAATATAATCAGGGTAAAAAGTAAAATACAACTTTTGCATTGCAATTAATTACCTTAATGTTGCATTAAATAAGCAAAATTGAGTTTTTACATATTCAGGTATATAATATACAGGTATTCATCCCCAATTAACTCGAAAAAGTTTATCTAGTATTAGATAATACCTCACTTAACAGAAATAATCCAAACATAACTGATCAGTAAAAATGTATACAAACCTAAGACATCAAACACATACTTATGTTAATCCCAACAATTAAAACAGTAATCCCTTTCTCACTTTCCGTATAACTTATACACAGGAAATAGCGTGGCGATTAGAACCCAGGAAAACACTTGGTCAGAACACAACGCCATACAACCTCTGAGCCAAAATCCATTTACCTCAAACCAAATCTTCAGACCCAACTGTCACAAAACATAATACAAACAATCTTGGTGTAACAATGCTACGTGAATGGTTGTACTGATAGATTGCTAGAGCTAGATAAGTGTTTTTACCTTAGGGGGTAAGTTAGTTTATATAAGGTTTTCAGAGAGACAGGTTTTTCTTGAAACTATCAGACTGTTTTGTGCAAGTGATAAGTCCAATATGTGATTAATATTTACATTCAGTACATTTGCATATCATAAGTTAACCAAATTGCAAATATTGTATTTGACTCAAGAAGCCCCCCCCCCCCCCACTCCCATCTCAAAAAGGTTTTTTTCATGCCTAAAAGTCACTTTTATTTTTTTTCTACAGAAAATGGAAATTGTTAAGATTTCTCTCTTTGATTTCTTTGGTAAATACTCTAAATTGATTAATGACTTACAGAAACCGATCATTTTGTGAAATTTTAGCCCAAAATCGTCATATTAAGAGCCCCATCATTTTTTAATTTTTAATCGTTTTAGGCCCTTATTGGGTTGATTATATCATTTATGCTATATTCATGTACATAGTATACGGATGAGGTCAGTTTATATGAGCCTAACAGGCAATATTCTATTTCTCTGTCATCGATATCACATTCATATCAACTTTATAAATAATATCAGTAGTGCATGCAGTGTCATTCACAACTACTGTACAGTGTAACGGTGGAATGTAAAATTTTAACTTCCTCACTGTGGGTCTATACATTCTTCACTTGTCCTTCTCGGTCGTGTTTAGGGGAAACAGGAAATTCATACTAAGGGGAAACGGTCAATGTCTTTGTCTCAAACAATGGTAGTCATTTCTCACTTAATCAAGTCACCATGATTATCCTCAATAGCAATTTTGGGTCAGCATTGAATATTATAAATTCTAGATTGATCATATATATCTATATTCATTTCATATCTCTATATAATTTTTTGTCTACATCTTGAATTTGAATATGACTTTACCTTATCTAAACATAGATAAAAGTAGAATATATATTAAATTCCATGAGCAATATGCCGTTTGGAGGGGAGCAATGAATATAGGAATAAATTAAGGGGGGAAACTGGGTGGTTGGTGACATTCTTAAATAAATATGACATGTACATATACTTCTTGTCTTATACTTTAAGGCTACAACAATTTTTGTAATTGTGGGAAGGAATTCATTTTTTAACTTCAAAATACAAAGAGATGTTCATGCAAGAGTAAATACTAAAAATAGGATTGCTAGTAATCGATTTACTACATGCAATAATAACAGTGTAAATTTCAACATTCAGACAATCTGCTGTTAATTTTACAGCTTTATCCAACATCAATAGATTTCAATTTTTAGCCAAATGTTACAAGGAGTTATTGTTGTTAATTCATTTGAATTATACACAAAACCCGACAGGATGTGATTTTTGATTAATTGTTGCCTTCAGTGACAAAAAATTGTCAAGGTAACTAGGAGAGGTGTAAAATAATGTTTAATGAATGCATTCGTCTATTTACATTATTTTTTTGTAGGGAAAATTACTCAAGGAATTAGTGTTTGATAATAGACCTAATTAGGCCTACAGAAAAGAGATATTTATTTTTGAAAACTACACAATCAAATGAATCAACAGTATCTGAAACTAATTTTAAATGAAACATTATATTCTCATAATTTCATCTTTCATACAGAATCAATGTATGTTTGCAAGTTAGTAATTTTCCATCATAAACATATCTGACAATGAGGCATGGTAGTCCACTTAATTTGCCTGTCAAAATTGGGAGTGGGGAAGGGGGAGGGTGTTGAACAGCCATATTGGAAATAATAATACACAAATTAAAAAGTCATTACCATATTATACAGGTAAGTGACTATCATATTCAGAACAAAGCTTTGTTTTGTGACTATGCTTTGAATATAATACATTATTCAAGCCCAGCTAATCAGCCCCAGTGCTCAATATTAAATCACATCACGTGTCCAAATTGTTCTGAAAATCAAGTGATGTTTCTCCCATAATTTAGACCTCATAATCGAGCTACGAAATAAATCGAAGCTATGTAAATTAATTCAATAATTGTGAAATTTAGGTAGCCATGTTTGTGTTATTTTTGTCTGGGGAGGGAGTCGTTTGAACGGTTAGAATCTATGGAATGCCAATCACTCGCCTGACACCGGTATGACCTCATGTTCAACAAATATTGAAATAACGTTAGATTTACACCGTAGTTTGCAACATTGATAGACTTCCAATTAAACAAACATATCATTAAATTTATTATGTGTCGAAATTTGTGAACGTGCAATGTAGAAAACAACGTGACCTTGACTACAGAGTAATCGCGTGCATATTTGTTGGCTGGGCCTTACCCCAGTTTTGACTTGGGTTTATTTTGTTAGAGTACTCCCGTTTTAACGATTAATATAAACGGTATTACGTCTTATCCAAGTGTCATATATACAAAATATAAAATCAGTATAGCACAACAACAAACACAATCATCAGTCAATGAACAAATCACCAAAATATTGAATAAACAAACCCATTTTCAGCTTTTAACATCACTAACACGGCATGAAAAATGACGGAGCACAAGAGTACACCACACCGAGCGACCGGAAAGCCCCCAAAAAGGCGTTGTTTTGTGTTGATATTTCACTTCAAATGACTTACCACATATGCACATAAAAAATATGTCCTTCGAATAATCTGCCAAGTTCTAAATTGATCTGCAAAGTTATACAGAAGTATCATAAAATTTACACTGTTTTTTCTTTGTTCTTTGGTTCGCCTACCATCTAATCTGAGTGAAAGGTTGGTCAGTGCTGACTGGCCGAGAGAAATCTCGTCAGCCAATGAAAACGCCGGATTTCTGCTCGCCGTGAGTAAGGCTAAGCAAGTTGCATTTCCGTTTCGTGTCTGCGTACGTTACATTTTGTTTGTCCAAAATTAGCTGTGCTTTCAAGCGTTTCCCCCAGCAAATCATTCGACAACGCACAAAGGATTTGACAGTTCTTCGTAAATGTGACAATTTTAGATAGTGAAAAGTTTTCAAAGCACGAGTGTTTAGTTAAAATTAATTAAAACATGGCGAGATATTCTACATGTGTACCAAATAGACTTGTTATGTATACATTGTACATGTTACGACACTGTACGTGTATACAATGTATTCAGTATACAGACAACAGTGTAATATAACGTTGTCATTGTGTGTGTAACACGATATCATTTATGATATAACATTGAATCCTTTCACATATTGCAGGGAATTATTTGAAGTAATCACCTATTTCAATCAATATTTAATTACCACGCGTCACCTTCGATCTACATTTCTAAAATGCTTTATGATCGAATAGGCATACAGAAACATATATATATGTTTCTGGCATATATAATCACTTTTCATTTTTACAGATACATGAAACAAACATGTTATCCAGAATGTTTACGGGAAATCTCAAAATTAACTAAAGAATTGTCCATTTCATAGACTTATATCCTACATTAATTGATTTTTTTTTATTGTATTTCTTAATTTATGAAATACATACATATAATTTTCAGCATTATGAATATAAATATATATCTGGTTATTTATATTTACATTCAAGAAACTTATTCAAAATATGAAATAAAAAATATGCAAATTAATTGGTTTGAAGTATTCAGATCAAATTTTCTAAAATATAATCATAATCGAAAGCTCGTTATATATGTAGTGTTTTTATTACGCTCATATTTAATAAAAAAAATACTCTGTTGATATGAATTTTTAAATTATTTATCCCGACAGAATGTTTTATAGTTGGTATTGATAAATAAGTTATTACCTGGAAAAAATAATACTCGTCTACATCACTCGTACCAAGAAACGATGTTACGATTATCTCCTTAATTTTAACATAGCATATCAAATAAATGTCTCCTGCCGTCTGTCGTACACATGTACTAAACTTGCAAATAAAAATTAATTTTAACATACACGTATCGTTATAACAGAGGTTTAAGTATGCTATCTTAATCTTTGGTAATAATTAAACGTCTCTCTCTTATTCGATTTTTTTTTTTTTTTTTCGCGATTGCCTAATCGTAGTGATATCATGTGGCATACGAATGTGTTGAAATAACGTATACTTATATATACAATACACTTGACAAACAGACAACACAGCTAGCCTGTAATACACACATACCTGTACAGTTCACATAGGTGGACGCGACTTATTGGTCAACATTGGCTACTGGAGTCCCTTATGACCAGACAGGTGTTAAATCCAGGTAGAGCTTGGGTCAGTCAGGTGTAAACCAAGCCACTGTGACCGTACATTTTCCCAATTATTGATGTTTTGTCCACTGTCGGGTCACCTGCTGCCTCGCGGCAATGCTGGATATACCTATATAAAGTTATTTACTCATAGTATACACTGTATATACAACCCGAGGGCTATGTGATGTATCTAGCGACATGTAATTGAAGGAATAATGTCATTTGCATATATTTGTATACATTATTAATTAAGCCCAAGATATCGTGCCGCAAAGAGAGTGACGTCACGAGAGTGTTAATTACAGTGTAATTAAAAATATGACACGACCTGATTAAATTTCATCAACTCCCGCAATGGCAATTTGCAACGACATATCAAATAAAAAATACTATAATTTTGTACTGATGGGCTGTGAAGCCTAAAGTAATAAAAGAATTGAATTGAATTGAATATCAAATAAAAAATAAAGTTCACTAAAGGTGCACGTTACTTTTAGGAACGAAGAAAAATAAAAGTGATCATTGCAAATTTCAATCCGAAATTGAGAAAAACTGTATAATAGGTTCAATATTGTAACAGGGAGAATGTTTCTGATATTGAGTGTATTTGTATATTGTTTTGAATGAAAATCCGAATAAAAAGATAATTATAAAATATGATATAATCAGAAACATATATACATATGTGTATATGTTTCTGATATAATCTAAAATTAACTTGAAACAAAACATAAACAAGGTTTGTAAAACAGATAGGATAAACCAAAAACATATATATACAGCTATGCAATATATAATTATCTAATATATATGTTTCTGGCCAAACAAAACAACATACATTGCAGCACTACCACATTTTCAATAATAAAATATCAAAAAAGCTCATCAGAAAAAAAAGTCATCAAAAATTGCAGGTACAAATAATTGTCAAATCCCCTAAGGTCAGTACCATGTCACTAAAAACTAAAACATTTGAAAGTGTAATGTACACACATGCTAGTACTGTAGTCCTAAACGTAAATATATAATAGATAGAGAAATGATATACAGTACATGTACATTGATACAAAATATACAATTTGCTTCCAATATATCAGAATCATATGTGTATGTGTGTTTCTGATATATAAATTTATTACACATATTTATACATATTGTCATGACAACTGACATGTTTTATGTCATGAAGTCCTCTTATTTTATTAGTAAATATCATGGCGAGTACAGAAGTGAACAAGAGTTGCCCCCCCTTCTACTGAAGTAGATAGTAAAAATTCGTGAGTTGCAGATACGTCTGTGATATTTATGCGTCCTTATAGTGGCTTTATGCATGCATAAAACCCCAATTAAAATAACAAGTAAATGAATTTACCATACAAAGAAAATATCCTCGATTTGATATAACAGGAAACTCCCTATATATGAATGCCGTATGCATAAATTATTCTATTAATTTTGATATCAATAATCTATTAATGGATCAATATAATTCTTTTAAGTATGTCCATCAATACATCTTTATGGATATTCAGAATTCATATCTATCTAAAGGCAGAATCATTTACAGTTTTATGAATAAGGATATCCATATAATTCGGCACATCTATGGATACTTGAACTTATTTTGTATTTTTCCCGATTTTTACTGGATCATTTAAGGCTTACCCACAAGTCGAAAAAAAACCAAACAAAATAAAACAAAAACAAAACTGCATAAAAATTATAATTTTACCCATCAAAGCATAGCAACATTATGCAAACAATGTACATATATACGGTCCCACACTCTGGAGGTCAGTTACGTCAATGTCATATTACTCATGAGGATGGGAGAGTGGGTTATATCAAGGTCAGCACACCAAGAGGGGAGGTCAGACAACTGAGAATGGGGAACATGTCAAGGTCATAATACCGATAGTACGGTCGTCGTGTCAAGGTCAGAACACAGAGGATGAGGTAATGGCATGGACAAAACGCTCTTATTGAAAATGGGGACACAACACATTAAGAGTCGAGGTCATGGCCAGAAAACTTAAAATGGGGAGCATGTCAAGGTCAGAACACCGAGGGTGAGGTAATTTCAAGGTCAGAACACTGAGGGTGAGGTAATGTTAAGGTCAGAACACTGAGGGTGAGGTAATGTCAAGGTCAGAACACTGAGGGCGAGGTAATGTCAAGGTCAGAACACTTAGGGTGTGGTAATGTCAAGGTCAGAACACTGAGGTGAGGAAATGTCAAGGTCAGAACACTGAGGGTGAGGTAATGTTAAGGTCAGAACACTGAGGGTGAGGTAATGTCAAGGTCAGAACACTGAGGGCGAGGTAATGTCAAGGTCAGAACACTTAGGGTGTGGTAATGTCAAGGTCAGAACACTGAGGTGAGGAAATGTCAAGGTCAGAACACTGAGGGTGAGGTAATGTCAAGGTCAAAATAGTGAAGATGGAGATCAAGTCAAGGTCAAAAGACCGAGAATTGAGGCCATATGAAGGTCTGAACACTGATAGTAGGGGATTGATTCAACATCAGAACACTGTGAATGGGGGCCTACATATCAAGGTCACACTGAAGGTAAAGGTCATGTCGAGGTCAAAACAATGAGCGGATTGTTCATCTCATTGAAAGAAAAATGAGAGTGGAGGAGGCATGTCAAGGTCAGAACATTTAGAAAGGGTCATTTCAATGTCAGTGTTAAAGTAGAGGTCATGTAATGGTAAAAATAGTGAGGTTGAGGTCATGTTAAGGGCAGGACACCAAGAATGAGGTCATGTCAAGGTCAGAACATTAAAGTGGGGGCCAAGTCAAGGTATGAACACTGATGTGGGGTTATCAAGAATAGTGACAGCGGGAATCATATCAATGTCAAAACACTGAGCATTATGAGTGGGGACTATGTTGAGGTAAGCTAGGGCAACAAGGGCGAGGTCATGACAAGGTCAGAATATTTAGGATGGGGTCATATCAATATCTGTGGGTCAGATGGGGTCAAGTCAATGTTTGGGTAGGAGCTAAGTCAAGGTCATAACAGTGAGGGTGGAAAATGGGTGCGGACCATGTCAAGGTCTGTATACTGACAGTGGTGGTCATGTCAAGGTCAGAATACTGAGAGTGGGGTCATGTCAAGGCCTGAATACAGAGGGTGGATGTCAAGGCCTGAATACAGAGGGTGGAGGTAATGTTATAAGGTCAGAATACCGAGAGTGGAGGTAATGTCAAGGTCAGAATACAGAGAGTGGAGGTAATGTCAAGGTCAGAATACAGAGAGTGGAGGTAATGTTAAGGGCAGAATACTGAGAGTGGAGGTAAAGTCAAGGTCAGAATACTGAGAGTGGAGGTAATGTCAAGGTCAGAACACAGGAAGGAATAATTTCAAGGTATGAACACTGAGGACAAAATATGGGAGTTTAATATGGCAAAATCAGAACATTAAAGAAAGTAACACAAAAGAGCAGAATCACCTCAATGTTTGAAAGTTTAGAGAGAAGTTTAACTGAAGATGAGAACAAAAGAAAGGTCATTTCAAGGTCAAAATATTATGAAGGGTCATGTCAAGGGGCCCATTAAATTAAGTTATGCCAATAATAACATTTTAACAAAGATTTTTTTTTCCAGATATGATAGATTTTATTATAAAAAAACAACACATATAAGAAATTTATAACATAACATATGAACACACTTTGGGACAAATGCACAGCAACCATAATATATGACAGAATTGGAATCTTTGTGCCAGATATAAAGAGATGTGACTAGCGGATCACGGCAAAATCACATACAACAATTTGTCTATTTCTAGTACATCTGTATAAGCCTTACAATACTGATTTTACTTTGTAAAGACTTATCTACAGAGCTATCTACTCTTGAATACAAGTATTGATCAATTTTTAATAAGAATGGATTTTTTTTATTTAAAAAAAAAAATAAATTATGTTTCTATCTCATGGCACAACAGACTTTGCCTGGTCAAAGGGCAGATAATTCTACAAAACCAAAAGATGCAATTTGAGTAAAGACGATGGATAGTCGTAATTGTCTCTAGAAGACCAATTTACATGAATGAAATTCAAAATACCTCAAATCCACATTTTGAAGCTACCATATCATGGATATTTGAGTATCATATGACCATTTGATTAATTATGAAAATCAAATATACGTTGTATTTCTTAAAAGTTTATAATTTAATTAATACTGACATTGAGTTAAATAAGATATCAGATTTTACTTTAAATCCAATTGCTTTGCATTCCTAAATTCATTCCAGATTTTGAATTAACACTTTCCTAAATTCATTCCAGACTTTGAGTTTACATTTTCCTAAATTCATTCCTGATTTTGACTTTACACTTTCCTAAATTCATTCCTGATTTTGACTTTACACTTTCCTAAATTCATTCCTGATTTTAACTTTCCTAAATTCATTCCTGATTTTGATTTCACGCTTTCCGAAATTCATTCCTGATTTTGACATTAATATGATTGCAACATTTAATTTTCATTAACCAATCATTTCATCAATTTTCTTTCCACCTCATGCACTGATACCTTCTGGCCTTACATGTTAAAGAGGAATTTAACTTGATGATGTTTTGCAATGTAAATTTTATAATAATACTGTTCAAGGATAGTGATATCACAAAAAGTTGATTGAATCTGTCTTAAATAATACTGTATAAGTAAAATGAATAAAAAAGAAACATTGCATAAGGCCAAACAAAATTAATTTCTTGTTTCTCAGGCACAATTTTCCAAAAAAGGATGAGGGAGGGAGGCTATTTTTTTTTTTTTTTACTACCTAAAAATGTGATGAGGGAGGGATTTTTTTTTTTCTCAGTCACATAATAATATACATGAATCATGTGATTTGAAATTGTGTCAATTGTTAAATGCATAAAATGAATAAAGAAATCTTAATTTTAAACTATTGTCTTTATTTTCTGGTATTAAACTTACAATTTAAATTGAAAAAACAATTGAAATACAACTTTATGTTCAATGTTAACCAGATGTACATAAGCAAGTGATCAGGACTCCCTATGTTTTAAGATTTGGTCTTTTTGCTCCCCTTTCGTTCCTCCCACACATTTCTCTTTCTTTTAAGAGCTTGTTTGTCTCTGGTGTCACAGATTTTACATATTGGATATTGGCTACAAGGTCTGTGTCAGAGCCAAACAGCCTTCTGGACAAGTACCCTTCACTTGGTTCAGAAGGTCGCTGACAGACATTGCTGTAGCCAGATGTTGTATTGTATCATGCCTCCTGTCATCAACAGCTGTCTCCACTACATTTTCAATATATGTTTTAGCGTGATCAAAAAACACAGAGTATTTGGTTGGCTGACCTTCATTATGTTCTCGTAGGTCAAGAATCACATCCGGGTCCTGTAGCTCGAAGGCCTGCTTCACTTTCTCATCAATTATCTTTTCATTTGAAGTCTCCGGTGCACTATTGTCACCGGTAAGACATCATAACTTTGTCAAAAACGTCAGTTTTCCGTTTGCCGATAGCGGCCGACACATGATGATCCGCGAATTTTGGCGGAAATGACCAGTCGTCGGGACCAAGCGATCCATCGCACAGACCTTTGTAGAGTTCGCCAAACGAACAAGTATCACTATAATTCGAAATGATTGTCCAGGGTAAAAGAACACTCCCAGAAAAAGATATTTGAAGCGAAATCATTATTGCTGCCGTGTACCATGTGCAATCACAAGCTTCTAAAGGATAAACAAACGTTTCAATGATCTGATTTGGGAGATTCTAAAACACGGATCGGTCAAGTTCCGGATAATGCGGGAACCAACGTCGGATTTTTTTCCGGAATTTATTTTTCGGCGCGGACGTTTTTATTTTTTTGATTTCAATAAAAAGTGAGTGGTGCGGGGGGTTCATATTGGATGCGGGCGGGCCTGAGAAACAAGAAATTAAGAAACATTGCATAATGATCACAGCAAAACAAACCTGTCAATTACGAAATAAAACAGGATATATATCATTAAAATCACACATTTTATGTATCAATATGTATGGTACCTTTTACCAATGAATGAAACTTTATATATTTTGAGCAAACTTTATACTGGAATACAAACGACCAACAACAAATCTTGATAACAACAAATTACATTAACAACAACTATACATTAATGTGAATTTCGTCAAGAAAAAATAGTTCAACAACACATTTTTGTAGCAATGATATTGAACAAACTGATATATTCATGTATAGCAATTCAAACCACTGCAAAAAAATATCTCTTAAATATTTATCAAATTTGAAAGACAATATATTATTTATAGCTATTTAAAATATGTGCAATGAATATTGATCTTTAAAAGATTTCAAAAATCTATTTACACATGTACATATATATATATTATATAAATCGGACAAAAAAATATGTAAAGCATGAAAAGGATAAAAACTGTAAAAAACATTTACATAAATGGCATATATAGCAACTATTCATTGACGTGGAAGTTAAAACAAATATAAATAATCATCAAGATCAACAAACACTATATCACAATTTTGATTATATGTCAACAAATCTTTCAAAATACATATTCCAGGTTTCAGACAAAAATCATCATCTTGGACTAGACAAATGTAAAACAAACAAGCAT
This sequence comes from Argopecten irradians, assembly GCF_041381155.1. Taxonomy (NCBI): domain Eukaryota; kingdom Metazoa; phylum Mollusca; class Bivalvia; order Pectinida; family Pectinidae; genus Argopecten; species Argopecten irradians. Next base: position 12,532,341 of record NC_091143.1, read on the forward strand.
TCTAAATATATATGGTAATCAGATTTTAGGGTTTATGAAAAACACAACCATGGAAAAGAAATGGAAACAAAAATGAGGAAATGATCTTCTTTGAAAAGTTAAAAAAACACCACACTAATAAGCCAACAAAACTCTAGGATATAGATAATTTAGTGGGCATAATTTTCAAATAAATGCAAAGGATATTTTATCACAAATACCACAAAAGATTATGCTAACACCTTAGATCGCAACAGCAAAGGACAGCACTAAACACAAAAATAAAATAAAAATAAAAACAAAAATAAATAGATAGATAAATAAATAAAATAAAAAAATAAAAAACACACACAATAACTCAGTCTTATTGTTGGACTTATACACCACAGAACACGATCATTTTGATTTTAACATGTTTTCACTTTGTAGAAATTCTAAATATCCAGTTCTTGTTTTTTCCAGAGATTTAGATAATACTGTAATACTATTTAGATTATAAAAGTTGTGTATGCAATGCTAATTTTTGGCAATCCAGTTTTTAAATTATACTTTATATAGTATGCTTTCAGCTTAATATCTTCAGCATATATCTATATTTCATATAGTTTAAAACAGAGCAGTATATTTCCAGCATAGTATCTATAGCATAGTATGTTTTCAGCTTAATATCTATAGCATATATGTATATATATAGTTAAGTTAACAATACAGCAGTATGTTTTCAGCATTATAATGCACATATCATTATCACAGTACAGCATATAAAGGGAGTATACCCAACAGTATAGTTTGTAATAAAGCAAAATGCTTACAGTTACAGCAAAAAAAAAAAATCATTTTAAAAGCAGAGTATGTTAAAACTTAACTGTAAAAGTGGCATGTAAACAGTTTAGTTTATAAAACAGTAGTACATGTATCACTACCAGTAAATATTTTGAAAGACGATACATTTACATAATTAAATCACAGACTAGATACTTTATAAATATATCACTTCATATACTGCTTGCTAATTTAAAGTTATACCTGAATTTGATTTAATCAAACTAAAATACCTTTGGTATAGTCATAACACTTTCTTTAAATTTGAGTATTTAGTATAGAATATAATCTTCTGACAATATATACACCAAAGTATCTACTAAACATAAATTGTTAAAATAAATATTTCTGAAGAATTCGAATAAATATCACATTCTCAACAACAAAAGATATAGATTGAGCAATAAGAAATTGAATTCATAAAATTCATGCAATCGTAATTGCATATACATGTATTATCTAAATATACTATTTTTTGGTAATTTGTTAACAAATGCTTAATTTATTAAAGAACTGAATCTTTTAAAAGCTCCAGATATGTAGAATTGCAAACTAGTAAATATAAATCGGGAAGAAAGTAACAGTTATGCAAATGCTGTTAGATTGTGTGGCGAGGAATCTCTTGGATAATACTGTTATTTTGCACTATGCATTTCCATTTATACAGAGTAATCTGCCCTTGTGAATTAGCATTGATTGTTTCAGCAAGTGTTTGTCATAATATTAGGAAAAGTGATATAATTTCTGTTCACTAATTATAAATGAAGATGTCACAATTGAAACCTATCATAAAAAGACAGAATGTATTATTTTTTTTTATATTAAGTAAGTTTAAAAAAGTATTTCTCTTTGCAATATGACACAATAACCTTGTCAGATATGCAAAACTATGCATATATGAACACACACTGACATCGAATGAAATACATGTACATATATACATTTACAATCTGAAAATGCCTAAGTTGAATTTTTCTGTTTCTTTAAAGTTATATGTGCCGTAACTGGGCGAAAATTTTGACATGCTATTTTTTCATCGTTAATCTATTAAAAACCATAAGGTTTGATGAACAAAGCTGTAAAAATCATTCAAATGGCTTCAGATGACTTATAAACGTTAGTTATAACACAGAAATTTTGTACTGTAAATTTGTTGTTTTTATGCCTTAAATATGTTTACATGGAAACATCCCTGCAGAAATCACTTTACAATTACTAATAACATTGTAAAAATGTAACATGAAATTGTAGACCACAAGTTGGCTTCATGGTCTGACCGTATGTACTCATTTCACTTCACTATTGATGTAAATAAATGATTTTTGGCAGTACTGCCAAAAATCATTTTCAGCTTTTATTTGTACATGTAAAATTATGACCTTTGCATTGAAGGTACTGTAATTTTCAAAAAGTTGGTAATTTTTGATGATTAATAACATATTAAAAGCTCATCTTGATTCGTGAGTATGAAAAATACGGCACATATAACTTTAAATCTGTATTACAATATGTTTCCAACAGAAATCCACATCATCAAAAGAATAATACATGTATGGCTTTACATCGATACAACTTTATGCAATACTCCTGCAAAAATCTGCCATTTGCAATCATTGGGATATCAATACTCCATAACATATTATGTAACATTAACAATAAACCAACAACATTAAAAAATTGTATGAGCACTGAAATTCAAGCACATATTTATCATTTTTTTTATTATCAAATCTACCCAAATACTTATTTTTTTTTTTTAAATGATATAATTCAAACCAAAGTCACTTTTAAATGTTGCATTTTTACATGTTATTTATTAATATAATTTAATCTTCTGTTACGCTTGATACCATGATTACAAACATGTTGCAACATTTTACGCCAGAAAGTAATTTCTGTTACAACCCAAAGACAACCTCATGTCGAGTTTAAGCACTCATGGTGCCCAAGGGGACACTACTCTTCTGTAACCGGCCAGCATCGTAGCTGTGTAGTTCAGCATCCTTAGGGGTGAAGGTCACTTGATGAGTTGTGTTGTGTTTCTGGGGGCCACTCAGTGGGGGCAAAATGTGGGATTTCATTAACTGGAAAAAATAGTAAAAATAAATACTTACAACGGTTTATAAATTGAAAACATTCTTGTGTAAATGTTTTTTTTTTTTTTTTTTTCTAAAATGAATTTGCAATACAGTAAAACTAGCCTTAGTGACCACCTCTGTATTAAGACCACCTGCTTATAAAGAACACTTTCTAAAGGTACCAAATAGCCATTTATAACACAATTTGACCTGTGTATAAAGACCATTTGGCTATAAATAGAGACCACTTTTACCTTGTCCCTGGGGTGGTCTCTATAGACAGGTTATGAATTGTTGGTTTTCAATATATCCCTAGATTTATTTAAGCAATTATTCTCAATATCTATTGGGGTTATGAAGTCATAGACAAAAAACGAAGAAGAAAAATCTATGAAGAATGTCCTTCCGTTTTTTGTCTATGACTTCATAACCCCAAAAGACATTGAGAATAATGCTTATAATTTAACTCTGATAACTCACTCAGGTACTAATAAGGCGTTAATTTCCTTGATTTTACTTACCTTTGCAATAAAACAAACTGAGTTGTGGCGCAGTGATATCTTATCCAATAATTAAGTTTGACCAATGACTGTGTCGCTTTTAAAATTCCCGCGAAACTGTTTTGTATATATGACATCATAATACTTGACGTACAATTCTTTCAGTCTATGGCAAAATAACCTCAAAGATCTAACTAATAGAAATGAGTGTAACATATGAAATTAAATTATATTTTTTTAAAACAAATGGAGACAATTTTGCTCTTAATGAAAGCATAATGATTATTATCAATATGACATAATAAAACTTTCATTATGAAATTCTACAATAATTATGTATGCTTACATTATTGATGGCTATTGGGTTGGGTACTGTCTTCCCACGACGTGGATTCTTGTAATCCGTCCATGATGATGTGTGCTTAGCTTCACTTTCTATAGGAAATTCAATATGAAGAGCATCAATAATTAAATGGAAAAACATGGCAATGAAAAAAGAATAATAGAAATGTTCAAATGCAATAGAACAAGAAAATGCTACCAAAGTATGAAAGTCATACAGATATACCAAAATATCAAAGCAACATGGAACAGCACTTGTTTCTGGCACATACTATACAGTATATAGGGTAAATACAGTGAATCCCGTCATAGCAACCACCTCTCAATAAAGACCACCTGCTTAATGAAACCAAAAAACACTATTTAACTTGAGCACAAAGACCCCCCTCCCTGTATACACATGATTTTTTTCCGTAGGTTTTTACAATATGTATTTGAGATACATATAATGGTATCACATACATATTAGATTGAAATCAACATTTACAGCAAAGACCAGTCCGTTTCTCTATTCCTGATTTTCATCAACTGTTCCAGATAAAGAGCATAAAACTTTGCAAAATACAAAAAAGATAAGATGTAAAACATAATTGACTTATGCCGTGTCAATGGCCTTGACCTCCCTAACAGATTAGAGAATTCCGTAATCCTTACCAAAGAAACTATTTTACTTACTTTCGTAGTAGTTTAATGGGATGTTGCTATCCTTGTAGAATTTGGCCCTATTGTATGTATAGGGCACAGAGACTGGATGGAAGTTATCATCTGTTGTAGTATCATAGAATGTGTTGGACATACTCGGCTCACCAAACCATACATTACTCTTCGTCCTCAGATTCGCTCCAGAGATGATGGTGTTATGCAAACCAGGTGGTGGCTGCAAAAAAACATGTTTGTTAATGCAAAAATAGAAGATGTCATAGAACAATATGGAGGTTTCAATATCCCAAAACGATGTAAGCAAACTACAATATACTGTCGGTTAGTCCCACTTACCAGAATTTTTGACGTCAAAATCACCGAAAGGTGGGACTAACCAACAGTAAATTGTACATTATCAAATAATGTTTTATGTAAGAAACTCACGTTTCCATGGTAATATCGACTTGTTGTTAAGTTGACTCGCTCTCCACCCCTGATCTGATCGTGGTCTCCTTCTGGTAGATCACTGTGGTTGCGGTGATTACCAGGTTTGTATCTCTGATCTGAAGCAACAAAAAAGACAGAAATAAACAGAAATTGCAAGTGCTACAAAAAAGCATTTTTTTTGCTTTGAAAGTTGCATCAGACATTTGGAATTGTTCAGAAAACCACTTGTTTTATGAAAGTCCATTTCAATTACAAAGGGGTCCTCATTTTTTCGATTAAGGACCCTGTTTATGAAATACCTAGACACTATACACAAAGGTGCACTATATATGAGAATTTACGGTACATTGAAATTACACATTTGAACTCTTCTAATATCTAATGCTGGATCAGTTCATTACAAAGTTACAGGGGTGAATGAATAGGCAGTACTTACATGGTGATGTCACAGGTATGTATGACACTGTGGCTGTACTCTGATAATCGTTGTATTTACAGTGACCATCGGCCTGTTTAAAATTAGTCTTTCCAAGAGTACGGCTGACTTCATCCTTTAAGTAGGGTTTGTAATCACTGTTCGCGGCCTTGTTTGGGAAAGAGTACTGCATAGTTGTCTCCCTTAACGTCTCCTTAGCTGGGTCTCCGTTTGGTACATTAGTACCTGTAGGCTACAACAAACAAACATGCCGGCTAGATACAAATAACAACAAACAAATAGAAATGAGTTGACTGTCATTTCTTACAGAAATATTGACAAATTCTAAAGGAAATAGATTTCGTAATATGATATGCAGATCCTTATTCTCATGCACTGTTTTATAGTCAATCTTTTACCATCTCATACGGTGACCTGGCATGACCTTTCAAATTGACCATAAAAAAATTACAACCTCCAAATTTCTTGACAGGAGGTGGGGAGGGAGAGAAAAATGGTTGGTTAAAATCATTTTCAAATACCCTATGTAGTCATTTCATCCATAAAGTACAACAAAGCTAGATATGCATAAGCATGTTAGGATGAAATGTCTTTTCCGAATGATGATGCTAGGTGGAGAAAATGCATTTGAATTTAAGTACCAGGTTCACAGGGACTAAGGTCACCAGATCAACAACATGACCTCTAATGGGATGTTGTCAGATCATCCATGACACTAGGTCTGTACTTTATATTAATCAGATAACAGATTTCAAAAGAAAACAAGGATAATAATTACAATTTGTATATACAATTATGTGGTATAACTTATCAAAATCTGTCTGTCTTATCTGGATCCAGCATGGGTATTCCGCCATAATTGAATGGAATTTTCCTTCTTAATTTTCAGTGATTAAAACCTGTATAATCCCAAAACCTGACTATATGAGCTTATTATGCTATGGAGACATCCAGTTTAGATAAGTGACACTGTACCATTGTAAGTGAAGAAGAACGTTATAAAACACTTACTGCCGGCAGAGACTTGACAGGAGTTTGAAACTCGCCCTTAAATGTAGAATTATGTGTTGTGTTGAAGTGGGTGTATCGACCATCCCCTTTCACAGTTGAAGGGCCTCCTAAATTAGAAAACATTAGATCATCTTCAAATATTTGTCCACAAAATAAAATTGTATTCGTTTGATAAAACACACACACAACAATTAAAAAAAGCTATTTTTTTTTCCAAATTCACTATCAGTATTTATAGCACATAAAATATTGCTATACCTGTAACAGCTTTTCAGTCATCTTTCAGACTTTCTCCTCTACATATTTCTTACCTTCATGCATGGAGGGTACCTTTTCTACCTTGTGTACTGTTGTATCATGCCCCCTATATCTATCCCTGTAGTCTGACCACGGCTCCTCAGCTTTTTCTCTGTCCCCCTGGGGAATATTCACCGCCCACAATGCAGTTACAGGCTGTACTCGCTCATAATCACCATCCATTTTAGGCTTAAAATATGAATCATGCATTGTCTGAAAGGATTTTACTTTGCTTAAATCTGAATCCATTTTAAAATTGGTTGATCTCAGTTTTCTGTGGACATCTGGAACCACCATCTTTGGCATGTATTTATATGAAAATGACTTGGATGTTTCCGACGCCTTTTCCCAGAAGTATGTTCCGTCTCTGTGCATGACCTCAGCCAGGGCAGGGCGCTCGGCTTCAGCGTCTCGGCCATAGTGTTTGTAAGATGGATAGTCTTTCTTGAACACACTCTGCATTGTCCCTGGTGTAACAGACATGTCTTGGGCTACCTGGAAGTTTGTGGACGATAACAAATCTGTCCCAGTTTTTGGGGTGTAGATGGGGTTGGTTATTGCAGCCATGGTGATCTAAAACGTAGAAAAATCAAATTGATCTACATGTTTTACGTACCTAACATATGTTTTTATTGTATTCTATTGGCAATAAGCTTCCTCCCCTTATTATTATATCTTTTTGAACTAAGGTCAAATCTGGCAAAAGCCCCCTTCCTTTTTTTCTTCTCCAGTATATGCTTGTAACTTTATTCATAAAAAATGCAATGATGTATGGTGTCAACAGATCAATCAGACTTTGGACACAATACATCATCAAACCACCACAAAAATCATAATATTCTATCATTGGTGTGTACATGTGTCACTAATGTTAGTGCAGTTAGTTTTGTGGACTTTTGACAATGTTGTAGTGAAACAGGGTTTGGTCGAGTTGTCTCAATTATCGGAATGCCGCTGGTATTCGGGATGCCTCGGGTATCTGTGTGCCTGATAGGTAGTTGACAAATCTCGCCAGTCTTGAATCCAGCACCAGCCAGTTAACACATGAATTATGTATCTAATATATTGACATTGTTTATGAATTGTAGTGACTGTAGATGACATGTATGTTTATATGCCTGAACTCGCCAAGAGCCACAGTTCCTGGTGAGTATACTTTCATTATCAGTGACTGTGTAATTTCATGTGTGGCATTGCACAAGGTTTTACAACAATGCTCGAAATACAGACAATTTGAAATGATAATTCAGTCGAAACGTTTTGTTCTAGTTCTATTTGAAATACTGTACTTTTTCTTTTTAATAATTTAAAGGAATTAGTTCATGTATCTCATTTAGAACCATTGAGTCAGAATTAAAGATATTTTTTGTTGTTTTGTTGACTAGGAGTGATAGAAAATTGTGTTTATGTTTCTCATCTTTTTAAATTTTGCTTTTTGCATCATTGTCCAATGATGGTAGTTAATTTCTTATTCACATGCTGCATGGCTCTAGATCAGTATATTACAGTGTTCTTTACATAGTGTTAACATATCATATTGTGATAACAATAAGAAACAGGCTCATTTACTTAGTTTAATTAAGGTTATTGTTATGCCATTACTTTCTGCAACTTTTGTAAATTATCATAAATTAATGACATTGATGGAAAACAAAAATATTTACATTATCTTTATGACATTATTTAAAGAACTACTAATTATTGTGTTGTCAACATAACTGTAGGCCGAATACTGTAAGCTAAGCTTATATTTTATCATTCAGATTAGCCTTTCGCTGTCTGATCACTTTGCTTTTTTGTATCAGGTAACAGGTAAATAACAGTACAATTGTACAATAACCGTCTTTATCACCAATTGAAAGAATTTAAACCCCCTGGTAAACATTCGTCTAGTGGTGACATACTGTCCCTTTTATTGAATGACAACTTCGCGTCATTGACAGAAATATGTTTTTATAACAAAGTAGATCAATGTTTACTTTTGGAATCACAATGTCAACACTTTGTTTATTTAAGACCTCTAACGTGATCAACCCTAATTCGTGAGTGAAACTATGAACCTGACCGTGACATTGCGTGAAAGTGATCCTTTCACCATATTTAGAAATCTCTATGGTAGATATGGATGAATAAAGATTATGGATGATTGCTTACATGTGGCTGTTCCCCTTTGTGTACGATAACCATAGATACCGCTATGCACTTCCGCACCGGAAATAGCTCTTCAATTCCGAGATTAATTTTGGTCGATAAAAATCTATATCCATCAAGCGTTTTATGGAACGCAAATTTAACGCTTTGTTAAAAGTTCTGTTTGACACTGATAATTTGCCAACATGGCCACACGACTTGAGATAAATTTCAACCGGCTGCTAGCCAGATGTGAAACAATGGCAAAAGACAAAACGACATGGGATTGGAGACTTGAAAAGGTAAAATATGGTAGTCATATATTTGTCATGGATCTAGACTGAGCTGAAAGCCGATTAAGACGCCTTTCAAGTTGGATGGGACGTCTCCATGCTCAAAAATAACGTTAGCTTCAAATAGTGAAATGGGTCAATTTGGTAGGTCATTTGTAATAGTTTGCTATATATATATATATATATATATAGCTTTTCACTCAGTTTCAGAATGATACAGTTCATGGGCATTGTTACTGGCTTTGTAAAATCCATCATCAGTCTCCTCATATTCTACTGAGAAAATGTTTCCCACTGTCTGTAAAAAATTTTTTTTCCTCATTTGGCATGACATGTTTTTCTTGCATTGGTGAATAATAATAATAATAAAAAAAATAAATTAAAAAAAATGACCAAACCAGTTCCCCCCAACTGAAAAGAAAAAGAATTAAATAAAAAAAAAATCCTCCTTTTCTGTTTTGTTTTAAAATGAGATTTAAATATTTTGTTTAATAATTTTATGAATAATGTTTATTTCAGTTTATTACTGCACTACAAGATCAACTGAGTGAACTGAAGAAGTCTCCATGGTATGGTTTTAAGGGATTTATTCTTTCTGACTATGTTATCTTTTTTTGATAAAATAAATTTATGAAGAAATTTATTTATATTGTCAAAATTTAAATATCCTTATACATGTAATTTGTCATTTGATATCAAAATTAAAACAAACAAAAACTGAATGTTATTAATTATAACATTTCAAAGTAATTAAGTTTATGATCCTATAATTATATTATGTTGTTAAGTCTTTGGGGTTTAGATAGCTGCAATAGTGTAGCTCAAAAGACTTTTTGACAGAAAATGATGTCGTCTTTAGAGCTACAATTGGTGCCTATTACTGCTAATGGAGCAAAATAATGATTATGCAAACCATTATAAAACGTTTGATTCAAACAAGTACGATAAAAGTGCAAACAAACTTTGTTTGCACTTTTATCGTACTTGTTTGATATCGCTTACCTACTAGGCAATAAAACTGAACCATATAAAATATCGAATTCTCATCGAGGCATTATTTTTTTTTTACATAATACATATGAAGGTCTTTCTGGAGGGAATACATACGGCGAGTCCACAAATTATGAATTTGACGTCTTGTGAGCGGTACGATAGATATTAAGAATGGTAGTTATGTTAGTTTTGGACAAAAATAATATGCAAATGCATGTATACGCATTAAAAAATAATTGGAAACCTACAAAAAAGTATAGAAAACTATGCCCGAATGATTTTCGGAGGCAGTGCTCCACTACGACACATAGGGACCAATTCGTACCCGGCCGAAAGGTATCGTAGGCCGGGTACGTATATTCGTTCTAGGGTTTAGATTGCCTGTCAGGAAATAGGCAACATTTTCACTCATCTTAAATTGAGAGGTGGTTTTTCTTTTAAAGCAAACACTTAAAGGGACAATTCAGTCTAAGAGTACATTAAAATTTGCTCATATTTTCGAAATAAACCAGTTCTAACAGAAATTAATTTAGTTGGTTTTACTGTAATATGCCAGAAAAGCCCACTGTAGTGAAATGTATATGAAATGTTCAAACTCGCTTAGAACAATGTCGTGGACTTTGTCAATATTTCTTGTTATATATTTCATAAGGAATGTAGAACAATACATTAATGTCATATTTTGCTTTGTGGTTATGTAACATAATTAGCCTCGCTGAATTGTCCCTATGAAGTTCTGAAAATAAATAAAATAATTTGTGAAAAAACTGTTTTCAGATATTGATTGTTTTATTTTTTTTCCATAGTCGTCCAAGCCAAGAAACTTTGAATGATTACAACAAAAAAGTTGACTTCTTGAAGGGTATAATAGAAGCGGAAAAATTGGTATGCATGATTCTCTTAAAATGTATTAAATTGAATATAGGTAATGCATGTGCTTTGATAATGTAATATATTTGTTGCCAGACTTAAATACTTATTGTTCAAAATTACTGTAGAGGAATGTGATGTGACGATGAAATTTTTGCTAATCTTGCAAAGGCCTTTTCACTGTACATCAAGTTTTGTTAATATATAAACTACCAGGTATATATCAAAAGCCAGAAGTTGTATGCAGGGTTTTCGTTAAAAGCCGTTAAAATATCAATGTTTACAGTACACACAAAGGATTTTATAATCCATTCAATGGAAATGAAACATAAAGGTATAAACAGACATGCTATTAACTTATGGTAAATTGTCTGAATTCCCTTTTTTACAGATGCATGGATCATTATTAATTGATTACAGTGATTTGTTTTACAGCCAACTACTACAGAAAAAGCACTGGCTACAGACAAACTGGCTACCATTTCCTCGTCAGGGAAAGGTAACTCTACAAAGTCTAAGGAGCTCCATCTACATACCAAGGCACGGTACCAGAAAGATATGAGGGACGAGCTGCTAGGAACAGAAGACAAACAGAGTAAGATTGTACAATAGTTTGTAACTTTGTACTATGTATTCAAAGGTTTCTGATGCCATTTAGTGGTAGTCTTCAGCAAAAATCACACTTATGACTTCTTCTTGTGGGACTACATTTGCACACTTTCTACATTTGTACACTTTCTAAGTAAAAATAGAATTTTCAAATGAATACACTAAAGATCTAGATATGAGGAACATATTTGATCCTAATGGCGAGACACTGACTATCAGAAATTGTCATGAGCTTCATTTTTGCATCAATCAATAGGCTCTTGTGAAATTTTCAATTTATTTTGAAATGTGATAAATAAGGTCTATGGAGTGATATAGTTTCTATATTTTTTATTCAATGTCAATATGATGATCTTTTCAGCAGATGTTTTTAGCTTTCTTTGTGTATTTTGACATTTCATTATATACGCACATGAGCAGTAGGGTGTTACACCACCATTTTTTTTCCTAATTGTTTATTTTTCAAAGTATTTTCTAGACATACAAATAAAACAATATTGCAACAATAAATTCTCACATCATTCATCATCATCCTCAAAGATCTTCAAATATTTTGCCATCATCTTCATCATACCGTCATCATAACCATCATATCTTTATCAAAACCATCATATCTTCATCATATAATCATCATCATCATCATCCTAATCACCATATCATCGTCATTATCATCATCATCTCCATCCTTATCAACATTTGCACCATCATCAGCATGTCATCATCATCATTACACCACAACATTGTCTCATATTACATTTGATAGTATTGATATCCACTGCTCAGTTTCCATCCTAAAATTGTGCTGTTTTGAAAAAAATGTTTGTTTTAATTAAAAAGATGGTACTGGAGACAAACAGAACAATCCTCAGGATGAGGAAGATATAGATTCCCTGATCCAACACCATCACCAGATGCAAGAACGTCTCGCCGACGAAATGTTGATGTTGACAAGAAATCTTAAAGAAAGTGTGAAAGATTCTGGTAGAATCGTCAAAGAGGATACAAAGGTAGGGAAGGTTTTGTTGATTTGGTACCAACATTTTCTTAGGTAAATAATTTTGATAAATAATAAGTGAATAAACAAATTATTTGAGTAACTTTAAAGACAAAGATCAGAATAGTTATTTTAATGGAAGTATGATGTTTGAATTAAAAGTAGCTTTAAATTCTTTGTCATGGTTAACAAATGGAGGGCAGGATGGGATCCATAAACTGCCTATAGTAGTTCTGCCCTTTTCCTTTCCAATTTTATATTTTAATCCCAATTTTGAAACAGAGTACATATAGTGTTAAGATATATAAGCTAAAACATCGTATGCACTTTCAATTTTTTTTTAATTTAATTTAAATTTTCTGTTTGCAGAAAGTTGTTGCGATGAACAAGCTAGCTTCTGTGTATTACAGTCTTTCTAATTTAATCAAAACTTCTGACAAAAATGGCATGCTATTAAAATTTACTGTTTACAGAAAGTTGTGGAGACGAGCAAGCTGGCAGACGTGAACTATAACAAGCTAGAGAAGGTTACAGAACAAGTGGAGAAACACACCAAGGGCTGTGATTGGTGTATGTGGGTGATGTTAGCCGTTGTAATCATGTTATTCCTTTTCATGATCATGTTCATTAGACTCTTCCCAAAGAAACATTACGCATACGACGAGGACTTATGATTTCATAGCTGTATGAGTGCGAGAATGATGTGTGTAAGTAATAGAGATCTGATTGGATGGTGTGATAGTTTAGATATATTTATTTGTGAATTGTTGAAAATGTAGAGATATTGTGTAATTAAATTGTTTTTTGCCATGGGTTAATATTTGCAAATTTTGCAGCATTAGAACCGACAAAAGGATTCTGCTAAAAAACGATACATTCACAGATAAAATATTCTCCTCATTAATCTAAATTTGCTCTCAACACCATATTTTCCTGTTATATAAACTAGAGTTAACTTGGCCAGCTATTTGGAAAGTTGAAATTTAAATTGAAAGGACATATCTGTAATAGAAATCTATGCAGAATTAAGTTGATGAGGACCAGTTATTGTCTTTAGTAATATTATATATATTACTTGCTAGAAGTTGAAAAATAAATGTAGTTTTTCGTTGGCTATTACAAAGTCTAAAATAAAAACTATAATACTAAAATGATAAAGCTTCTAGGGACTAGGAACTTTTGTACTTGAAAGGGGTTGGCAGGTGGCGGAATAAAAGGGTGAATTAAAGAGTGGCGGTAATAAGATGGGGGTATTATGAGTGGCGATAGGTCGAGGGTTAACTGTATGTCCCTTACTGTAAAACATTACCGGGGGTATATTGAATTTGGCAACAACATATTTAACAAAGTAGGACAATGACAATTTTGTTTTAAAACTATCCTGCTAGAATGCTACTGTGAAGATTGTGTAGTTAGTGAAACTTAAGTTAAACAGAATTATTTTACACCAAATGTGCTGAGATTAAAGTATTCCAGTTTAAAGAATAATTTGCGAAAAAAAAAAAAAAATCATAAAGAATAAAGCTTAATTTTGTGTAAACAGAATTGTGTGATTTTAACAGCACAGATTAACCTAAATCTGATTCATACACAAACATTTCAAACACTCCTAAGATTACTTTGGAATATGTTGCATGTTTGGGTGTTTATTGTTTCAAGTTCAGGATATATTGTCCCAATAAAATTTCATAATCATGCATGAAAAATAATCTGTCATGGTGAATGAATTTTAAATATTCTTTCTAGATGTGTCCATGACAGAGTCACATGTACCATTATAATGATAGTTAGAAAAAATGATTTTTTGAAATTTTGATTTCTTATACCTGATGTTGTAATGTTACATAAACATATTTTTGATATGAAAATAAAAATATGTTTTTATCTAATTGCAAGCAATGAACATGAAATTTATTTGAATTCAAAGTATGTGACCATAAATTGATTTGGTTTGATTGGTTAAGTGTCCTATTAACATAAAAAAATGACCAATTGTTTGTTTAGGAGACAGTGGACCCTCCGTAGTCCGAACACTTGTGTCCTCAGACCAACACGTTTGGATTGCAAATTTGTCGGACTGAAAAATTCCACCTATTTGGTCAATAAGCAATTTTGTTCCCCCATAGTTTTCATTCGGATTGTGAGTATTATGGATTATTGGCGTCCAGATTATTAATGTACCACTCTATTCCCTGACAAATTTGCATGTGTTGAGTTTCTTTTACAACTTCATATTGTTAACAACTTCACTGTGTAGCCAAAAAATTATTTCAACTTACAGTGTGCTATCATTGATACCATGTCATGTCTGACATTCTCCATCAAGAGCACAGGGACTTGGCACATTTTTTTACCAACAGTATATGTATATATACAATATTATTATAAAATAAAACTCAACGACCTTCCTCTAGTACTTTCACCATTTCATGATGGCTCTTCAGGATTTCATTCCTTTTTGCTTACTTTTTTCTTGGTTTACAATATCATTATATATACATACATTACTGTTTGTAAAAAATTAGTGTCAGGTCCCTGTGGTCAAGAGAACCAATTTTGTGTTGTGCAAATGTTTATGTACTTGATAAATTAATGTATACATAATCAATTCAAAATGAAAAAATGCTAATTTATCATCTTTCATGAAGTTGAAATTAGTAGCCGTTTCTG
Organism: Argopecten irradians; assembly: GCF_041381155.1. Lineage (NCBI taxonomy): Eukaryota > Metazoa > Mollusca > Bivalvia > Pectinida > Pectinidae > Argopecten > Argopecten irradians. Next base: position 12,547,454 of record NC_091143.1, read on the forward strand.
TGATCAGATAAAAGAATCCTGCAATTCTTTCATGTATGTACTTCATAAATTAATGTATACATAATCAATTCAAAATGATAAAATGCTAATTAATCATCTTTCATGAAGTTGAAATTAGTAGCCGTTTCTGCGATCAGACTGAAAAAATCCTGCAATTCTCTCATGTATAGGTCTTGGAGATCATTTCATAAGAAATTATTCATGCAATATAATCATAATTCATATAATCAATGTGATGTAGGAATTAACCATTTAGTTTAAGCATAAACACATTGCAGGATGTCAAGATATGTTGAATACATGTTATATTTAAAGAATATCTTGTTCATATACCAAAAAAGTATTTTGCCATATCTTTACTCTTTGGAGAATCGGAGACTTGACAGAATGATGAACACATTGTAATGAATTCTTTGTTTTTGATTCTTTGAAACCTTTAGACCTTGAACATATTGCAACTCTAATTGTGAGTTATAATGTAAGAACGTGTATCTTAATCTGATTTTTTTCTCCATTCTCTTTTGGATATTACTGCATTGTAAGGGACATAACTCTTGTTACCTTCCTCATATTTTGATGAGGGCATATGTATTCTTAATGGAATTATGTATAATTAAGCAAACGTCTTTGCAAATGCAATTTATACCGTGTCATATTTGTTTTGTGAACAATTTAGCTGTGAGACCTTGCTTGTAGAATTTTGTTTTAATCGCAATCAGTACATTCAAAATCAACTTGTTGCAAAACAAGGTATTTATTTTCCATTTTTTAACTCATGTTAAACTTGGATAACTTATGTTCAACATAGCCACATATTCATGATATTTCTCTTTTCATATATCTGATTTAGTATGCCAATACAGTTATATGACTTGGTAATGAATGGTATCACAACACATCATACAAAATGACTAGTCAAACGACTATTTTTGACTTGACTTTTTTTGACTTATCGCCTTCTTCGAAACCTGTCAGACAAATACAGTATTTTTATATAGCTACTGCTAGAACTATAGTCAGCATGGTATTTTGTTATCTCAGTAATTCTGCCATGTACTTTTATTTCCATAAATTCGAATTCCATAAAGAAATTAATTATAAGGAACATATTAATTTAATCAGTATCTGAACTTCCCCTCCTAATGTCATGTAAATGAATGGAAATTGAGCGAAACAGTTCTCATAGGAGTTGTGTCATATACATGGGGTAGTTTATGGTCGCCGTAGACTATAGTGAATAGTATTGAATAAATGTGCGCAATGGCGGTTTAGTATTATTTTGACCAGATATTCCAAGGCTCTGGTAGCGGTGGCGGAGTGGTTAACGTGTCCATCATCCTATCAGTAACCATCCATCTCTGGAGTACGGTGGTCGATGGTTGATGTGTTCACAGGCTTTTGATTCTATCTTCAGATACCTCTATATAAATAATATATATGTACCACTGGGTATGAATCAAAAGCCTGTGACGTGTCTAATATTCTAACGCCAATCGTTTCTTCTCAGCCATCGCGTCCATTTGTCACATCTCGGCAGTTTCCGTACATATTGATGCAGCTGGAAGCCGGAAACAGTCGAAGTTAAGCCCCCGAATCCGAGTTTGAAATATATGCAAAAAAATAATACTAAGATTTTGAATTTAGAAAATTGCTCGCAAAACTGCGAAATAGCAACCACAGTTTAGAAATCGAGACTGGTAGGGTAAAAAAGATTGCCCGTTCTCTGCGGTTATGCAAATTTTGTAAAGAAATTGAGGATGAAACCCACTTCATTTTTAAGTGTTCCGTTAACTCTACGGTGAGAACAATTTTCTTTAATAGTCATAAAGATGTAATGAACCACCATTTCACATATTTTGAAAATTTGATACGACTCTTTTCGTCTAATGATCTAAAACTTCTAGTCATTTGAACTGAGGAAAGCTGGCTTGATAAATGTTTAAGTTGTTGTTTTGATCTACTGTGTGTTATGTACGTGTATGTTTTGCTATCGATCCCTTTTGTATGGATGTAAGGAAGCAAGAAAGTTGAATTGAATTGAATTATGGGAAAAGGGAGATTCAAATACGAGTAGTTCTTAATATAAAGTAATGTTATTGGTTTACTTATCAAATAAACACTTGGTGTGCATATTTCAAAGTCTAATTAATCAGTGCGTAATGGATGCCCCATTAGATTTTAGTAAAATTATCTAGTAAATCTTACGTATAACGGTTTGTACTTGTACTTGGTGGTTGTTATGAATGAAAATAAACAAGAAAGTAAACAAACATGTGATACACGTCAATGAAATAACAAAAAATATGAAATATTCGGGTTTTTTTTTGTAATTTGAAATATTCAGGTTTTTTTTTGTAATTTAATTTTCTTTGCTGTAAGTGCTCTATCGGGCATTATGGAATCAGATTAATAATGGCAGGGTCTTCAGGTCCTCGAGAGCAGGATATGAATGTTATATAATTGTAATGTGATGAATGTTTATAATCAGATCCTATAAAAAAATGTCCGTTCCTATCAGTTCAGACATTTTTTTCTCCTCCTCTCATTTCAGAAGTTTCTATATCTTACTAAGTGATTCATGTTATCTCGGAGAAATAACTTGTAAAAAGTGCCAACATAATTTACAGACAGCTGATAGTGGTGCAAAGAACTAACTAGTTGTCGAATTTACATTTGTCTTCAAAGCAGAAAAAACTTAAATGATCATTTGAAAAATACATCATGCAAACAAAAAAACCCTCGGGGAAATGTGATTTTAATTTGGAATTTTTTATATTATATATAATGATGTAGTATGGTGCCGAATGGTGTTTATAACGCCATTTGTTATTTGTTGATTTGTAACTGGCTTTCGTATTACTGTTTTTGATTGGTCGCTTGAGAACGACTGCAGTGTTGGTAGCCTCTACGTGCAATAATAAAATAATAATAGAACTCTGTCGGGTGCGTGTTGTTTCTTCTCTACATAAGAGTAGGTTCAGATGTCTGTTTAATGACCAGTCGTGTACTTTTAATGTTTGGCTGCCCTTGTGTCTGAACGAGGGCGGTATACCCCCCGACAGAACCCCCACTTAAATCGTTAACTACTCTAGATCTACTCCTCTCAACTCACAGATGCCGATAGGTCATAATCTCCACTAGCTTACTGTATCCTTACATTGTCATTCAAACGACAAGGTGCTGATCAAGATATCATGACAGCAGAAATATCAAGTCCATTCGTTTTGCAGCGATATCCAGATTGGAGACAGGGTCGACTTGAATGCGAAACCATCTCAAAGATGAGCTCTAAGCAATGCAATGTTTACGTGGAATACAGTATAATTATTGATACTATCTCAGTTCTCAAGAAATTTTGCACAAATTGACCCAGATATTGTTTACGTTATATACATGTCTTAACCTTTACGAGAAGATGACGTCATTTTCTTTATAGATGCTACACCGCTGGTGATTGGTAGGATCATACAAATTAGTATTTTTCCTCAGTGGCAAGAGTTGAAAAGTTTGAGCCTCTTATTTTACTTCAAGATAAAAAAAAAATAAAAATAATTAATTGTGTCTCAAAACTCAAAAACAAATCCATGGCACTATGCCTTATATGGAATGAAGTACTTATTGCGCATCCACCAAAAGCATGTCAATCATTTTTCATCATTTGGTTTTGTTAATTGGGCATAAATTTACGTGCGCAAACGCCAATTATTGTTCAAATGATGAGAATTGTTTATGCTCTGTCAGCGGTGGATCATCTTTAAGAAATGACGTTATTGTCACAAGCAAATGGCACAGCAATCAGTTATAATAGATAGCTGTTCACAAAAGAATATAATAACTCTATAGCACCGTCTAAAAGCAGAGCATGTATTATAAACTGACACCAAATAATATCGCCCTACATAACACCATCGAAAACGAAACTTTGTACTTATAACAATCAACAACAGATACCAAAGAATATCACCCTACATAACGCCATCGAAAACGAAACTTTGTACTTATAACAATAAACAACTGATACTAAAGAATATCACCCTGCATAACGTCATCGAAAACGAAAGTTTGTACTTATAACAATAAACAACTGATACTAAAGAATATCACCCTACATAACGCCATCGAAAACGAAACTTTGTACTTATAACAATCAACAACTGATACTAAAGAATATCACCCTACATAACGCCATCGAAAACGAAAGTTTGTACTTATAACAATAAACAACTGATACTAAAGAATATCACCCTACATAACGCCATCGAAAACGAAAGTTTGTACTTATAACAACCAACAACTGATACTAAAGAATATCACCCTGCATAACGTCATCGAAAACGAAAGTTTGTATTTATAACAATCAACAACAGATACCAAAGAATATCACCCTGCATAACGCAATCGAACAAAAACATCCTGTACCTACCTATCAACAACTGATACCAAAGAATATCACTCTGCATAACGTCATCGAAAACGAAAGTTTGTTCTTATAACAATCAACAACAGATACCAAAGAATATCACCCTGCATAACGCCATCGAACAAGAACATCCTGTACCTATCCTCAACTGATACCAAAGAATATCACTCTGCATAACGTCATCGAAAACGAAAGTTGTACCTATAACAATCAACAACAGATACCAAAGAATATCGCCCTGCATAACGCCATTGAACAAAAACACTATGTACCTATCAACAACTCGTACCGAAGAATCTCGCCAGGCATAACACCATCGAAAACGAAATTGTACCTACAACAATCAATAGCTGATACCAAAGAATATCATCCTCCATAACGTCATCGAAAACGAAGGTTTTGTACCTATAACAATCAACAACTGACACCAAAGAATATCATCCTCCATAACGTCATCGAAAACGAAGGTTTTGTACCTATAACAATCAACAACTGACACCAAAGAATATCATCCTCCATAACGTCATCGAAAACGAAGGTTTTGTACCTATAACAATCAACAACAGATACCAAAGAATATCACCCTACATAACGCCATCGAAAACGAAAGTTTGTACTTATAACAATAAACAACTGATACTAAAGAATATCACCCTACATAACGCCATCGAAAACGAAAGTTTGTACCTATAACAATCAACAACTGACACCAAAGAATATCATCCTCCATAACGTCATCGAAAACGAAGGTTTTGTACCTATAACAATCAACAACTGACACCAAAGAATATCATCCTCCATAACGTCATCGAAAACGAAGGTTTTGTACCTATAACAATCAACAACTGACACCTAAGAATATCATCCTCCATAACGTCATCGAAAACGAAGGTTTTGTACCTATAACAATCAACAACTGACACCAAAGAATATCATCCTCCATAACGTCATCAAAAACGAAGGTTTTGTACCTATAACAATCAACAACTGACACCAAAGAATATCATCCTCCATAACGTCATCGAAAACGAAGGTTTTGTACCTATAACAATCAACAACTGACACCAAAGAATATCATCCTCCATAACGTCATCAAAAACGAAGGTTTTGTACCTATAACAATCAACAACTGACACCAAAGAATATCATCCTCCATAACGTCATCGAAAACGAAGGTTTTGTACCTATAACAATCAACAACTGACACCAAAGAATATCATCCTCCATAACGTCATCGAAAACGAAGGTTTTTGTACCTATAACAATCAACAACTGACACCAAAGAATATCACTCTCCATAACGTCATCAAAAACGAAGGTTTTGTACCTATAACAATCAATAACTGATACCAAAGAATATCATCCTCCATAACGTCATCGAAAACGAAGGTTTTGTATCTATAACAATCAACAACTGACACCAAAGAATATCATCCTCCATAACGTCATCGAAAACGAAGGTTTTGTACCTATAACAATCAACAACTGACACCAAAGAATATCATCCTCCATAACGTCATCGAAAACGAAGGTTTTGTACCTATAACAATCAACAACTGACACCAAAGAATATCATCCTCCATAACGTCATCGAAAACGAAGGTTTTGTACCTATAACAATCAACAACTGACACCAAAGAATATCATCCTCCATAACGTCATCGAAAACGAAGGTTTTGTACCTATAACAATCAACAACTGACACCAAAGAATATCATCCTCCATAACGTCATCGAAAACGAAGGTTTTGTACCTATAACAATCAACAAATGATACCAACGAATATCATCCTCCATCGAAACCGAAAGTTTAATCAACAAATGATACGAAAGAATGTCACCCTACATAACGCCATCGAAACTGAAAGTTTGTACATCGAAACCGAAAGTTTGTACCTACACTTGTATAACAATCAACAACTGATACCAAAGAACACTACCATGCATAAAAACATCGAACAAAGAGATCTTGTACCCAATCTGATTAAAAAATACAGACTCCGTTTCATGATAGGGAAAGGGAATATATCCGATTGAGTTAAATTGTGTCATCGTCATTTATACACGTATAAAGTTGATTTTTACTCCTGTTCAATAAATATGTAAACCACATTGTGGGTCTTAGCGTAATCGATGTATAAATGCAATGACACAATTTTAACGTAGAACGCAATAAACATCATTATCTAATAATGACGCACGCCAGCTGTTTTAAAAAATGCGTTGTGTCTGCCAAGCATAATACTTCCTCATATAATATCACTCTTAGTACAACCTTCTTAAAGTGTCAAAAAATTGAAATGGAGTAATAAAAATGCACTCTGGGCCACGTGTTAAACTTTGAGAAGTAACGAATCTGTTTCCTGGCTTATAATATTTCACACATAATGTCACTGTTGTGTCACTTTTATCACCAGTAAATCGCTTAAATCCTCATTATACGTCTGAAGCAAAACAGATTTCTTTAAAATTAAGTTAAATCTTTCAATTTAAATTAAACAAGGAGGTGGTCAAGGTTCCAACTTTTGAAATCACCATTTGCCGATGTTCCAGTGGGGTTCGTTTTCGTCTTTTCGTGTCCCTAATTTCATAATGAAGTATTCATTACGACATCTTTATTAAATAAATTGTCGTAACACCTGGTAACAAAACGGAGCCAAATTTTAATACGAATGGTAGGTTTAACTAATTTTGTTTTTACCTTTTAATACGGCTATTTTACTTTGATAAGTTAGGTCATAATTTTGTAAAACACTCTCTACAAGTTATCCGTTTCTTGCACTAGAAATTTGTTCTGGTCATTTCCTTCTGTGATGGAAAAGTTAAATCCTAATTTTTTATTATGTTTCATAGCGAAAGAAGATATGCAGTGCTTTGAAAAATGATAGCGTATTTTACCGAAATTGCGAAATAAGTTACGTTTCCAAATCCATTCAATCTGTAACTTTAAAATAAAATATTCAAAGATTCCTTTCCGCATATTTGCGTTCAATTTTCATTCTCTGCAAACGGATTTCATTTTTGTATTTTTTAAAGTGTTGTGTAAGTTATTAACTTAGACTTAACCGAATGACCAGAGTTCAAAATGTCAAAATATTAAACATTCGAATATTCAACCCAAGGAGATGCTATTTGTCCTCTTATATTGAAACGTTGTCCTCTTATATTGAAACGTTAACGGGAGACATGCATTTTGTAAGTTATGCAAAGCTCTTGCTGACAAGGCAATTTCATACTTCAATTCGAAACACCAAAAACCGAAGCGTTTGCTTACTCAAGCCGCTATCGTAATACTATTTTCCATACAACTTGCACGTGCATTTCCCATTTATTCCATCTAAAAGGCATATTGACCTCCGGACGTGATGCCCCCGTGCGCGCGTGGTACTTCTTGTTGGTGGTCTTCAACAGACATAAAACTTGCCCATTGTAAACAGTTTCATAAGGTAACACCTGTCTACACTATTATTTCCGAATTGTTCACCTAATGACGAAATGTGTTTCTTCAAATAGAAAGATTGAAATGCCAAGGGGCGATGATGAATTGGTATTCCGAAGCAACAGGCAATACTGCCAGAGTTGATGAAAATACTTGAGTGTACATTTTGGTGGAAAATTAACAAATATGTTTGAGTGTAACCTTGAACAGAGCAGTAAAGTTAAGTAAAATATTTGAAATTTTTCATATCAAGGTCATTTTTTTTCTTTGGGCTTTAGTATGTTTTCAATCAAGTAAATATACCTTGTATCGCAGCAAAGTGACGCAAAATATTTGAAATTTTCCATTTCAAGGTCAAAGGTCAAAATGTTCTTTTATCTTTATCTTGTTTTCAATGACTTTATATTCTTTTTTTATCGTGGATCCATAAATAACCGCTCGACCAAAAGAAAGAAAAACAAACTATTGGCTTTATTTCGTTTGTCATCCAATTAGAGTCTGCAAAACTTGCAAACGGATAATCAAATAATTCATTCCCACTTTGGTCTACAAATGAATAAAGAAATCAATGGAACTCTATTCTCACATCAGTTTATCTGGACGTAGATTTGTGACCAATATATCCAATTATCAGTTGTTATTTAACACAGTAAAGTTGTGTACATAAATTTCCAGAAATAATTGACAGCGGGAAGATATCTTTCACGTTCTTTTGAAAATTGCTGCTTTTGCCGTTTCGTCTGTGCGCAGGTGTCTAGCCAGCCATAAGCGGTTTGAACCGATCTATTATACTATTGTCTGTGGAGGTTGGGCAAAGACTCGTAGATTTGTAAGAATATAGATTAATTCGTTCAAATTAACACTTCCTATCCTAATTGAGTAATTTATTATCGACAGAATGTGGCCTCCTTCATATAGAATTACACCCCCGTCACAAAGTTTTTTTTTATATATAACCACATACGCTAATCCAACCATTTATGTAATTTGTATCATTACGAGATGTTTTACTCGAGGATGTGTCCAATTATGATACCGACTTCTGCAGAAAACAGATGGAATAATTCAGGCGTTATTAGGTAATACTGCTTTAATGTAATCGTTCCAGTCTGTTTTGTGTCTTGAAAGTCACAGGTATTCATCAACAATGCCACATAGTGACCCCTCCTCCTGGAGGGATGCATTTCACTCCTCAACTCATCTCCGCAGCAACATCCGAAACGTCATGTAGCAGCGAAGCGCATGCAGTAAATCCGATTAAGATATATCGCTAATGAACTGGGGTTATCAACACTGTTGTTCCTTTTGAATTTGTAAAATTTATTGCATTTTTATTTCATTTTCTCACCACTCCAATTCTTCTGAATGCAGTAAAAACTAAACGTCTGCTCACCGCACGCGCTGATGTGGTTGTCGTCTGTTTCTCATCAAAGCGCGCGAAATGTTTAGACAGATGAGATATACGCTATAATGGGACGCTTACACCATACAGAACAAGTCAATTGACTGACGGCATATCAATACCGAAATTGCGTTGAACCCGTCGAAACATCGAATTAAGGTAACAAGCAATCTCGCCGGGACCTGAAGGGACTGAAGTCAATATGGTCGTCCGGAAGGCGATATTAGCGGCAGATTAATGTTGATAGGGAACACTTTTGATGTTTGACTATAAAACACAGACTCTGAAAGCCAGAACCAAAGGCCAGAGCCCAACAGTGGGAGTCTGCCAACACTCCAATCAAGATGTAACCCCCAAATTAACAATGACCGTTTTGTTCTTTACTTCTCCACAAGGATGTATCTCAGACGAGACCCGATACATCTGCTCAAGATGGCCACCTCGTAGTTATATATAATCTTATCAACATTATTTTGATGTTTAAAAGGGACTATAGGATGAAATTAAACTTATGTGATTTTATTATTTCCCGTAGCGTTCGTATAGATTTGTTGAGAGATTGTTCAGGTAATGCCCAGGGTCCTATCTTACACACATAACTAACATTTCTGATGTCAACCTTTTCATGCCAGAATGACAAAGGAATTCTGGTGGACTATTGGGTAGTAGCTTGGTGTTATTAGACTTTCGACCTTTGTAACGTCTTCTTTCATTTAAGAAACAAAAAAAAGTGTTTGGTTTGTTGGTTAATTGTCATTTGACAGTTTCTCATCAGTCCAACATCATTGGGAAGCCACAAACGGCTTGTAAAGATGTATAGTGATATTTACAATAATGGTAAAATATTTAAAATGATTGCTTAAATCCTTAATAGTATGTCCTAGGTTTATGTATAATATAATGTCTTTTCTTGTTGGTTAATTTGTCATTTGATAAATGGTCATTAAAGAGTTTTTTTATCTATCTAAATTATATAATTAGCACTTGTTAGAAATCTTATTTAATGAAGTTCGAGCTGTACATTGCGCATCATTCGTTGTCTTGTAAATCAGTGACATGCCATTTCATTAGTGTTTACATTTTTTCCAATTTCTTTTATGTCATTTACTGTGAAATTTGTCTTACTTTAGTCGGATATTATTGTTCATCAATAACTCTGCACTGAAATTTTTGAAATTCTTCTGAAATTTGACTTTTGTCAAACGAAAGATGTAATTGAATTTTATTGGATTGAAAAAAAAACCCAATATTTTTCGATTAAAAGTCACCGATTGCAATAATGAACGGCGCGGACACAGATGTCATTTTTGACGAACAGATACACCGTATTTATTCCGTTAGTGAGGCACAAACTGCCACCCAACGAAAACCAGAATGTCGCCTACATTATCACTAAATAACCTATCAAACATGGAAAACCATCACTTTGTTTCTCCCTTCCTGTAAACCTACAATCTAGCGTTAAGTAAACGGATTTCCTTGTAGTCACAGTTGAGCTTGTCAGTTTTACCTCGGGCCGAATTATCAAGGTCTGATGATAGGACTGATATCAAAATGGCCACACATCAACCATGCATTAATGTCTCAATATGATGATTATATAGTTTGTGAAGGATTGGCTCGGGTCTTGGAGTGGTTCTGTCTCGATATAATTCGCCTTGACAAATTAAATTGTTATGTCTGCTCAGAATAATATTAAAACAACTTGAAGACATGATTGACAATGTTTCATACAACGGTTGAAGAAATGTTTTATCTTTGTTACCCAATCCATTGTTGTTCTGCAAATCTGAGCAAGTCGTAGAGAGTTGTTGTTAAACCATTTGAAATTGGGACATAATATTGGCCGTGCCATAGTACAAGTACTTCAGAAACACAACAGGGGGCCACTTGCCGGTCATAAATGTCCAAGCTTATCATCCTTATTTCCAGATTAATTTTCACAGAAGAAGGACATTGTGTCATTAACGGCAGCCACACATTTCATTCGGTCCATCTACAGAAGATTTTCCAGTCATCAGTTCAGACAATGATGTAGAGTTAATGAACTTATCTGTGGCTGATCAACCGTCAGATATCCGATGTTTGGAAGGACCTAGAACACTTCTACACACGAGAGGAGGGGAGAAGGGAAAGGGTCATGGCATGTGTATAAATAATGCCGGAACAGAAGATAAAAATACGAAAACAAGACCTCTATGACCTCCTATCGTTGCTCTATAAACCTCATGATATACTTCTCAAACTGTCCGCGAACTTTGTTTGGTCGGCTACCCAGCTGTGCTTTTTCAGATAGCATACGTATGAACAGACGTAAATTATGCGAATGCACTTTATACGTGTAAATTATGTTCTAGATTGAGTCTTGCAACTTGGAGAACACGATGATAATTCTGATTTGCCGATAATTTCAAACCAAACCGACGAGCGATCAAGACATGTCCCCAGACTGTAATTCGGATATTTAATGAAAATATCTTTGCATAAGTTAGAAATACGCGACATTCCTCTGGAAGTTGATATCACTTCATAGTATCTACTATTGCATCGTATTCAACATCATGAAACTAAATTTTTGGCGTTTAGCGAACCTGCTCTGATATGATAACGACTTAAACCGTTTTATAAACCGTCATACAAGTCACCGTTTGATTATCTGCCAGAGAGTTACCTCCCTTAGTGGTGGGGAGCACGTAATTCACTCCCTTACTTTGACACCTGTACATGTTTTAACCAACTTATCGAAAGTTCGCTGCCAGACACGGCTATTACCATAACAAAGATGATTATCTCACAGCATTTAGGTGACGACACAATTCTGGCAGTAACGTAATAATAATTGGGGGTAGTGATTCCTATACGTGATGTTGAACAACGTAACAGCTAAAGGTATACGTCATAGCACGAGTGTTGATAATAGGAAGATACTGTTAGTACTAATTGGAATATGTGTACGACCTTTGTTATCGTAGTCGTTCAAGCTACAATTGCTTTGTCTTTTATATTGTCTTAAATTGTTTGTGTTTGTGACCTAAATTGCACATATTTGCATCTAATGGGGTCTATCTTGAGATAATTGATGTTTCAAGCACAATTGTTTCTCTTGTTGACATCTAATTTCTCTGTACCGCTTCATTAGTAAACTGTTTAGTCGATTCTTTTTGTGTTCATTTGATTCTGGTTGCATTCGATTTCCATAGACCTTATAGGTATCCCAATCACTCTTTAAAGACAAATTCTAAAATTCCGAGCACCGGTTATATTTTCATAAGCATTCGTCTGTCTGCAATCAGCTCATTACCAGTTTTGTGAGGAAAACTCTGGGTTCTGTTCTTTGGTCGGGACACAATATAGTCTATAAATCTGACAGTTTCTGCTCCTGTAAGCGCTCAGGGTAAAGGGAATGTGACGACTGGTTTGCCCGTTGTCAGTATGTGACCGTATAGAGTGTTTTGTTCGGTGTCTTTGTTGGGATGCTTCAGTGAAATAGCACGATAAGAATGGGGAGAGATCCACTATCACAAGGAGACAAACACGAACATACCGCAGCCTCGCTGAAATAAAAATTACCTTTGCTGATAATAGGACGTTCACCTTATAAACCAAACCACTAGCAGTTTAATACATCTATCACGACAAGAAACAGGACCTTTTGTAAGGAGGGTACTTTTTGATAAGAGGGGACAGAATCCATATCGATCTTGAATACAAGCATATACAAAATGTATGTTCAAAAATCAAATTATCATAGCCGTCAGAATGAAGAAATCATATAATTTTGAGAGAGACTAAAACTTTAGTGGTCTTTTCTTTACATATCTATTTACAAATCTGCATCTTATGGGTTTTTTACAGTATAAACCAGAAATCACATAACATTTGACAGATCGCTCACAGTAACGGGATCACCTTGTGGTGACGTCACAATATGGCGCCGATCAGATATCATGATGAATCAGCTCGATTTAAACAAATTCGAGAGACAGGAAGGGATGACACATTCAATTATGCTTTCTGTTGTCACAGCGATTTTCATAAATAGTGGGTTTTCATTTAAACTATCTAAATAATCGCCATTGTATGTGTTACACTGGGTACACAATACCCCTCGACCTCTCAGCAGCTAACCGAAGACTCCCTAATGGCGCATTATGTCGTTTGATAAATGAAGTTTATAATGGATTTCCTTGTCAATGTTCTCCGTCAGTTCACAGCTTCATAGGCTTGCCGTTCGTTCTATCTATCCAGTCGTTTTACAGCAAAATCAAATTTCATTTTCATCGTAGACACATAGAAAATGATATAGTCTCTTTAGATAGGCATCAACAGTTTTGCTATTTATTAATATGGAATGAAGTACGAACGAGAAGCACTACCTTGTGTAACCTAACCTTTTCATGCTGGAAGCTTCCCTCCTTCTTTCATGCTAGTACTAGGCAAACCTATCTAGTATTTTACTTTTCTTGTATTCGTTGATTTCCAGTCATTGCTACCTTTGATATTTAATTGCTATCATCTCATGTTTTTCTTTTTCTGTATTGTTGTATTACCAGCGTCATATTTCTAGATTGTTGCCGTTTCATTTTCCTTTCGATTTGAAGTCATTTCTTCTCGATACACAGTTTGTCTTCTGCTTCTGTTGTACTTTCCACCTTAAAAGCATTACCACCTGTACATCTTCAGTGTCAGTCGTTGTTGTAGTCGCTTCTATCTTTTCATATCCACTTTATTCACAATTGTCTCTCTTTCAACCTGTGTGAACCTACCTTGACTGCAAACCTCAATATGACCTCAAATAGTACTGGTTTTGCTTTCCATAATCGAACCTTTCTCTCTCTTTTTTACATATCCTCCTAATTGCTCCTCATTTGTCCATTGTGGCACTGTCAGCTACGTGCCTCAATATGACCTGTCACTTGTGTTCCATATTCCCTCCCTGGTGACGTTTTAAACTGTCCATCTTCAATGATATTTCAGTATTTTCTTTTCCCCTCGCCATGCGATTCAGCATTCTTTGTGTATCCTGAACTTCAGCTTAATCATTGTCTTTAAGGTAAACGTACAAAACATTAGCGATGGTCATATTTGTGTGTCTTATACACACGAAATATTGCGATAAACTGTTATTATACTTATTTTGTTTTGTATATTTTCTGTATGTATCGTTAATATAACAATCATTGCCAATGTGCATCATTTCGTTAAGTTGTTCAATAACAATTTTGCGCTAAAAATTGATCTCTCAAAAATTAGAACATCAATACTATTAGTATTTTTTGAGATAATGTCACTGCAAATACAATAAAATACCATTTCGAGAGTTCCATTTTGTAAAACTGTCTATCATCATTTCGAAAGACAATCACTTAATTCGTATGAGATGATATGTTCGATGAACGTCGTTTGTTATCGCTTCCAGTCATCTTTTTCATCGCATTTTCCTCGTTCCTTTCTTGTGAGGTTTTTAAACTTCCTGTGCGACTGATGTTAGGATAATGGCGAAAAATGTCCATAATAAATCAGAAATATTTAGACTTATATTCACATGTATTAATCGTTTTCGTTATCGTAGTCTGATGGCTAAAATCAAGCCACATTTTTGTGTAGACTATAGCATTGTTAGCTTTTAATTGCAAAAATGAAAAATTATTTCTCCTCCCTTCCCTCATAAAAAATCCAAATTACCTAATGTTAACATACTGATTCGTTTTAAATATTAAGCATATTGATAAGAATGAGAATAAGATTAGAAATAATAAGCTTAACTCTCAGAAAATTTTTCTTTTCAAGATATTTCATTGTCTGTTTTGTGTTTTGAATACAATTGACAAGACTTGGAAAAGTTAGTCTTAAAGCCGTCTATACAATTAGTCATATTATCGTATTTGTCATCGCTTTTAGTGGTCACTTATTGTAGACATCAATACACGTGAGAGATTCCGGACATGATGGCTGACGTTGGACTGGACTCCGATTGTCCTTGTGCTAAGTAACCACAAATTGAAACGTAAACAAATCCACAGCCTAATGCTAAACGCTCTTAAATACAAACTCCAATTACCCAGAGGCAACAAACCTGATCTGATTAAAATACATGTAGTTTGATATAGAATATCATTAATCAGATATGCTTTTTAGTAAATATTGAATCGTTTAAAAGTTGACGAGATTCGTGAATGGCGTCTGGGATCCATACAGTAAAATTCTGACAATGGGGGTTTTAGCTCAGGAATTTGATCCAAAATCTTGTTGTTTTTTCATCAAACAGGACTACTTTACTCGTTGACAGATGGCGATCTAGATATCATCTGATAACTCCAGTGTATGTTGACGTTATCTCAGCTAAATATGACACCAATTCATTTTCTATGACTAAAGAAAACATATTTACACTTTAGCCGTATAAATAACAAACAGTCGGTTTTTCTTACCAGTTTGTACGACACTCTACAATCCAACCTGATACATGTTTAATCACTTCTGACAAGCAGTAAATGATCTGTCCTCGGTTTAACTTTCTGTATGACAACTATAACTCCCACCGCTGGTGTCTTCACTCGTATCATCTAGTCTAAGGAATCTGCCAACGTCAGATCAGTTATCATATTTACATAAAGTTGTACAGGTAGTGTTACATGTCGTATGTATTTTCTGAAATGACTTTTCACAAGTACTTTTCGCAATCTTCACGGTTCCGACTGGTTCAGGAAAAAACCGTCCAGACGACATGTCTAAAGATAAAAAATCAATGCAAAAATTTCTTTCTTTCTTCATATAAAATGAATTTAAAATTCGGTGGTTGTACGTCGATAAAGTTTTAAAAATCTGTTTTTTCAGAATCTTTCATCATTTTTATTCTGTACATATCTAATCAGCTTGAAGTTCGAATTATTTTTGTGATGTTGGCATATATCCTTGCATCAAACCTAGATACATTTTTGTATGTTGATATGTAGTATCAAAACCTAGTTTTTCATGCATTTCCATCAGCAGCGTGACCATTCTACTGAAAATTTGCAGCAATAAAAAATTATAGAAACATAAAACCAGACAAAATACAAGAAAATAGGACCAAATTGTTCTGAAGGGTAAGTGTTTTCCGCTTCATTAATGACACTCTTCAATATAAATCTAAGTTTCAGCGACACTTGCCAAACAAATCTAAGTTTCAGCGACACTCGTCATACAAATCTAAGTTTCAGCGACACTCGCTATACAAATCTAAGTTTCAGCGACACTCGCCATACAAATCTAAGTTTCAGCGACACTCGCCATTCAAATCTAAGTTTCAGCGACACTCGCCATACAAATCTAAGTTTCAGTGACACTCGCCATTCAAATCTAAGTTTCAGCGACACTCGCCATTCAAATCTAAGTTTCAGCGACACTCGCCATACAAATCGAAGTTTCAGTGACACTCGCCATACAAATCTAAGTTTCAGCGACACTCGCCATACAAATCTAAGTTTCAGTGACACTCGTCATACAAATCTAAGTTTCAGTGACACTCGCTATACAAATCTAAGTTTCAGCGACACTAGTCATAGAAGTCCAGGTCATATCGACACATGTCATGTAAATCAGGTCACAGCGACACACATCATACAAATCTAGGTCAAAGTGACACATACCGGAAAAATCAAGCAATCTCATATCTAGGTATTTTAAACTGTTAAATATACACATAAGGACGATTTCATGTAGATATCTTTTTATGGCATTTTAATCCATATTTCTGTGTCAATATTGAAAACGCCAACGCTTGATAAAGTTTTAACATTAGAGACGTTTTTATTGTACATTGGTTATATACAAATCGTTTATATACAGACAATATACATAGAACCAAGCACAACCCTGAATGGGCTTAAATCGGAGGACATGTGACAAGAGGAATATTCTTTCTGTTAATGACGTTAAAGAATTAAAAATGAGGTTGTTTTTTCCCCACTATATTCCTTTACTGTATAACATGAATTATCCAGTGTAGAAACTTTTTTTTTTAAACATAGAAAACGTTAATCCATATGGAGTTGGTCAATGGATATTTCTACTGGCCGAGTGGCTATGATGTCCCGACATATTAACACAAGCCCTCCACCTCTGGGTCGCGAGTTCGAATCCCACGTAGAACAGTTACCAAGTACTGACCGCCTGTCGGTGTTTTTTCTCCGGGTACTCCGGCTTTTCTCTACCAGCAAATCTGGCACGCCCTTAATGACTCTGGCTGTTAATAGGCCGGTAAACCAAATTTCTATTTTAACTTTAAACCGCGAAGAAAATAACCCGCAAATATTTCCTGTTATACAGTATCATTAACCTCAAGTACGCCCTCTTGCCGCATAAGTCCACTGAGTATAACAAATAATTTTAAGATAATAATAACATCACATATATATAGACGGACGAAAGTAGCATACAACTGTAGAAAATGTACAACTGTGATAATACCTATGCTTGCAATATAATCTGATTTTCGTGAGTTTTGAGCTGTGTCTACTTCTAAATATGTTTGAGCTGAATGTAGTTTTTCGTTGTGTTATTGTTTGATTTTTTCCCCTTATCATATGATTTTATAATATAAACTTGGTGGAAGGCATTTTCACCGTGGGGGTATATTCAGTATCATAAATACAATCCATTAAAATAATTTATGTTCAGAAGCGGAATGAGCTCTCAGGTGATAAAGAAGTCATGTGAAAATGAGTACATGTATAAGGTATAATAAATTTTGTTAATTACCGTATAACAGGCAATTTTCGCGGGGATGATATTTTCGCGATTCAGCAGGATAAACAATTGGATTGGGAAAATAATAAGTTATGGGTACATTCTGTAATTCTTTTATACACAAAAATCCCGAAAATTTTGTAAAAATGTTTTAATTCTAACTGAAAAATTTTGATCCGCGAAAATAACCGGCTAAGACCTTTTCAGTAACAGCATGGGTCGGTAGTAAAATTATCGATATAAATAAGCTTTATCCACTGATAAATATGCTTTGTTGGAAACTCAATTCGGTAACAATACTGGCAGACAAAAAATGAAAGTGATAATAATATTTCTGTACTTTCGTCATAAAGTCCTTTTTATTTACACTTTGTTAAAACTGTGTAACACAATAAATATATTAAGTGTTTTATACAGGTATATAATCTGAACACTGGTAATGGACAAACAAACAAAACAAAACACAACAGAACAGTTAGAGCACAATATCAATAGTATATAAATCTGTCCTATCGTCCCGTATTAGCGAGGATTCTTTATATATATATACAGCAGATTCTCACACGAAATCAGTTTGTGGTTTTTTTCACCACAAATTCATTTTGTCGACATCATCATAGCATGAACATTTTGTCAACAAATAACTTGCAATTGTCGACTTTTTCAATTATTTTACAACTCATTTTGTCCTTTGAGTCCTTGCACGAACACTTCACTTTAAAACCACAAGGCTCAATTGTTCATCATGGTCATGATCACGTTTATATTTCATAATTGTTGGTGTAAACAAAGTGTCATATGCAGACAACGTATCTACCGCCACAATGAAGCGTCCATATTTCCTTCTAGTCATATTTTAGGATTTTCAGAGATTCGTTACAATTGGAGATACCATGCTGTCCGACTGAAGATACCAACAAAACACATTCACTTCACTATAAATATAATTCATGTAAGATAGATAATTATATAAAACTCATGTCGTTTATATACATAATGAAGATGGCGAAAATCAGCAGGGAAACACCATTTAAGCAACTGCACATAGTGTTAATTGCAAAAATGCATCTCGACGACTCTTGAACACTTTTTACAGTCTATTCGGCAACACCAGACGAATTTACAGTGGCAGTTTTCTTTAATCTCCTTGACGATGGTGTGGTAACCACGCCCACAGCACATGAGCGTGCATCCGTCAAGGCCGTAACTGTCCTTCTTGCACTGTCGGCCACGCGTGCCCAGAGACCCGTATTTAGCGTCAGCATTACAATAATCCGGGGACTCCTCCAGATACACTAAGTCTTTTTTCGTTGGCTTTTTCATATCCTTGGTAATCCGTTTTAACTTTCTGCGTTTCTTATTAACTTTTACGAGACTTGCGCCGTCAAATTTAGCCTTCAGTTTGGCGCCTATCGTCCGGAAGCTCTTCATCTTCCGCCAACAGACCTTTACAGTACACGTTGCAGACACTCCGTGACACTTACAAAGCAGCTCCATGGACGTCTTAACCGTCTGAAAAGAAGCGGAAATTAAAAGTTAGAACAATGATTGTTTTTGTATTAAGTAAAAAATATGGATTAACCTTGATAATCTTAAAAGTGCTCTCGTGAAGATTTTATTTTGGTAATGGGGTTAAGGTGATAAATGAAATTCATTTTTGTAACATTAAATCGACGATTTACTAAAAGAGTACATACCCGTCTTCCAGCTTCATTATTCCAGAGATTCATTAATCCGGATTCATCAAGATTTTTCTCATTTGCATCAACAAATTCTTTGGAAAACTTTGCTCCGTATTTAGTATTTTCTGAGCAGCCTCCCCACTGAAAATCTTCGCCGGTCTTTCGCCACCGAAGTCGTTCGTCACATCCGCAATGGTCAAGATCCCCACGCGCACACCCGCGTGTCACACTGTACATGACTCCGGCTGACGATATTGCGTAGATGTAGGCTGTCTCCCGACTTTCTATTAAAGGAAACAATAACTGTTATTAGGAAACTGATAAATTCTTAGGAACTGAACCAGTAAAATTGCGCTTAATAAAAGTGAAAACTAATATCAATCTTGTATATAAATGATTTATTAAATATTCTTTTTCGATTCATTTTTTGCACACTTGAATGCATAGTTATCTTACCCTATCTGCATGTTTTATTATTAATGACGTTTTCTCGAAAACAGATGACGTTATACACACAAACAAATGCCGTAGCAACAATGGTCACAAGAACAGATACAATCTGGTGGAGGAAAATAAATGTCATTTTCACTCGTATTTTCAAAATCTGCAAATCATTTCAAGAATTCCTTAATCAGAAAAGTAAATTGTTATAAATATAGCATAGCAACATGAATCAGTGGGTTACAGGTCGCCCGATAGACGGAGATCCATATCCGAGAATTTCCCCTCCAATTTTGACATATGTATATAAGCGTTGTCATGATGAAGATGCTAAAGCGTTATGTCAAGATTACATATGATGCATATAAATGCCAGCATTAAATGGAATGACAGACATGATCGTCTTGGATGATAAAAGAAACGAGTGTGTTTAGTGATTTGCGCCAGTTACATAACTGAAGGATAATGCTTTCAACGATATACCTCGTCTGGTCCTGATGCTGACTGGCGAGTTGACGTGTGCACTAAGTTACACTATCACTAACACCGGGGAAATATATCGATGTAGAGCATGTGCCGTTATATGATGAATATATCATAGTTAATTTAATATCAGAACAATTACATCATCATTAGAACTACGCAACTCTCAACCTTATGTTTGGAGATGTGCCTTCATTGTAAATAAGTCATCAATTTATTCTTTGTTGCAATATAGGTTCAACCACTATTCTTGTATATATTATGATTTTTTCAAGGTCTCAAAATAACAAACTTGAAACTATGAATTTCTTTCAGAGCTACAAAGATTTACAAAAGACCCACATAAATAAAGAACATTGAAGATCTTACATTGTTTAATGCCGACCAGAATCATTGATAGCGGAAAATGGCTTCTAAACTGAACATTTGGAATGCGTTTTAGAACACAATAAACATGGATCATATGACTTGTAGAACTCAGTAAAACTTAAGACCGAACGTTTCGAAAATGACAAACGATTTAAACTGAACTAGCATTTGGGATACTTATTGCAACGCAATGCATAAGAGAACATATGACTGACAGCAAAGAAAAGTAATTAGGAATTGGCCACAGCTCGTGAAACTACAATAGTGCAGCTTTTAACCTGACCGTCGATGTTCTATCCATAGCGAACCTTTATAGAGCTAAGGACTAGTTGATTGGAGAAGTTTGTTGGCCTAAAAGTACACGAAACTCGACAAAGCCGCTCTAAACGACAGCTTGATTGATGCACATAAATGTTTGGTAGATAACGACTGCAATGCACGCGCACCTTCCTGAACTGCCGTGCTGCTCCGCGATACCCCGCGAGATCAGCCGTGGAAACGTGGCCTCGTCGCAGGGTATCACTGATCCACAGTGACACGGGATTAACAGAGATTAGTGTTTACTCGTTTTCTGAATAAATTGAATCAAACTTCTGCAAATAAAAAACGTGGTGTAAGCGGAAGTCTACATGATGCGTAAAATGCCAATGGACCGCGAATGAATGTTGATTTACGCGTAATATACGTGTAGCTTTTGAATGGAGAGACATTACTTTACCAGTAACGAGTTCTACTTCACCAACACCACATAAATTGTTATTTTTGCATATATTACTTTTGCGATTTTGCGGAACATGTGATATTTTATCCGTGAAATAATCAGAAATTGGTTAATCTTAATATTCGGATTTGTTTTACCTGTTCAATGTTATATCTTTTACTAGTATTTTCATCTGAACGCGGAGCTTTGATTAATTAAAAATCATTTTTCTTCTTTTATTAAAAATTGTGAAAATTCTTACTTATAGTAGTCTTATTGAGATTCTTTATCGCTATATCATAATGGCTACTACCTGTCAAGTCTTTCATTCGAAATTTTCTGGCCTCTACCAATCAGATTCGACATGATATAAAATTGATTTACAGATGTCAACCAATGAAACAGCTAGACCTTGAGACATTTGCCAATCAGGTTCGAGGTTGTGTAGCACGTGATAATGTACCCAATCCGGTTTTATACCAACCAATCAGATTCGAGCTTATTTAGCACTGTGATAATGTCCTAAATCAGGTTTGTTATCAATCAATCAGATTCGAGGTTATGTATCACTGTCGGTATGTAACCAATCAGATATGGTGTTGTATACTTACTGATTCGGAGAACTTTGCCGAAGACGCTTGTATTATTGTAGGTGGAACAGTTCCAGCGGCGGGCGGAGAACTGGTGTTGGCATTCTGAAATGCCCATAGAGGCTCCCTGGCTCACAATATTAATAAGACGACTCTCGTGCTCACATAGCTCCTTCTGCCGGGGTGTTAGGAAAGCTAGATTGGAACATCGTGATCCCTGATCCGATTGCTGCTCTGGAACTCTGTTCTGTGCTGCTGGCGAATGACTGGACGGAGATGAACTCAATATAGCTAGATACCTGTGGGTAAATAAAAATTGCATTAAGATATGAAGTGTTGTCTCTCTCTCGGTATAAGAATTATTAAGATTAGGCATTGTTGGTGGTAAAGGTAGCGATGATTCTTTCGTCACATTGAAAAGCATCATTGAAATAACTTATGGCTTGTTCAATATACTAGTATCTAACGTGACTTTCTTCATCTATCTAAATCTTTATGTGTTTACCCAGACAATGACTCAAAAGTAACGAAAAGAAGTTTTATTGTGATTGATGGACTATCAACAACTAAGGCCATGTAAATGGTCAACTTAGCTAGCTAGCATTGTGCGAATTCAATGCTTGGAATAGGGATAGGGAATACACATCACTAGAGATATGTGATGATTTTATTGTGTGTTTTGGGAGACTGAGGTATACTTCAAAACAACTTATTTTAGCGGGAATTTTTGTTTTAGGTTTTCTTTTCTAGGTAGCACGAATAAGTATTTTCCTCTTCATGTAAAAAAGCCCCACCCAATAACATATTACTGATAATGGGCTAATAAGTAACGAACCGTAAGGTATAAATTCTGAAAAAGCTATTGCGGGATCGTGGGTGGTGTGAAAAGCTGTTAAAACAGAGACAAGAGTAGTCGGATGGTTGATATTTATAAATCAAATTAAGGAGTAGGAACGCAAATAAAGCGTGCATAAATCACAAGAGCATTCATTATGTGACATCGTTGACGAGGAATTCAAGATGGCTACTTAGCAATGTCAGATCTTGAGATGGCGAAATCGTATGTGTACCTTATAGATTAAACTGTTTAACATTATTAAGGGCTGTTTCTGACGTTTTTTTCAGTGTAAGAAAACCACACCGATATCGCTCAACTTCAGGTCAAACAAAGCGTGGAGAAAGTTGGAGCAATATCAACAAACGAGTGTGAACTCGCGTTTACTTTGTCATTGAACACGTATATCACTGCGTATCGGCCGACATTTAATCCCGTTTATTTAAATCTTGAAATAAATTGGATTTAATTCACCAAGTACCAAGGTGCACGTAACGGTTGTAGCGGAGTGTTTAAGTTATCGTATCTCTGATTGTCTGGTCATTCTAATTCAATTATACAAAGGTGTTATCGCGTTTAAGCATTAAAATAGGAGTAGTACGTGTTCTCAGATAATTTTCTCATTTGCCTGAAAAAATTAAAGGAAAATTAACCAGTCGAACAATGATGTAAAACCTCTGATCTTAGACAATGGAACACTGATCTGATTTCGTGTGAATCGCCCAGTAAAGACCACGGGTTCGTTTTGATGTGTTGAAACGCTGAAAAGCGTGACGACTTTGACAAAACTTAACCGTATCATGTTATGTCTTACTATTTGATTCTAGCCACCGAATCGACACACACGTAGTTTATGGGCCCAAACCAGATGGCTATGGTGTGTATCAATGAGATAATTTTCACCATTCGACTTGGGGAACTTGACGAGAGCACGCCCGGTCTAGGTGTAAGACAATACTCCGTCCATGCATGACGTTCTCTGACTCTCGGCGTAACGCTATCGTGCTGCCATCAAACGCTCCTACATAGACCCCGAAACAACAGACTAAATCATGCCAATTCTATTTTGACCCATAGCAAACACCGGAAAATGGATCTTCTCCGAATCCGATAGATAAAATATACCACCTTCAAAGACAGATCAAGTTACTGGAGCGAAAAGGGTTTAGATTAAAAGAGTTCGGGATAGGTAGAGACATATATCAGTCACCGACAGTTGTTTTATTACTATAACTACAGCTGTGGGATTGTCCAACTCTTTGTGTGGTTTCGTCTTGTGTACATCTTATCTAAGTAAACACCTTGTAGTAACCTATATTCGCCGTATCTTATTTTGAGAAAAAATGAAGCACCACGAATTCATATTGGATTTAACATTTTCTTTATATAGCAGCAAGTCTTTTTTGTTTGTTTGTTATTTTTTGTTGTTATAGTGTGTATTTTTATGAATCTACCAATCTTTTTTTATGTCCAGGAACTTGCAATGAAAATGAATATATAAGGAATTACTTTAATACTTTTTTACTTCTTGCTAATCCAGCATTGTATGTGAATAAAAAAGTCGTCAAACGATTGTAAGCGGAATGCATAAAACGCTTCTGAAATCTTCAGTGAAAGAAAGATAGTCACTTGAAACTTAGATAATTATTAGGTTTTAGGTTTTAAAGCAAATTTATGTTCTCAGTAAATTGTCGTTCAGTGGCGTGCGTACCGTAAAGCAAAGGCTTGCAGAATCAATGAACGTGCAATGCCATAAATAGAACAGTACTAAAATCGCCAGTCTGGTCCTCGCAGCTTTAAAGATTCAAGCGAAGCACCATATAAAGATAACCCACACAGAAGTTGTGATACAGAACCTGTAAACAGATATACTAAATACCCTCCGCCGAGGGTTCATTGAAAACTAAATCGTTTCGGTAGCATTATATTACTTCAATTGGTCTGAACTCTAGACACACAAGAAGTAAACGCCTTTCAACAAAGGAGATAAATACAGGACGTGAAACAAAGTTAGTGAAATAAATTACAGCAATGCACATTAATTGATGACGTTGTACGCGCTTAATGAAATTGAAAGTAAAAGAGTATTTATTTCAAAGCGAAAAGTGCTAAATAAGTCAAATACACGCGTGCGCTACACAATCAAATTGGAAACCTAAGCTTTCAACAAACAAAACCTCAAAAAATAAATCAATAGCATGACAAACTGTCGATTTATTGGTGCAAATATATCAATATAAGAATATTAAATTTAATGTCAGTGCAATATGACATTCCAACGGGGAATTTCATCCAGAAATTCACGACTTTAAGTTTTAAGCAATGCAATGTTCGATCTGCTAAGGAGCAAGAGTCCTATATCATATTGGCAAGTAGCTTTGGATTTCTGAAAATGTTTATCTATATAGACAGAACGGCCAACGGCACCATATATGTCTATTCCCCGTTCTTTTTGTTTGTACAATATGCAGAATATGATTCAATGACTCAATAACATTCGAATATTTCGTATTTGAGCCAGAGTGATTTCTCTCATATAGACACAGAATTCCGATTCCTTCTGTTAAAATCCCGTTATGTAACATGTATGTATGTGACTATAACAATGTTTGTAGACGACTGGTCTGTTCGATCAAACGTCTGTTGACTTGACCTGTACTCCGCTAATCCCATTATTGGACATGTGTCTACGACAAAGCCATCGGATGTGTATATTTCCTTCTAGATAAATTCATTAAACAGTATATATGGACTAAAGGCTAAGCCGTTAAAACAACGTTTAGGGGATTAACAAAGCACAATATTACCCAGGCTAGGCTGACAGAGAAACACGAATCTATTCTCGAGATAAAACACTGAAATGCCCTACATAGATAAGTGGTCTTAAAAACGAAAGCTGATTACAAGATCGGAAAAGAACATCAAACTGCTTGGTTCGCGTCATTTAAATAAGATTTGAGTACAATTGATCTTTTACCTCCATGTAAAAAGAGTTCTTCACGTATTCCAATAGCGTCCTCTTGACCTCCTAGTTTGTTTTTGATCTCCGTTTGAATGGGTAGAGTAGGGCTTTTCGTTTGGAGAGGTCTTAAGTTTAAAGTTATTTTACGTGGCTTTGAATAACTTTGGGTACTTTCTGTACGATAACGCCAAGCTGTTAAGATATCTTCGTATTCATACAGTCATTGCAATGTCGGTGTGATTTCTATTTAATTAACGGGTAAAGTCAGAAAAGTCCTGACTGATATTGAACAAATACAAGAGGGTGTTAATTCGTAATGGGAAACAAATATAACAAGAAAGAACTATGAGATACTTATGTGACTAGTATGGGTCAAGTATGTCTGATCAGGACTTGAAATCTTTTAGTATTTGTAGACAGGATGTGTCCAAAATGTAGTTAAAAGTTTAATATATACCTTTAAGAATAGAAAAGCAAAACAAATCATTTTGGTTTTCCAAAAGTAATTGTAGATTAGACAATCCATATGGCTATTTGATCAATGGAGGACTTGAATTTTTGTTTCTTGTGGAGTAGAAAGTAGGGAAATCCTTGCTTCTTTATTGATATTTTACTAAGACAAGTAAAACCTTTTGGTCATCACAATGTGAAGTATACGTTACATATATGTGGGAATATTGGATGACTGACTAGTTAGAAAATAGTTTCTGTTTTCAATACGGGTTGGTTGTTATTAGATCATAACTGGGAAATAGCATTGACCAACTGTATTAGAATTATATCCCTATATGTGTAACTGTTGCCATCGGAATATCAGAGCGGACATAAATTACAAGGTTTCAGACATACGGTAGACCAGACATTGACAGCTATCGTAGTATTGAATAGATGGAACTGGACTTTTTTTCAAAACAATATTAGCTATGGACACTTAACATACGGAAGTTACAACTCTAAAAACATTTGTGACATCAGACGCTGTACCTAAGGCATTTATAACGATGAGATTATCGGATGGTCGACAATGTGGGACATCAGACTCTAGGCCAAAGACATTTATAAACCATGAGATTATCGGATGGTCGGCTATGTGGAACCTTGGGTTCTAGTAATAAGACATGGTATGTATGGCCACTTATAACATTATAACCTAATTCTCCCTCGACTGTTGCCCCTGGCTTATCAATATCGACCTAGCCTAAACAAGAGTCCCCGTAATAGTTATTCATGTGATCCCGTTAGTTCCGTCTAAGGAGTTTTACAGCATCAGACTCTGGACCTATACATCTGTGTGTAATTTAGTGTAAAAGTGGGTATATTCGCGAGTGTTTAATTTGGCGATATGTAAGCGCAAATATTTCGCGATTCTTTTCGCGATAAATACGACTGTCAACTTTTTGGATACTGACTTCCTATTATCAATCACCATACGGTAAGTTAACAGGTTGAATATGCTCAAAATAAAATCTGTGTTTATTTATTGTATTTGTCTCCGTTGCCATATAGATCATGCTTATACGACAAAACGCTCGTTAAAATATATATTCTGGTTTCGTTTACTCGTTTTTTACAGCTTTATTTCTGATTGAGTTTATCCAACATGTTATGTTGTTACTTAAACGTTTACTCGTATTTTATTTTCATTTTTTTCATGATTTATTTTTATGTTGATCGTTGCCTATGTTAACAGTAAATCGTATTTTATTTTCTTCAGATTTTTTCTTTTTTTTATGGAGATCGTTGCCTGTGTTAACAGTTAATGGTATTTTCTTTTCTTTAATTTTTTCTATTTTTATGGTGATCGTTGCCTATGTTAACAGTTACTCGTTTTTTCTCCTTAGTTCCTTGTTTTTGTTGTAAATATTCTCTGCCTTATGTTCACGCTGTGTTACCTTAAACCTCTGATGTCCTATCCAATCAAGCCAGCCAACCGGAAGTGCTAATTCAGTTTGACATTTATCGTGTACTTGCACCTGCAAATTTTCTCCAGCACAGAGAGAATAGACTCCTTTTTTACAAAACGATTTCCAAATCGAAAACATCATGTGCATTTTTAAGTCTATAAAATAAAAAGCAAGTGTTTTATTAGAGAGAGGTATGTTTTCCATTAAATCTTGAAAACTACAGTCATATTTATTGTAACAGTGCATTTGCACTTTGATAGTGTGCATAACGTCGAAATTTGTAATATTTTTAAAATGCTGACCGACATTAATAAATGAATACTGTTTAATATGAAATTTTCGTTGTATAGAAATGTCAGTTGTTTTGGCGGTCGCTATGGCAACACCAATATAAAAACAACGGATGATATCTAAGCATCATTATCATTGTTGTTCCATCGGCTAACCACGAAAATTTCAACCAACAAAATGATCTGAAAGCTCCAAACCACAAAGAAAATACCCACGAAAAAAATATGTTGAAAATATAGCAATACTAAACAATCAACGTATTCTTTAATTTATTATTGTTTAAATAGTATTTCTAAATACTTTTTATCAAAGTTTTTTTAAAAAAAAACATGGAGTAAGTAAAGGATGATATGACTATGATACAGATATAGACGAAATATATCCAGAAATTTTATGTCTCCTAAGTTGGTCATGACAAACAATAGTCAATTACGGTTGATCCTACCAATATTTTTCTGTGGACCATAATTGTGATGCTCTGTTTTGTTTCGTTAAGGATTCATTCAGTTTCTGTTTTCCTAACTTCTATATCTAATCATTGGGACAGATCGCACGAGCCCCGATAATTGTTGTTCACGATAAAGCCTATCGACGCCATCTTGTTTCGTGGATTGAAATTCACTAGCTAACACAATGCTATTTGACGGTGCCGCTTATTTTATCCCAAACTGAATTTTCTTTATAGAAGATCGTGAAAATGTTTACACGGCGTTAACCAGAAATCGAATCCCGAATAAATTCTCCGAAAAACGGAAAAGTAATTTCCGTTCGTCTGTTTATCCAGTGGAAAAGTATCTTGAATGGACCATGTGGCGATCTGTTAGCAATGACAAACAGCATCGTCACAATACAACTCTAGTTTTTCTAAGGAAACAAGATGACCCCCGAAAATTGGTAATGATTAAAGATAAATAAGATAAAAAAATGTATCACAATGAAAACAAATGAAGTAAAGAACACGTGCATAAAGTTTCACTAACTAAAGGGTAACTAAGCAATTCACCAAACTATTGAATGGTAACGTTATGCAACCCGTAACTGAAATAGATTTGTTTGGGTTTGTTTCGCAAGATAGTTCCAATAGGCGTATGAACAAATAAATTGCCAGTGATCGAACGCACCCAGGCGCACTCGATTGGGATGCTATCCAAATCAGGCGCGGCAGAGTTAATGCTGAAAGTGTTACGTCAGGTTATCAAGAACCTGCCAACACAAATAATTGACCTCTAGTTATCGATGACCTTGAACAACAGATAACGGTTTACAGTTTAAATAATTATGTAGTCATTCATGTACTCCAGACCCCTCTACTATCATTGGGAGGAATAGTTTTAAGGTGACTTCGGTCATAAATACCCTCAACACTAAGATAGCGGATGTTAAATGATGATATGAAAGCAAACTTTGCTCAGCGCGTTCCCTTGAAATGATTCTGACATAATTGCAATTGGCCATTAACTCTGTATGTCAAGATTGAATAAGAATGAAATTGGGAGAGTTCCGTTTCAAAATTAAACGTTATCACAGGCAAATACAAGAGTGTCAATTTCCAATATCACCCATGAAATAAGATATACATGTAGGTGTGTTTGCTTTCAAACATTTGAAATTATTTACACTTCCAGAATCAGGAATGTTTTCTTTGGTAGTCCTGCCCACATAAAAAGCGTTGTGATATTATATTTCATAAGTTTTTTTTTTTCAAAATAATTCCAACATTATGTTCCATGTCTTAGAGAAATATTTCCCATAATGAAAAAGACGGCAATATACTCAAAATTAGATAACAAAATACCAAACAATTATGAAAACAGAAAAAAAAATTCGTTCGGTCGTTGCTATGGAGACTTTGAGGGCAGCTGTCCGCCACTGGTACTCAGACGAGACATTCCAGAGTCTACCATGCGTTTGCAACCTATCGTTTTGTGTCGTGACGCCACGTCAAAGCATGGACAGAATGTCTCGATGATATATCGGATTCCAAATATGGTGAAGCACTTCGTCCAAGAATTCCATGATTAGGATGAAATCTTTCATGACCCATAAACTGTCGCGAATATAATCACTTAATTATCTTACATCATGATTGTTCAATCCCGACACCAGTGAAACATTCTTACATCCGGGACTGGTTGGTCACAGTTGATGCGTGGCGGCTTCTTCATGAGAAACTTTCGTGACGGAACATCACGAGGCGGATTCGAGGCCGGGAATCAAATAGCTGCACGGAAACTTTGGGGGGTCTTGGACAATGCTATTTGATAGTCTTGTAAAAACTTATTGTTTTGTTGATGATATACGACAATTCTCGTGTGACGCATACAGAGACGTTCTCAAAAACATTAGTGGACTTAAGTAACTTTGAAATTGATTATATCGTTCTATAACGTTTCATTGGCAAATTATTTTTCTTACATTAGCCGTGCCTCGATATACATTGTACTATTAAGTAATCGGCCATTCCTCATTTTACTTTTCCCATTTAACACAAACTTACATGACATGATACCATAGCTTAATGTTCCTCAAATTGAAAAAACAACAAATTCTTAGATTAACTCAAACAATATCTTGTTAGAATGAATAATGACCAATCGATATTTACATACAATGACCTTTAATCACAACATGTTTGCTATCAAATGTTCATATTACATCACGTAAGAATTCATGCTATCCGACCATATGGGCGATAAGAAAAGTATCGCCACCAGATGCAACATCAAAATTCCAATTCAAGTTTCTAGTTCCGATGCTTTTGATTAAAGACTGACTAGGAAGGAATCTATGGATTTATTTATAGGCGTGCATCGGAAGGCCTCTATAATTATCTAGTCAGAAAGGTGGGTCCTGATACAGTTCGTATCCTGGATGGCGTTAGCCGGACGCTTTAGTTACCATAGTAACGAGAAGTAGACATAATTGGTCTATTTTAGGATTTTTGTATTGCGATCGAGTTTGCTTTAACCTTTTTTGTGTTGGTGTAAACATGATTCAAATGTTTCACAGTATCTTATCATTTCGCGGTTTTAAAGTCGTCACCTAAACAGCTTCTATTGGGGGTGAGCGTCCATGTAAGAATGATATATGGGCTTCATTCCTGACATAGGCAAATATTTGTTTGTGATAGTTTAGAATGTACGAGGTATAGCACCATAAACTTATTATGCAGAGAGAAATCCAAGCTTTAGCAACATTTATCCAAGTTATAAACTATAAACACACAACAAAAACATATAAGAAACCGAGAATTGTAACCAGCAGAAAACGAAAAATGAAATCCCGTGGAAAAATAAGTTCGTTGAAAAATAATAAAACAGATCAAAATGAACAGTAGTAATAACCTCAAAAGATTTGGAGATCATGAAATAATAGCATTACTAACCCAGGCTTAGCTACAACAAAATAAACCGGAACTGCTAAGTCGGTTACTATTTGAAACATCTGACAAATTCAATATTGCTGATAACTCAGACAAATTAATACGTTGCTATGCGCTAGGAATCCTTCGGATTGTGGAAGAATCTTTCGACTTAAGACAAATAGTATACAGTTTACGAGGGCACCAAACGGTACACGTTTGGAGAACAGTTCTAGATGCAGGCCTGTCACTGGTCTGTGGTGCTCGCTGTAAATATGTCGACCTTATCGTTGTGTCTTTATCAGGCTACATATTTTCTCGTTAGTCAGATAAAATATGCTGTTGTTATGATAGGTCACGTGTCCAAGGGTATTTTGTTGTATTCACCACGGTGTTAACTACCGCCAAAATACCGCCATTCTCTAGGGTGATACAATTTATATATTAACCTCTAATATTACCACTACATCATATGTTTTCATTAATTTGTGTTTATCAAAACTTTATTATCTTCAATAACGGGAGACGATATACTGAGTAGTTTGAATTTTTTTTAAATCATCATAACACAAAAATGCAAGATCAGCTCAAGGCTCCGTATATGTAACAAATAGTTCAAATAAATGAAAACGAATTTCAAATTTAAGGGCCGATGTCAGTTTAAAACAAATTATGACAGGAATAGATCATACAAAATTACCACTGAACAGTCATGTCATGGCTTGTTTAATTTAACAAATTATAACTCGAACCAGGCTCGTTTTTCATTAAGTCATTAATGTAATTACTACACGTGTGGATTGGAGCTGCTTTCTAAAATACTTAAAACATAATCATTTTTTATGATAACACACGAAGAGCAAGAACATTGCTGGTAGGCCGCTCAGTTCATTAGGGTCAGTGTAAGATGTGAAAGAATAGCATTTTAAGTTGTTCTAGACATTTCCAATGAGGCATTTGGGCTTTTGACATTTTAAGAAGAATTTCAGTTTTGGACAATCCCAGCACAATACTCTATCTTTAGACAGTTTCCATTGAGAAATTTAGGCTCGAGATAACTCAAATGATATTTTTAGGCTGTAGATAACTCAAGTGAGTTTTAAACTCAATTTAACTCCTTTGAGTTTAAGGCTCTAGATAATTCAATTAAGAACCCTGGTCTCTAGACAACTTCAATAAGATTTTAGCCTCTGGAAAACTCAAAACGCACCAACTTCGGTATGATTTTTAGGCTCTATGCTACATCAGTGAGAATTCAAAGCACTAGACAACTTTAGTCATATGTTTTGGTTCGAGATAACTCCATTGAGTTTTAGGCTTCGGACAACTCTAATGAGACATTTATGTTCCTCGACAACACCAGTAATAAAAATATCATTTAGATACCAAACATTTCCAACAAAATACTTGGGCTCATGGTTTAGTTTCGAAATTGAGAAGGTCAAACAAATTGCGTTCAAGACCAATGACCGACTATTTCCTCTCCCTACGAGTAAAATACTTCAAGTATGGGATTTCTTCGGGCCACTGTTTTCGGGATGGCTTACTTTGTGTTGTTGGAAGGGTGGTGCGTGTTGTTGGTGCTGACACAGTGCTTATGTAGGGGTATATATCAGTCTGTCTCTCCTCCTTGGCAGACTCGTAGTGTACAGGCTAAGTACCAGTCTAAAGCAGACACGAGGGATATTTGTTTTCCTTAATTAGGCACACGTCAACTTTGAAAAGTTACTTTCTCCACTTTCATACAACGCTTCTGCTTTCTACAGTATTCCTTCTGTCGTTCAGACACCTTGAGGATAACATAAAACACCAGTGTCCGTTCTAAATTCCCATCAATAATTTTAAACGAAAGTTTACAAGTTATTATCTGATGTTTACATTTTTCTGGTTGTACACGTGAGAGTTGTGATAAAGGAGACTTTGTAAACAACTCTTTTCTATCTAGGAGAGAGAAGTTTATAAAATCGGGCGGTGATCAGATATTATTGCAATTGGATTGTGAATTTTATCAATTTCTATTCACTGGATATTTTGATAAGACATTATAGCATAGATAAGCGCCGTCTTTCCAGAATTAAACATGCCATTGTATTGGGAAAAATATTTTCTATTTAGACTAGGTTCTCATCAGACGTAAATTACCCGAAATTTCTGATTTTCTTCGTTCTCTAATTCCATTATCCATGCTTTAGAATATATATTATTTGCAGCTTTCTTTGTCTGACCTTTTTGACGCCCAATCTCAGTAAGTCTCAAAGTATTTTCTGAACCTCTTCACAGTTCTGTATCCCCTTTCCTCGTTCCTTTTGTCTTGATAACCGATCCCTTATTTCCTTTCCCGTCCATACTCTTTTTCCCTTTAATCTTCGTCAATTAAGTTTTTCGTATCTATTATCATTTGAATATTTTGTCCTTTTGACTTTTGAGCCAATTTTTACCCAACCATTTATTCCTAAGTTTCCCTTCACCGCCCCCCTCCCCGCTCCGTTAATCACCAGCCAGTTTATCACATAACCCATAACTTGTTACGAAGGAGAGACAACATGTTTATGAGTTTTAATGTAACTTTGACAAAAACTACCTCAGTGGTATCTTACAAGTTTTCAGCGTTTGTTATTCAAGAAGTGATTTAAGCGTTTCTGACAGAAATTTATTTGAATGTTTACTTTTTAAGTGATAATTGCCTCCGAGTGCATTAGTGTATAGGTGGTTTATGCCAAGAATGATTCAAAACTCTAAACTATGTGGCGCTGCTCTTTTTTTAATTCAACTTATCATTTTTTCGAACAGCGATATTTATATGCTTGTTCCATGTTGAATGCACTGAATGGTTCTACGTCGATGAGGCAGTGAGTCTATCTCAAGTTACGGTGGCGGGAATATTACGTAATATTCGCTCATTAGAGCGTGCGCGCGTGCATCAAAAAGGCCAAATTTTATCTATCTTCTGTCTGTTTTCGCGAAATGTTGAAATAAAACACTTGGAATAAAATAACTAGAGCTAATTTCCAGTGTGTTTTTCTGATTGTAACATAGGCATATACTCAATTGCTTCACTTAGAATTGACTGTTTTATCTGGCTTTAAAAAACTTTGAAAATAAACAGACGAACTGAAAGCGTTTTAAATAACCTTTTATGTTTAAATCAAACTACATGCACAATTTGAAGAGCATCCACTTTTTTCTTATTCGCGTTCTTTCGGATCCAACCTGCTCTGACAAAACGTTCAATCAAATTCCATTGACCTTTCACTCGCTATCATCGTCAAACTATTTCGAAAAGGCGGCGGAATCTCTAGTAGAATGCGCGCTGTTATTTGGACCCATTGACGGGAATCGTTTGAAGATCGCACGAGTACCTACCGCAAATAGGAACGAATGGGACTTGGGCATACTCGACAACCGAGTCTATTGAACGCGTCCTGAGAACAAATTTACTTTTGATAAGCCCATCTTATGATCATTTAAGATTTATTTTGATATAAAGGACATATCACAAACTTGATATCCTATCAACATCACATCTTTGGGGTTTGGTTTGGGCCGTGACGATCGGTGGCACACAGAGCCGGGAGGGTTAGCGTTATCGCCGAATAAGACTTCCGAATAGCTATATCAAACTTTGCCGACTTTTATTCACTTTTTCAATTGAGTGAGACTTTTACTGCTTGTTGGGCTGATCTGTTAAATCTCTACCGCGTGGATCGATATGTACATCAAACATTTTCTTTATCTTTCTCTCGTCTCCATATCTCTGTTAACCCATTCATCCCCGAAATTTCATAATAGACCGGTCAAGTCATTGACTTAGAAGAGTCTAAATGCGTCGTCAGGGACGGATGTGTTGAGTGAAACTTTTCTTTTAGTTCTAATCCAAGAACGAAAACCTTACAAGTTAAGGAGTCGTGGTCGGTTTGTTTAAAACTAATTATGGACGGAGATTTCCTGAATTCTTATAGATTGTTCTCATCTTCTGTGTGGTCCAAATCTGTTTCCCTAGATTGCTTTCAAATGTTGAGTTAAGATCAGAAAATAAAAAATGGCCGAATAATTAAGGCACTTTCACATAATCACGATGCCAATGCCACCTAAGAGAGTTTTCATTGAGACATTTCTACCTATGGAAGAAATCAAATCTCTGAAACGCATTGTTAGATCTGGAATTGGAAAATGTTTTGAAGTTTTCTTATTCCCTTTATGTATATCATTCCAGCACATCTGATTTGTTGTAACAAGCGGTCACTTACAATATGAAATAGAATGCCCAGTGTGCTCTTCAATCACAACAATTGCTACCGACTACCCAGCGAAAATTTAAATTGGCTAATTACAAAACTTTAATAATTTCTACGTACACGAGGATAAAAGATTTTAAAGATACGCTGGTCAATTTAGGTAATTGTGATTTCCATGTATAAATAGATCCCTTACATCTACCCTTTGTACTTGTTGAAACTTTTTTCCGCTAAATTCAATATCAAACGTTTAACTTGCGGCTACAGCGAGAAACTAAGGCCAGACCTTTGAGTTTCCATAATAAAACATGGTCTGGTGGTAATTGAAAAATGGTCGTGTTGAAAGCTATAATTGGGTTTAAAGCAGAAAGCATGTTGTAACCTGGGGCATTTGTTTCTTATTGGCTACTAAGTTAAAACCTGCCCCAACAAATGGACGACTAAGTTAGATTTCCTCTCGAGGTAGCCGCCCTATACACGGGTCAGATACGACGGGAAGGGAAAGAAGGGGGGGTCACAATTAACAAATCTTTATTTACCGTTGGCCTAACTGCAAAAAAAAATATATATACAAACTTTTCGCGAAATTTATCTAATAGTACAGAACAGACATAATAGTATACATTTAAAGACTAAAAGATAATTTCTTAATAGTGATTATTATGTTCTTGAGAATGAAATATTTTGTTATTACTTAGAAAAAGGATTTATAAGTGATCTAGACATCTTTGAAATATAGATTGACATATTATATTGTTTGTTTGCACAAAAAAACATTTGGCTAACCTTTGAAGCTATCATATACTATTAAGTTCAATAACTCTAAAACTTGAAAAGGGCACATGGGGGATGCGGGTTACAGACACAAATACAGCCCCTATACGGTATCGGAATTAAGGGTTTCTTGTTGCTTTCACGACAAAGAGCAGGAATGATGTGGGATAGAGCTAAAGAACAAAATAGGGTTTATTAGATTTTTTTTTTTTTTTTTTACATTTCAAGAGGGCTTAGACTAAGGATATAAAAGATTTTGTTTTGTGCTTTTATGAACAGTTTTGTCCAGCAATATATGTGATCAAATTATAAGGATAAAGATTATAAAGGATTATTAATTCTGCAAATTATGCCAAGAACAAATTCTTCTTTTTTTACGTAAACCTATATCACTTTGTCTGCTGTTTCGTAAAAACCTCCTCATTCTATTTAATGACTTCATTGTTCTCCGGTGTAGGTGGAGTCCAATTCAGTTAGAAACATTTATAAAAGTCAACAAATAAGAGTATAAAACATGTGCTGAAGAAATCTTAAGACCCGCCCATGTGAACTTATCATTTCTTTAGTTCGTTAGAAGTCATCTACAAAACTTTTATACGCTTGTGTATAATATCAGAAATAGTTTTTATAAGATTTTTTTAAAGATGTTTTTTTCTCCATTTCCATTGTGTACATATCTGCTTTTTTTATTTTTAAACTATTTCAAAACACGAGTTAAAGCCTAGGTGATAAATTCTACACCACCGTGAGGTGTAAATGATATTTATATAGCGCGTTAAATATGCAGCATGTTTGAGCAACGACCATACGCCATGGAAGTGTGGAGTTTAAAGAACAGAACAATACCAAACTCGTGAACAATTACTCAATATGCATCCAAAGCCAATAATATTGATTCTGTCGGCTATATATGTAGACTGGCATGTTTTATTTACGCCTGACATTCGCCTGAAATCTCACCAAATCTTACGTCGGCACGAGGTGACGGAACACAATGACCCTCCCACGGTCAGATTTGCACGGTTCATTGATCACCTTGACCCCGCGGGGTGTTTAGTCACGGGTCACTAGGTACATTGGTATTTAATTATACTTTGAAAAGATGAAAGGAATTATCTATTGTTCATCTATCTTTAAAGGTATACCCACCTAAATGCAAAGGTGTAACTTTTTACTTTTTAAGTGTCTACAACAAACAGTTCAGCGCTATACTATTTACGACCGGTGATTTAATTACCTGTAATTATAATTCAGTACTTTCATGTAGGTAGATTATATGATATGATTTTTGTCCTGGGGCTTTGGTCTTTAACACCTTTAGGGCAAAATCACCGTGAGAAAACGACAAATATTGATACAAAGTGCCCGTATCCGCGGGCTCCAACATGAACATAGCACAAGCATTATCACCCTTGTTTTTCAATAAATCATAAACATGACGGTTATACAATATCGCGTCGACAAAATCATCACTTCAAAGTGTGAGCAGATCACAGGGGCTGTCATCGGCAAACATAGGAACATGTCTCAAATATAATTTATTACCTTCATTCAATTTGTGATAAATGTTCATTTCAACATGTAGATTTTATGATTTATTGTCTTTTTTTCAATTTTTGGTAAATATTTGTTCTCAACAGAATAGATCACTACATCAAAGGATTTATTATTTTTTATGTTGACTGTTGAGAAATACATTTGATACAACTTAGACGAGAATTTCTTTGGTATAAAGCAGAAACACATTTATCTATCCGAAGCCTGTTTTTCTGTCACAATCTAATATATCCGGTTTTCGGTAACTTGTTTTATCAATAACATTTTTCAAGGTTACGAAAAATTAGAACTATGAATCTATATTTCAATTATGAAAGCAAATCAAATCCCAATGATTATTCATTCAATTTTCAAAAAAATTAGGAAGTTAATCAAAGCTTAAAAACGAAATTACTTACAGATTTTGTCAATTTCTGGATTTAATTCTACCACAAGGGTAATTACCACCCTCTGTACATCCCCACAGGATCCAGAAAAAAGTATATGGGGCAGAACTAAAGCGCCATTACTGGAGGTCAAGGGTCATTGGAATTCTTGGGGAAGTGCAAGACTACAAAGTGATGGTTTTGCCTAATTAGTTCGCGAGAAACCCCAGACCGACATTTATAAGGTGATAATATAGAGATGATCGTCTAGGGTCGGGTCTCCGTAACCACACATGGATGTACCGACATGATAAAACATTACACTGTTAAATGGTTCGGATACCAATAAATCAGGTTGCGTAAGGAATCTCATTAAGAAGTGTGGTATTTAGGATCACTGTTGTTTGTCAAGATCGAAAACCTTGATAGTGTGATCGCTTCATATAGAAGTATCTTAATTCTTTCATGTTCCTTAGTTTGTAGCACAAGGCTACATTTGCTTTGATTTACATTAAATACCACCATCGACTTTTTGCATAGTCTAGATTCATTGTAACAGAAAGAAACATTGATTTGCTTAAAAGTGCTTTTAATGCCACCAGCGACTTTTTTCATACTCATGATTTCATTATAACACGATTTTTTTATATATATTTTTTTTAATTTCAGCAGCGACTTTCTTCATACTCCTGAATTTATTGCGATGGGAAGATGCAAATTTACAACTGTGTTGAAGATTGAGAGCACTCATCATCGTTTTATTTTTTTTGCTTACCCGAGATTTTATGCCTACAACTGTTAATAAAAGCTTCTGATGTTTCCCATTTTATGAATGAAAACTGACAGGGAACGTAACTTCAACACGCGCTAAAATTATTCTAACTCTTTTTCATGGAGGTAAAATTAGTCAGTGGTACGGGAATCTTTAATTTGGTGGACGTTTTTTGGCCCAGGTAAACATCACAAGTAATTTATACCAGTGGCCCATACTAGAACGTGTTCATGCATAATCTCTTCGTTAAAATCTCAATCGTTGTACATTTCAAACATGTGAAAAATCTTAAAACGTCTCTTCAGGTCACCGAGATCCTATGCGTCAAAGTGTAAATTACGAATTTAATCTCTGAAAAAATAGAAGGGACAAAAGTACCTCAAATCGTGAATACTAACACTGATATCTATCTTGCATTTAACATGGAATTTAACAATATATCCGTCATTTAGTGCAAAGAACTGTTTCTAAAAGGTTTCGAGTTTTAAAACATTTTCGGTATATACTTAATGAGTATCGTTATAACGGTCGACGCTGATATAGATATGATTTATCATGATCGTAAGATATCGGGGTAACGTTTATTTTCTACACTGCAGTTGGGCCGAAGGAGAAACGACGTGTGATCGATTGCAGTATGGCGTGGTCTGGCGGTAGATCTTAATATATCTATAAAACGATTCCTTGAGGTATCAATCACTCCAAAGGAAATAAAAAATGGTGTAAAATATCTGTCATGTTACGCTTAGTACTACATTGTCATATGGAGTATCTTAGTAGGGATCGGTAGAATACTGCAAACGTTTAACAACGACCACACCCAAGTGTCATATATCCTCACCCCCAGACACATGTATACACTTATCGCATTGCGGCTTGTGTTTTTAAATATATTACTAAGATTGATTATTGATTTTTATCTTCAAGCATTTTGGAACGATGAGTTAATATGAGATATAAAATATACAGAGATAATGTAACAATTTGATAAGTTTCGTTTTCCTTTAGGCTTAACGAACATGTGAATTAAGTTGGAATTGTTATGAAAAAGTCTCGGAACGAATATTGTTTTTTTGAATTTAAATACAGAATGTCATTTTTGCTGATTATACAACGAAACACGAAAAATGGAGAACATGTAGAAAAAATATAAGCTTCATAACTTTTTCCAATTAAGATTGTTCCATATGATTGTTTCATGTTTTCAAAACAATAGCAGACAAGCATTTTTTTCAGTGAGGAGGTATTTTAGTGGACACAACATATATCTGTTTTATAATAAAGCTTTCTGGACCAGTAGATGATACAGAAGCCCTCATCCATTATACTAACCATCAAAGGAAAAGTTAGCACGTGTGTCGGCGGTAGGTTTATCCCCCTCCCCATCCTTTTTACCGATATATTCAATTTTGTTTCAGACAAAACACATTACCATGTAACTTATCTTATGGTTTAAGTACGCACAGGTGTTCAAACCAAAATTGTGTTGTTTCAATACTTAATACCGACTGTTTTAGTTGTATTGAAAATTAGTAAAAACTTAATATGTTTATTAAGAGTATTACGTGTATATAATAGAGATTTATATCATTATAATGATTTTAATATTTTATGTTAAAAACAAATTGATATGCGTTTGTATTTAAAAATCAAAATAAAGCAGATTTCGTAATCCCAAGGGACATAAATTCTACAAGATGCTATTCATATTTAAGGTAAACTTCAGTATATTCAATCTCGTATCCCTATTTATGCAATGCCTCTAACTTTGGAAGTAACTCATTTTAATGATAATATTGCTTTCTGAGGAACCCCGATCTCAGTAATTTATACTTAAAGCTGGTTTCTTAAATTGTAATAGTGGAATGACACTTATGTTATATTTATACCTTTCTCGCTTGAATTTGTATCATAAAAGTTTTCATGGCGTATTTATAAGATGCAACATGATATGATAAAGTTGGGTAAGTCTCAATAATTAAAATAAGCCAACGTTTTATAACAACGAAGTTAGTATCAAACATGTTAATATCAAGTTTTTTAATAGCAAAGTTATGTGAACGAAAATCAAATGGAATAAAAAGAATGTCTATAACAGCAGAAGTTGTACTTACCACCAAGATGCGTGAACATTTTGCAGAATGCACACCAATACAATAGAGATGTAAAGTCTCGTTGAACTGCCCATTATATAAATCTTCTCAAGTTTCTGCCGAAATAATACATCAATCCTGGGAATTAGACATTCCGGATCCACTAGTCCGTCTTATTTCTTTCCATGTTACACATCCGAGTAAACTTTCATTTTCAACAAAAAAATATAATAAAAACAAAACAAACGAAAAAACTTTCACAAATGTGCACTGAAATATCCAGGAAAATTCACTTTCTTCAAACTCGTTTTTCTTCGAAAATCTCACGTTGTTGATAGAAGGAATGCGTTTCAATAATTGCTAGTGTCTATATGTCAGCTAGCAGAGATACTCGGTCACTCTTTTGAATATATTGCTGCGAGCCAATGTAAACAGTAAGAATACAACATGCAGTGTGAATGCCTTTTCGCGGTCAGACCTATACTAGACACTCTGAGCGTTATTAGCACACTTTCACAGATACGTTTTCTTCTGTCCTTAAGCCTTAACGTAGTACCGTTTGAATCATGCTACCAACAACATGCCCTCAAACTAAAAAGCTATTTGTCTTTTTCGGCGTTTGCTGATCGCTGATTGGTCGAGCGCTTTCACACGACACCTCCACAACGCGCTGACTTACCACGCTGTGTTTTCATTAAATTTTCTCCCCTTGTGGATCAATTATATACAATAAATGAAAATAGGCAAAGTGCCCGTTTAAAATGACCTATGCTTTCATGTGTTATCAATCCACTGTAGGCGAATGGAGTGTGTTCACAACCAGTATCAGATAATGCTATTGTATGGCTACTACTTTTTAATCTTATGCAAAATAAACATTACGCTGCCATGCCGAAAGAAAAATGTCGAGGATTGTTCGTTTTATAAAGGTCCCCGTGTCAACAACATTAATACGATAACACATATATTTTATCGGTATGAAAAAAATAAGACATTGCGGAATTTATGGAAGGTGTCCCGGCCTTCTTGACATGAACCCTAAGATACCGCCCTGTGTATGCCGGGGAATTCTTTAAAACACACGATGTTGTCGTTTCCAGCGGTGTTTGTTTCAATAAGATGTTTTACTCGTGATAACACCTAGCAGGGTGTCATCTTGTGCCAGGGAGCATGTAAGGTACATATACCTTCTTAATAAGATCTTAATAAGGGGACTTAGTTGTCAAAACGTCAATCTGTGGTTATCTAAAAACCTAGAGTACGGCTATCCTCTTCTATTGTTTAAAATCAACTATTGGACATCTACTAGCCCTAGTGAACGTGCTATATCTCTTAAAGAAGCACGCGTGTTTACCGAGACACGGGAATTAAAGCGTACTCAAGATTAACTCGAGGGAATTGAAAACATACATAAAAATCTGGTCGTACTCTGGGCGTTATCCTATTGCCTGAGACAGATTTACTTTGTATGTATAGAGTATAAGTAGTATCACAACGGGACACTTAAGATATACATTCAGATAGATTTAATCAAGGGCAGATAGATGAGATATATTACATAATAACCAAAATGGATTCCAGAT
The DNA here is from genome assembly GCF_041381155.1 of Argopecten irradians. Lineage (NCBI taxonomy): Eukaryota > Metazoa > Mollusca > Bivalvia > Pectinida > Pectinidae > Argopecten > Argopecten irradians. The sequence goes on from NC_091143.1 coordinate 12,590,441, forward strand.
AACTTTTACCCATCTCATGATAAAAGCGGGCTACAACTTTTGACCAAATCGCTTTGTAAGTATCCGGTTTTAAAGTAGCTACATCATAGACTAGTGTTTTCGAATCTTTTAGGTCTGCAAAGAAAAATACGATAAGGTAATATAAAGTTTTTAACTTAATTATTACTTCATTTTGATGTTTTATGGACCGTGAAAAGTATGGAACTTGCTACTAGGAAAGTTTATGGTTCCTTTGGAGCGAGACGATTGATTCTAATATATCCCTTCGTAATTGGCTCCATATATACACATTTAAACATAGGGAGATACTATATTCATTAATGCAATCAAATGAACGTCAAATCAAGAAAATCAAAACACAACAAAAGCAAACGGGTCGACAAAAATTATAGTTTGTTATCAAGACGTCGCCAATATTTAATTAATTAATAAGTTTAAAGATGAGATTTAATTTGATAATAGATTTGTCCGATGTACATATTATTCTACATCCAGACCATGGTTCCGAAATCTGTTCCACGTACAATGACTTACGGTTATCCTGATCTGACAATTATACAGTTTATAATGCCAGAAAACCATGGACTAGAAAACATTTCAAAACATATTTCGTTTATTTTGTTTGGTGGTTTTTTTTCAATAAAAAATACTCATTTATTAATGGGAACACAACAGTTTACAAAAAAAGAAGTGAAAACAATTTGAGTTAATTAATTTGCCCCTGTTTCCTGTAATTTTGACTACTATGTGACTGTAATATTTGGGTAACGTCTTTGAAGCACCGCAGACTATCCATATCAATCGCAAATTGGCCGGAGGCTTGGAACTGGACAAACCTTTACTGACAATGACCGAGTACCCGGCGGTCAGTTTACGGTCATCTAGATGGTCAAATAAAGAATTCTGGCATCCTTATTACATTAGTTGGAGTATTAATTTAGTTATCAATTATGCACACGTCCGAATATGACCCTTAATCACTCCGATCTAATTAAGATTGTATCAGTAATTGACATATACCTATGTTATCACACGGCCCTAATGGTGTTTACATACGCATTAATTCGCACTAAACACACAAGGTTCACACACATACGTAAAAATGTCACATTACCGTCAATATTTACAAGTTCTTATGTAATACTACTAGTGCTAGTGCGTTTGTAGATTGTGTGTAAATGATAAATATATCTATTGGGAGAACTATTTATACTTGTAGTGCTAAAGTAATTACATGTACTTTGAGTAGCTGAAAATATGTGCTTCTTCTTTCATAAAATAACATTAAAACAGTAATCAATAACGTCACCTTCGCGAACACCTTTGAATATCTGTTTATAATTATGTACGTCAGAGTGCGACAAGGCGATGTCCTTAACCTTCTGTTTTTCAAGTCATTAACGGCAATTTTTTTCTTCCCCAAAAGTCCTTTGCAGATTCGTTTCGTCAAATTGTATTCGAAAAAATACCAAAAACACAAAGAATTGCAAAAGTAAAAAAAGTATCAGTTAACAAAAGCAAAAAACGAACATCTGGATTTAAACTTGACTTTTATGCTAAACCATGACAAGGTAAAGGGCGAAATATCAATTAACCTTATCATATACCTCACAGGTGTGCTTTATCTGAATGCCATCAGTAAAAGACGACAAGTCGGAGTCATCTTCATCATTTCAATGGTTTATCTGATAAACATCAAAAGCTTTTATAAAGACATCTCTTGTATTTCTCCAGTCAAAAGTGGCATACCACTGGGCAGTGTATTAGAACCTTACTTTTCGTCATTTATATCTATGATTTGCCTAAAGTTCGCTGTTCTGTTCGCAGATTTACCCCAAAACGAAATATGCTTCAGAGGTAAATCGCACGATGACATTGTATAATTTACTTTTATTTATTTGATATCATAATATCAGAGGATTAAATATGCGTTTCTATATTTATGGCTGTATGGAAAGGTTCGAACTCTGGACCCAGATCCACAAAGAAATATTTTTTTATGGATGAAGAGAAAATATCGAAGTAAATCTGATAGATCAGAATACACAGACATCAGAACCTTGACTTCCGACAAATTTTCTGGAGGACCTATTTTCACCTTCATATATTATTTGAGTTATACATATTACATCTTTGATTGAAACTATTTAGAGATTATTAACTTTCGCGAGTCCCAGTAGCTCGCAATAGTAAGTTCATTTGCAGTATACATTATCGATCTAAATTTGATTTTAGTGTAAAATGAAACTTATCTATTACGCATCATAATAGTTTTGTTTACAGTGAAAATACGCAGAATTCATAAGGTATTCTGATGACACCACAAAATGCTGTTGCTAACGCTGCAATCGAAATCAAATGCAGTAAACGTTTATATGGTAACGATTTATTTCCCAAAGATGTCACGATAATTGTAGGCCAGTTATCTTTGATAGGCACTTAGAAGTCAGTCGAGAAAACTTTAGTGACAGTTAAAAGCAGAGTGTGTAATTTTGATAGTTTTTTAGCCATTGTTTTTCGATAATGTTCTTTTTTTTTCTTCTAGACATATCACTTCTAACCGGAAGCAGTATCAAACACCATGATTGGTATTGCCGTCACGTGGTATTAACGTCGCCAGGCAATCCCGCGGTACTGAGGCTGGACGCTGGAAGACGGGAGACTGATGTATCGGCCCAACGTTTTCTCAAGAGACGTCCCATCTATCTCACTTTGCGCCACTTACTGTCGAATCTATTACTACCGAGTTTTATTCGTAACACCGAGACGGAAATGTGGGCCGAGACCAGCTGCTGTCTCCAAGTAGATCGCCTAAATTTCACTGATACAAATCGCTTACCATTATCAGAATTGCATCAGTGTCGCGGCGCCCTGAATATTTGTGAATATATAGACCATTCCATGATGATGGTGATCGCTGATACGTCTGTTCCAATCATTTACCATATTGATAAACTCATATAACTTGCATAACTTTGCTATCAAGCATCAGAATTACGACCTTGGTGACCCTGTACATAATTGCCTGTTACCCGCCATTTCGTCTGTATACTTTTCAGTGCCTTCTTTATTTCTCGTCATCATTCGGCTTACTCCAACAATGTTAACGGTTAAACACGATGATATACTTTTTAACATTACGTCGCATATTTAACCAATCGTCCTCGATGCTCCAGGGCTTCGGATTACATACGATCTGTGTAGAGATCTAAGTGATTGGAACCCCTGGAGTATCGAGAATGCCAACCAACCAAAACAAATGAACCAATGTAATCAGGATTGAATATAATGCCTCATATAGTGTTGGGGTGAATCCGGCTTAGCGCTTGGTATAAAGGGCCTTCAGTAAGACAGCACTATAAAATGGACAAGAGTTCCACTATTACATGGAGCCTAGCATGAATATACCGCAGCTTCCTAAAACATAAAGATCACACACGCAGCACACAGCAGAGACCATCTAGGACGTTAAAATCAAATCATGTTCGGACGCATTCTATCTTATTCGACGCCTTTTCTAACTTTCACGCAGCTTCTCGCTCAATCTGATTAAAATACGATCCTTATTATCACTACGTTTGATATGAGGATCTGACAACAGCGACCGGACGACCTTTGGAATTGGCCAATGAAATTGGCACTGTCAGAATTTTGACTGGGGACGAAATAGTTTGAAAAGGCTGTCAGAGTTATGTTCGCCTATATAGTCATCTTCGCCCAAAGAGTACAAGAATGCTAAATGTATAAGTATACTGGGACGAAATGGCGTTATCAATTGACGTCGTGATGTGTAGAAAATGTATTAGATCTGAAGTACACGGCGTAAAAGGTCATCCGAACATGACCCCTAATGGAATGTTGTCAGATCCTGTATTGAACGGAGTGGTTATACGGATCTGGATTTTAATCAGATTGCTTCTCACTCATCTGACTCAAACCTTCTCACCGATGCGGTTCTCTCATTATCGAACATGGTCTTCTCAATCTAATGGTAAAAGAGATTTAGATAGTGTATCTTTAAGTAGTGGTGCTTTCTTTCGCAGTTTGGAATTTAGAAAGTATTTTGAGGTTAGAATAATTGTACAGTTTGAGCTTAACTTTAAGATGATATTTCATGTGTTGATGAAATTTTATACACAAAATTTTGTTTTGTAGTACTTCATGATCTCCAATTTATTATATTCTCCATCCTTGATATTCGAGGGGTTACTATCACTGTCGTTTTATCCACAATAGTGATAGTAACCCATAGAATATCGAGGATGTTTATTCTGTAATCCGTCAAATAGTTTTATCCGACATTTTTTCCGTTAGGCGAGCCACATCCAAACCCATTTATACCACTTACTTACTATTGTATATATACTTATACAAGTTTGTTAGGTACAATTTGTACAGCTAAATAAACCAAAAGGAATAACTTAGATCAATGTTGATCTAGCCGATCTCACAGTCCATAACTCATCATACTAGCCAATCCCGTACCGCCGTCTCTAAGATTCCCGAGTCTAATGTCACTATCGGAGAATCATCAATGACGAACGATAAGAAAATTCATAACCCACGCTTTTAAATGAACCATAAAACTTTTACATACCCAATTATTTTAAACGTGCAAAAGCATCAGTGCGACTGTCGTCAAACTTGGCTATGTTGTTGCATTATGTACAAATCCAAATGAACCATTTTTTTTATTGAAATAGTATTTTGAAGTCACCATCAAGGGATGTTCGGGTGACCCGATGGGGAGAGATAGGGTTCGATTCCTCGTCCGGACGTGGACTGAAATGGAGCCGTTTCTGCCACAGGGATCTGAGAAATAGTTACAGATCATCTAATCATGGACCCACCAGAGTGCCCTAAAACCATTTTAGACTATATAGTACTATATGTAGAGTATGTTTTTTATCATTTTTTTTTATCTAGAGCTCTAAAACGTCTAAAAATGGTCTAAGGGCACTATGGTTGGTCCATGATAATGTTATCTGTAACTAATTCTCAGATCCCTGTGGTCCGGGACACAGAGATATGAGAGAATTAGTTGCAGTTTATACATTTAGATCTATACTTTAGGTCATTTTGACCCAGTGTCCAGAGACTGCTTTCAGACGTTTTAGGGGTCATCATAAAAATCAGAAAATAAAACGTATCATAAATACAAGGCGAGTTTCTAATTCTCAGACTATTTAATCAGTAAATGCATTTCGCTCGCTTTGACCTCTGTTCCCAATAAGCGAAGTTGCTTTGTACTATACAAATACATTTAAGATCTAAAATCAGTCTGTATCATACTTTCTAAATCTCTGTCGATATACATATATATATATATATACACATGCTTTTAGCTCTATATATACCTGTATCCCGCCAGCGGGGCTCGAACCAGCGACCAGACTTACTGGTCCGCCGCTTTAATGGAAAAGGGAAATTCCCCCTAGCGCGCTGGCAGCTACAGACCTGCTACAGCTCAGATTGGTGAAAGAACAAGAGCTAAGAGAGACAACTCCTACCTAAAGTTGACAATGCAAGTTAAAAAGCAATATAATGAAATAATATTTTCAATTGAATGAAGGAAGTCAATTTTCGTTTGCTCTGCTTATTGTTACCTTGCATTGGAAGCACTGGACTTGACGCATATGTGCGCACACCAAGGATTTTTAAGTGAGACTCATATACGTCATTGGCGCACACGTACACGTGCGTCATTGCCAAGATACTGCAGATACCATTACCATACTGAAACTAAACACTGCACTCACCTGACAAGGTTTCATTGAAGTAATAATGTCAGCTAGATCTGGTGCCATCTCGCCTTGTTGGTCGTGTTGTCAAGTCGCGGTCACAAACTGCAATAACCGAGATTTAACAGATAAAATGTCGTATTGTCGCGTTTTTGAAAGCTCGATCCCAAAATATGTACACTACGAGCGAATTAAACACTTCAATATACACTAGGTTTTACACGTACAAGTACACTTGTATCCTTGGTAGTTAATATAAGGAGGAGTAGGCTCGTGCGGGACAGGTGTTCACGTGCACATGGCCATGACCAGTCGTGTACATCGAGTACGATAATATACGTTGAGATATGCAGAGTGTTTATTATTTGGGTTTCTATTCACTTGCGTAGAAACATCTAAATGACAGCTTTCCGGAGTTGACATGTTTTTCTTCCTAAGACAAGCCCAGCGTTTAGGTGTAGACACGGAGGCATGGCGCGAATATTTCTAACCAGTAAGACTGAGGGCACGTACATCGAATCACGACTTTGAATAATGGTAGAGAGAAAAAACAAAAAGGACAGTTCTCGACAGTAAAATGTCCCATAAACGATTCTTGAAATATAAGTGTACTTTTTTTGTCTCGATTAAATTCTTTTTAACTTGCGTTGTCAGCCTTATATACCGCAGGATATTTACAAGTGGTATACGTAAATGCATATGAATAAGAATGAGACAGACCATTTATCTTAAAATATTTCATGTGTTTGCGTATTGGATATTGAATCAGTATTTTTCTTCAGTTACAAAAGTTTCATATTTTATACCATTACCACCATTGAAAAGTTTGAGCTTCTAATTTAACTTCCAAGATAACAATATTAAAAATAATGAATTGCGTCCATAAAAATTCGGTGGTACTATGTCCTATATGGAATGAGGTACTGATTGCGTATCCACCAACGGCAAAATAAATTATTTTATATATATACATTATCAAACACCGTTTTTTGTTCAAATGATGAGTATCCTACATGCTTGTCAGCGGTGGAGCATCTTTAAATCAATTAGAACAGATGATCAGGGATTAAAAAGAACTTAAGACATATTCATACCCAAATAGAAGTGTAAGATAGTCATCAATCTTTGAAATGTTTGCCATTTTCAAATCGTTTATATCAATAAATTTATATATTTACTACCGATGAAATAGGAGAAATATCTTCAGGTTTTTTTCTGTAACATATCGAGAATATCAGTTATCATTTCAAGATAACACTTCATCTTAAGGATAATTGCTTTCTTTTAATCTCTTAAAGGCCCATTACCTTTCCGGAGCAAAATATAAAGGTTTCTTAAAAAAACATTAATAGCATCAGAAAATGCATACCGATGACCTAAAATAAGGTTACGACACCAAACATATGCAAGATTTCCTACGTAATATATGAAAACAGTGGAGAGTCAAGTTTAAGACCCACTACCTTTCCGAAACGGCTTTTAATTTTTAAAATGGGAATGTAAAACAAGATCGATAATTTTGTAGAGTCTTATAAATTATTAACTTACCGTTAATACTACATTTATCATCATCTTGTGAACGATTTGATTAAAATAAATAAAATGTTTATTTTCATAACGCGGGTCGTCTTATGTTTCCCGCCGTCGTCCTAAATACCGCGCAGTAGTTGACTATCACTGCGCCAGACGGCAAAACAGCGAATTGACTCTCCACTGTTTTCATATATTACGCAGGAAATCTTGCATATGTTTGGTGTCGTAACCTTATTTTAGGTCATCGGTATGCATTTTCTGATGCTATTAATGTTTTTAAGAAACCTTTATATTTTGCTCCGGAAAGGTAATGGGCCTTTAAAGGCCCAGTACCTTTGTCTAATCTTTTAAATGGGGAATGTGAAACGAGATCGATAATTTTGTAGAGTCGCAAAAGGTATTAACTTACCAATTTTATTGAAATAAATAAAATGTTTATTTTCATAACGCAGGTCGTCCTGTTTCCCGACGTCGTCCTAAATACCGCGCGGTAGTTGACTATCACTGCGGCAGACGGCAAAACAGTGAAATGACTCTCTAACGTTTTCATATATTACGCAGGAAATCTTGCATATGCTTGGTGTTGTAACCTCATATTAGGCCATCGGTATCTATTTTCTTATGTTATTAATGTTTTAAAAGAAACCTTTATATTTTGCTCCGGAAAGGTAGCGGGCCTTTAATTGAAATAACAATTACATCCTCATACAGCCCCATCATCAGTTCATTATCTTTTTTTTTAAACATCAATTTGATTCTTTTTGATATTTATAAGCATTAAAACTGTTAAGTCAGTTTTGGTACTGTTGTTGATTCTAAAATTTACTGTTGAAGGCAATTGTGAACTTCATATTCAATAGCACAACTTTTTCAGATGATCAAAAATAAGAAAATAACAAAAGTAATATTAAGTTATTTATTTCAAAAATTCAAACATATTTCTTTTTCTCATGTACACGGACAATAAATTGAGTTTCACCATTCAAAGTCTTTAAACTCAATCACCCCTGAAAATTCATAATGAATTGTCCCAGTCTTTCAATCAGAAGAGTTCAAAGTGTCTTTAGGGGTGAATGAGTCAATTGATCACTATAAAGTACTAATATCTAGATAGTCTTTTACGATATTGTTTCTGGTATGTTAACCAGTGGTTATGAGCTAGATACTCATTTGCCCCAGGAGCATAGCAACGGTCGTCATCCACGTAGACTTTCTCTCCATATAGGGTCCCTGTTACCCAGCCATCGACATCCTTCATAAGGTCATTTTCATAATCACGATTCTCTCTATACCGTACCATCTCTCTGTGGAAAACAATTGAATTATTAATTAAGACAATAGAAAAAGGTCAGATGGGTCTGTATTCTTTTCAACTGTAATTGATTTCAGACTTCTGAAATAGACCCAAGAAATAATAACTAATTTTACTAAAAGAGGAACCTCTTACACTGGTGAAAACCCAGAGTAAAACCACTTCCAAAGATGTTTTTTTTCCTTTTCCTTCTCTGTAATCAATACTGAAGTAAAACTACACAACTAATTATTTTCAACTCAAAATTTTGTTGATGTGATAACACGTCATTTCATTTTAAATTATTTAGTTGAAAAGAAAACAAGGATGTTGTTAGTGGAAACTAGCGAAGTCATTTATCACATAACATTAACAACATTATGCCCAGATGATCACCTAATGCCTGTTAAAGTATTCTAGTAAATGTAATAGATTATGTAACATTACTTACAGTTACTCATAAGAGACATACAATAAAAGTTTGAAGTTTATATATAGCTGTAATACATTAAGACTACTTACTCTCTTTGTCTCTCTGCCAGGTAAAAAGGTATAAGAGCGACTCTGGAGTCGTTCATCTCGCGCTCGTCACTCCTACAATGAAATGATGTGATATAGATTTACAGGGGTTGGATAAAGTTATTCACCACCTTCGACACCTCTATAAACAATGTATTTGTAATACTGTGACCTGGCAGCATTACACATATAGGTGTCTGTAACTATTGAATCAAAAGCATGTGACAGTTTACATAATTACAGTATAATTTTTATGTGATTTGATATTGCTCACACATGATAAGACACATGACAAAGTCATGTAAATGGAATGATATACATTTCATCTTTTCATATTGAAGAGCAATCTGCCTTTTCAGGTAGGTATTAATTGTGACCCAAGTTTTTTTTTTTAAGTGTAGCATAATATTTTTTGCGAATTTTGCTAAAAAGTAATGACTCACAATCAATTCCTCACCACAAGGGAGATAACTCTGTAGTGTAATCATTGCTGCCAATTACAGTAAATTATTAAACATACGTAGCTTTAGTCATGAATATTTTCCCTTGCATCAAAAAGGATAAGTCACAGTGTGGTGCAATGAGTGTCAAAAGAGGTGAGGTCAAACCTGCGACCTCCGACTTACTACTGGTCCGCCACTCTACGAACTGAAGAGCTGAAGGGAAAACCACTCTATACGGCGAAGCTCGAAGGCGATCATAACACTATGTACAGTGTTTACAATTAAAACCGACTGGCCAAGTATTACAAATTAAAGTCTTGTCTAGTCACCTGAATGTAAAATATACTTACATATAAAATCTGTGAAAGTACCATTTCTTAGCCATGAAGAAACCCCAGGCAGCAGAAGCAGCTAAAATCATACGGGGTCCTGTAATACATAATTATACATGACTTGTTATATGCACACAGCATGTTCTCTTTGCGTGAATACTGTGTTCACATCATGAAGGTCCTTTTGTTTGTTTAATAAAATAATCATGTGTATTGGTAATAGTTAACCCTGTCTTAAGACCACCTTGTGGACAAAAAAAAAAAAAAAAGAGAAAAATGTGGTCCCTATAGCTATAACCAGCTGTCTGTACTTAAATTACTATAATATAGGTCAAACTGTGGGGATGTAGAACCTGAAGAAAGTGGTTTTATTAAGCAGGTGGTCGTGATAAAAAGGTGGTTACAGTGTATAGTATATGTGATTTACTTATATATAATATGACTGAAGGCAAGGACTTAAAGATGTTTCAGATGTTTCAGTAACCATTACTGGCAATTATACAATGTTAAAAAGTTCAATTTATGGAAATGATGGACCCAAATTTTCTGTTTATATTTTATTAATATGTTCACACTCTATCCTTGTTTCAAAACCTGCATTTGATAAGGAAACCCCTATTAGAGAATGAAGAAATTTTATTTCCGTAACAGATATTGGAAGGTTACACCTAAATCACTTGAAACGTTTGCAAAAAAAGTGCAATAGCACTGAGCTTCTGCCGGATGAAGTTTACATTTGTCAGATCATAAGAGCATTTGGAACGCTCAATTATATAATGAGCTTATTTCAAAGTATCATATCCATAGTGATTACCCATGATTCCCCTCCCCATATGGTATAAAATAATGGCGGCCGAAAACTGAAGCTGTCAAGAGTGTAGGATTGAATTTTGAAGATTATTTTTCTTCTTATATTTTCGTGTATGTGTTACCTTAGCAGTGTTTCGCATTTCGAAGGGCTGCGCCCTTATAAATTTATAATCGTTAACTTGTTTAGTGAAATATTTCCTAGTTAATAATTTTTCAAAAATTTATATGAAAGATGAAAATATTAATCTGTTCATCAACTTCACAAAACTACTTATATAAAGCTCCCTTTAGGCCCTTTATCTTTAGCCTAACCAAGGTTTGTTACGCCCAGCCATTTTCTTTCTTGTTTAGAATAAAAAATGAAAAGGACCCCACTTTATTTTGAAAGTCCTCTAGTGTAGTGCTTTGTACTGTAGCCACCGGTAGGATGTTCCATTGTTAAATTGTGTGTGGAAAAAATGAATGTTTGAATATGTCCTTGGTGGCAGCTATATGTCTATATGTGAATGGGTCAATCAATCTTTTATTAACCAAAAGCCCTTAGACTTATAGATTACATTTGTAGATATATTCACAATGTAGTTAGACAGTGGAGAATGACATAAAATACAAAATTCGCTAAACAATAAAATGTAAACGTAATATCAACTTTACTTATATTTTCGTAATATCAACTTTACTTATATTTTCGATCATCGTCTCTTAAAAGCTAAATACAAGTATTTCCCTAAATTTGATAACTCCCTGACATTTTCTATACAAAGCAAAGGTATCAGTTTAAATATCGATGGTTTCCTGTAATAATATTGTTTAATTATTTGGCGTCTGAGATCAATATAAAATGGACAAATCAAAATAAAGTGAAACTCATCTTCTATATCCCTTAAATTACATTTGTTACAAATTCTGTTTCTTTTTGTCACATTTTGATGCCTCCCTATTTCTATATTTAATTTATGAGCAGATATCCTAAACTTGGTTAACATTTGTTTGTATTTATTTTCGATAGGTTTGCACAAATAAAATTGTATACACAATGACTATCTATAAGGTGTTGGTATGATAATCCTTTAGGGGACGTAGTTACATTTGATAATATTTTAGGGGACGTAGTTACATTTGATAATATGTTTTGTTTTGAAGTATCAATAAGTCTTTGTTCTAATATTTTAAACGCAACATGAAAAGATAATGAAGATTCAAACATGTAATTAAGTCCTAGGACTACTAACTCGTTTTTTACATTACTTATCCATACATCATCTTAATGACTCACACATTCATCATAGCATGTTTACAATATCAAATTATCTGTTTGCTTTAATTTCAGCCAATATCTAATTAAACACTTTTTATTTTCTACATACGATTAGAGGTAACCGTCCTAACTTATAGTATAATAGATGATTACAGGTAGATTTCCTTACCTTTAATATTTGTTTACAAAACTTTAAATGAACACTTTCTACATCTGGGGCTTTAAGGAACCCCCATATTTCAGATGCATAACTTAATATACTGTTAACATGCAAATCAAATACAGAGCAAAAAGTTTCTGTATTTAAACAATGATTTCTTAAAGATGAAAATAATGAAAATAAAGCTTTTCTTCCCTGTTCTGCTATATGTTTCTGCGTTTTATAGAATTTTCCATTATAATTAAACAATGTGTGTGATTGCCTGGGCCTGTAGTCTGTCAGATTAAGAATTTGACTATAGTTTATTGCCACATTATGGTGTATGATTTTATAAAATAAAATTAAACGTGTTCTTGCTCTGCGTGTTTGTAGTGAGGTCCAGATGAGGTTTTTCATCATGTCTTGTACTGAACTTATGTTGTGGTATCTGCTTGTTGTGTAGCGTGCTGCTCTGCGTTGTGATTTTTCGATTTGCATAAGTTGATTTGTCTGGTGAGGGTCCCATACGGAGGAGCAGTACTCCAGTTTGGGTCTGACTATGGATTTGTACGCATGTTCTTTTATATGTTGTGAGTTTATCTGTAGATTCCGTTTCAAGAATCCTTATAGTGTCTTTTTAGCATTTGCAGTTATGTTGTTGATGTGTATGTCCCATATCGTAAGTTATTTTGTATTGTGATTCCTAGGTATTTGCCAGATGTTACTTAATGGTTGTAATTTGTGGTCATGGAGTCATTGGTCTTTGTGCTTTTGTTTGAGATGCTGAGGACATTACACTTGTCTGGGTGGAAGGACATTAACCAATATTCCTCCCACCTACCTGCTGCGTCTAGATCTTCTTGTAATTTAAGTGCATCTTGTGTGTTATGTATGGTTTTGAATAATATGCTGTCATTTGCAAAGATTCTGAGGGTGCTGTGTTTGATGTATTCTGGGAAGTCGTTTATGTATATAAGGAGGAGTATTGGGCCCAAACAGGTTCCTTGAGGTACTCCTGACGTAATTGGTATTTTTTCTGATTGTTTCCCTTCAAGTACAACTGTTTGGGGGCGGTGTGATAAGATGTCTGTAATCCATTTGAGTGTTTGTATAGTGCAAACCTAGGCCTGTCAATGTTAATTTATAATCTCATGATCATCAACTGATTCTATTACAACACTCTTGGTGTGGCAGACTGGCGGAAGCTGCATGAGTGGTAAAGATATAGATGTTCTGACATATAACCACAAGACCCGCACGTTTCAATCCCATGGGACAGTTGCTTAGTGAAGTGAAGTGAAAGACAGTTGAAGTGTATGGGACACAAATCGACCCTTTTTTCAGTTTTTTAGTGATGGAGATGGCTTAAATGACCATGTCCATTTATAAGACGTTAAACTATCATCTTCTTATGTCATTGAACGTGAAGTTGAATACCCCCCCCCCCCCCCATTTTCTTTTGTCACTGAATATGTTTACTTTGTCGTGGTAAATGCATGATGTTTACATATGTCAACGAGTGTAGCGCAATATCCCTAATAAAGAAATTACTCCCGTAAGCCATGACCATCAGCGCGGACGGTAATAACAAACCATTGAATCAACAGCTGAACAGTCGGGCAGATCTGTATGAAGGTGACACTTTGTTAGTCAATTTCATGAGTTTGAAAATATGTGTAAGTCTCAAATGTTGCTAACAAAGCTAACGTTCGTTCTTAATATTACCTGACATAGCTCTTGGAATTCGTTGCTGCCAATCAATTGGCTTGTAGCCACCCTTAGGTGGCATTTCTTGCTTGAAGGTGCCAGAGGCCGCCATCTTGCCGATGAGGGTCACAAGGGAGACAACTGGTGACTGATTATCAGTAGGTAGCATGCCATCAAATCATGATCCGCTACGGAAAAATTACACTATGACAATATCTATTTAAAAAAAAATAATCATACAAAACCCAATATTTCTATTTTGTTGGCTAAATTATTAAAATGAGATTGAATTAACGATGCTCCACCGCTGACAAATGGTATTTTTCGCTATCAAAAACAGGAGCAGAAGATTTAGTATTTTTCTTCAGTTACAAAAGTTATCTACTTTACACCATTGGAAAGTTTGAGCTTTTAATTTTACTTCAATACAAAAATATTAAAAATAATTTATTGCATCCTGAAAAATATCTGTGGCACTATGTCCTATATAAAATGAAGTATTAATTGAGCATACACCAAAATCAAAATAATTATTTTGAATTATTTTTTGTGTTAATTAGACATATGTATACACGATTAAACACCAATTATTGTTAAATTGATAAATATCGTTTAAGCTCTGTCGGCGGTGGAGCATCTTTAAATACTTGGTTTAATTATAAATTAGATATTGAATAAAGATGCATCACCGGTGACAAAGCATAAACAATACTCATCATTTGAACAATAATTGCTGTTTAATCGTATGTATATATGTCTAATTAATACAAAAAAATAATATATAACAATTTATTTTACTTTTGGTGCAAGTGCAATCAGTACCTCATTCCATATAGGATATAGTGCCATGTATTTATTTCCCGACACAATTAATTATTTTTAAAGATGCTCCACCGCCGACAGAGCATAAATGTTATTAATTATTTAAACAATAATTTGTGTTCAATCGTGTATATGTATGTCTAATTAACACAGAAAATAATATATTTTTCTTATTTTGCCTTTGTTGCATGCGCAATCAGTAATTCATTCAATATAGGATATAGTGCCACAGATTTTTTTCGGGATGCAATTAATTATTTTTCATATTTTTAGCTTGAAATAAGATTAGAAGCTCAAACTTTTCAATGGTGGTAATGGTGTAAAGTAAGTAACTTTTGTAACTGAAGAAAAATACTAAATCGTCTGCTCCTGCTTTTGATAGTGAAAAGATACCATTTGTCGGCGGTGGAGCATCTTTAATATTTTCAATTTGTATCAAAATTAATAGAAGCTCATACTTTTCAAAGGTGGTAATGGTGTACAGTTAAGTAAGTAACTTTTGTAACTGAAGAAAAATACTAATTTGTCTTCTCCTTTCTTTGATAGAGAAAAAATACCAGAAAAATAGAGAGAAAAATTGTCAGCGTTGGAGCATCTTTAATGTTTTTGAAAAATACCAATATTTAAGAATACGTTTAATGATATTTTTTCCAAAATTGTCATATTAAAACATTAAATTTCTCTCAAAATGAATTTTTTTTTAATCACATTTAGTTTGTGCGTCTTCCATTGTCATCTGCCAAACATCATCTTCTCAATAACTAAAAGACCATATTGGGCTTGTAGCATATGCTAGGATGAAGGGCTACTAAATTGATCAAATGAATGATCTTGATCATCATTCAAGGTCACGGGGATCAAAAAGGCTAAAAATTTAAAAAGACTTCTTGTCAATAACTATTGGGCCTGTAGCATACTGGAACAAAGGATAACAAAGTTTGTTCAAATGAATGACCTTGACATTCAATCAATGAAACAGGGGTAAAACAGGTAAAATCTTTAAAAGACTTATTTCCAATATTTAAGAGGCCCATAGACCCGATACTGGGCCTGTAGCATGCTTGAATGAAGAGCTAGTAAGTTTATTCAAATGAATCACTATGACCTTCATTCAAGGTCAAACAAGTCAAAATGTCTTAATTCTTCAATAACTATGAAGCATAGAGAATTGATATTGTTCATGTACAAATGTAGCATGCTGGGATGAAAGCTTACCAAGTTTATTCAAATGAATGACCTTAACCTTTATCCAAGGTCACATTGGTCAAATTCAATGCACATTCCTGCAAAGAAGTGTTTTGGATACATTTGCACTGATATAAAATAAAAAAAAAAAACTTGAAATTTGATTTCTTCTTTTTTATTGTGAATACAAGATATATATCCACAAATTTCCAGCTATAAGTTTGCCTGACAGTTTACATCTTTAATCAGCAATCATAAAAAGACTATTTTATGAGAGGACTCTCTCATAAAGCATAAGAAGGACTAAAGTATCACCAACCAGAATGCATTGTAAGAAGTGACTGCAATGCATTATGGGTTCTATTAGATCAAAGTTCACATTTTTCCCGCTCAACACACTTCAGTATAGTTCTGTTTAACATGTAACTTAGCAAATATATTCATCAACATTATACTTGTCAATGATTGTAAATAGTGGAATGAAATAGCAGACAAGCAGAAAATCACAGATAGAAATCATTATACATGTAGCTGAGGGAATAAAATAAAAATTAACATGTTTAACTTGTGAATAAGGATACACATGATGGTGGGTTAAAATAACAAAATATTTTCATTTTGCATAATTAGTTGTATTCAACTAAATCAGGTTCACATTATATGTATCAATAATGATTGCAAACCAGTGAATCTTCTAGGTTTTTATGCTTTAATTACTATACCTGGTACTTTGATAATAAATATAATACAAATGTATTCATATGTTTGTCAACAAAACAACCCAGTGTGTATGACTCTATGTAGAGTAAACTATAATTAGAATATCCATAATTGAATAAATTATAACATTCAACACTCAGATTTTAGAACTTGAAGAGAATCTAATATTTTTTTTTCAAGAGTGACTAGCATACAGTTAGTAACAGCATGTCAACACAAATAACATCTTCAAATAATACCATACAAGTTCTCATATATCTAAACCACCTACAATTACCCAGTATTTCTACAGATTTATAATCATATGGATAAAGAAATTGTTACCATCGAAATGAAAACGAATTTGATATGACAATGCCGGAAAATGGTCTACCAAGTGACAAGTGGACCAACATTTGACCTTCACTTTCAGTATTTGTATGTAACATTATCTGGGCAGAGTTTCATCATCATTCCTAACTTGAAAATTCTTCATAGAAAAGCAATATAAAGGACATGGAAAAACTGTTCAGAAGTATAAGTGTATAAATAAATATACATTATATTGTATATACATGAAGGACAATATAACAAAATGAAAAAAAATCACGAATGACATTGAACATATAACCCAGTATCTATGTCATAACATTGAACATATGACCCAGTATCTAAGTCATAACATTGAACATATGATCCAGTATCTAAGTCATAACATTGAACATATAACCCAGTATCTAAGTCATAACATTGAACATATAACCCAGTATCTAAGTCATTACATTGAACATATAACCCAGTATCTAAGTCATAACATTGAACATATGACCCAGTATCTAAGTCATAACATTGAACATATGACCCAGTATCTAAGTCATAACATTGAACATATAACCCAGTATCTAAGTCATTATCTATCATACATTGAACATATAACTCAGTATCTAATTCATAACATTGAACATATAACCCAGTATCTAAGTCATAACATTGAACATATGACCCAGTATCTAAGTCATAACATTGAACATATAACCCAGTATCTAAGTCATTACATTGAACATATAACTCAGTATCTAATTCATAACATTGAACATATGACCCAGTATCTAAGTCATAACATTGAACATATAACCCAGTATCTAAGTCATAACATTGAACATATGACCCAGTATCTAAGTCATAACATTGAACATATAACCCAGTATCTAAGTCATTACATTGAACATATAACTCAGTATCTAATTCATGACATTGAACATATGACCCAGTATCTAAGTCATAACATTGAACATATGACCCAGTATCTAAGTCATAACATTGAACATATGACCCAGTATCTAAGTCATAGTAGTCATAACATTGAACATATAACCCAGTATCTAAGTCATTACATTGAACATACATAACCAAGTATCTAAGTCGTAACATTAAACATATGACCAAGTATCTAAGTCATGACATTGAACATATGATCCAGTATCTAAGTCATGACATTGAACATATGACCCAGTATCTAAGTCATAACATTGAACATATGATCCAGTATCTAAGTCATAACATTGAACATATAACCCAGTATCTAAGTCATAACATTGAACATATGACCCAGTATCTAAGTCATAACATTGAACATATAACCCAGTATCTAAGTCATAACATTGAACATATGACCCAGTATCTAAGTCATGACATTGAACATATGACCCAGTATCTAAGTCATAACATTGAACATATAACCCAGTATCTAAGTCATAACATTGAACATATGACCCAGTATCTAAGTCATAACATTGAACATATAACCCAGTATCTAAGTCATAACATTGAACATATAACCCAGTATCTAAGTCATAACATTGAACATATAACCCAGTATCTAAGTCATAACATTGAACATACATAAGCAAGTATCTAAGTCGTAACATTAAACATATGACCAAGTATCTAAGTCATGACATTGAACATATGATCCAGTATCTAAGTCATGACATTGAACATATAACCCAGTATCTAGGTCATAACATTGAACATACATAACCAAGTATCTACGTTGTATGACTTAGTGTGACCAAAGTGCTGTATAGATAAACAGAATTATTTACAAGGAGTTAAATATTGCATCACATTATCTCAATATAACCTTTAATAGTTAGTCATATTTCAACATACATACATCTATCTCTTGTATTTCAAATATCAATTTACATGCGGTACATATATATATTTTTATCTCATGCTCCACAATAGCAAATTTTCACTTACATTTCAATGATATTATCTTCCATTCACACTTCATATTTTCTTAAACTTTCACCAAGCCATATTTACTGCCCATACAACAAATATTCACTCACATTTCAGTATCATTCCATAGGTATTATACTTGTCTGTCAACACATGTCAATATGTATTAGATTATATATTGACAGACAAGTTTAATACCTATGTAAACTTTTGTTCATATTTAAACATAACATAATTTAAATTTCACCAACATTTGTAAGCATCATTATCATAAATGATTCTCAAGTAAAAAATGAATTAAATGTGCTCTCAACAACAACAACCTCATTCTTATATATCAAAGTTACTTCCCTTTGTTTCACAATATCCGACGTCTGAGTTCTGACAGAGTGTGAAACAAAAGGGAAGTAACTCTAATAG
This sequence comes from Argopecten irradians, assembly GCF_041381155.1. Taxonomy (NCBI): domain Eukaryota; kingdom Metazoa; phylum Mollusca; class Bivalvia; order Pectinida; family Pectinidae; genus Argopecten; species Argopecten irradians. The sequence continues at coordinate 12,609,587 of NC_091143.1, forward strand.
ATAAGGATACATCAACCTCATCATCTATCCCAAAGTGTTTGTCCTATACAATTTATTGCACTGACCCTCAATATAATTAATCACAGGGATTTGGCAAAATCTTCTACCCAAAGATCTGTTTATGTACATATATCTATACAGTCAAATCTGTCTATAGTGACCACCCAAAGGACAAAGAAAATTTGTCTTTATACACAGGGTGACCTCTACTGAAATTTGCCCATTTCGGACATCAAAAAGGTGGTCTTTTTAAGCAGGTGGTCTTTATACAGAGGTGGTTGTTAAGGCAGGTTTAAACTGTACATGGGCTGAAGGTTAGAAAATTGTGCCAATCCCCTTTGGAACTAATTACAATAATATAACTTATATTTACAGTAAATACTAGTAGTTTGTTTGTTTACTTTGTATAAGTCAATAAGTATCGCTACATTAGCTTGGGGCCATAACTTATATTAGATCTGATTACTGATATTAATGCTCATCAAATATACTAGGTATATGTAACAGGTACGAGTTGGATATGTTTCTGTTTTTCTTAAAATTAAATGGAGGTATGACAGATTTATATTAATACATTCATCATTTTTTGGATTATACACTGAAATATAGGAGGTGGAGGCCCTTTTTGTGACCAACGTTGTTATCCAATTTCTTCTGTTATAATATTCCTATCTCAAACAAAATCAAACTGCAAGTCCTTCAATCATCATAGATATAAACAAACTTAAGATAATTAGTTCATGGAGCAATAATTGTCATCACATGCTGCCAGTCTCTGTAGGAGGACAGGACAAAATACTTCATGGTGTCCATCTTCATTGCTTTTAGCCGTCTTGTACTGTACCTAAATGATTTCAAGTAACCACTTCACTGTAAAACCTCTTCACTTCACTTCACTGAAGTTCACTTCACTTCAGTGTAACTTCACTGTTATGATGACCGGAGGTGCTAGGCAGTGTGCATGAGTCAGAGACTGAAACTGTTATCAGGCCAGCAAAAGTTTAATCTGGATATTGATAGATTTACAACACTTTATGTGTCCTATCAATTACTCTTATTTCTCTCAATCTTCAGAGATTACTTTCTGCCTAGGAATGTAGTTTTAGATAAAAAAAAACCTTTCTTGAAGAATGACTTTATCTGTTGTATAAATATGTATTTAGCAGATAAAAAAGTTGCCATCTTTTTGTGTCTAACATACATGTATATGACACCCACAGTCCATAAACCATCTGCTCCTCCTGACGTTCATAATGATAAAGAAATGACATCTCTTTATCACCATTGTCTTGACCTTCCTTCTGATCGACTTGACATCTGACCGCTGACTGCTTGGGATACTTCATCTAAAAAGCTGCAAAAGAACAGAAATGTTATGGTTTGTAACTCAAGGTGTTATAGTAGACATGCTCAAACAAATCAACTGGATCATGAAATCAGCAAAGATATAGGGGCTTTGTGTATTGGTATATTTTGCTGCATAGGGGAAAGAATTTTAACTTATTTTATAAACAATTATGGAAAGAGTTTGATTTAACACTTTGCTCTTAAACATTTATGAATCTTTCTCATTGAATGGCACCTTTATCTAAATTGATAAAACATTAACCAGAACATTTACTGATATTTAGCACATTTTTTTATCAATAAAATCCTAAAATACTCAGGGAAAATCTACCTTTTGAAGTTGTGTACTGTTGTTCCTCCAAGAACAATCCTCACTCCTGGGCTTGATCTGTTGAGGGTGTGGACAGCCAGAGCCTCCTCATATGTAGCTCCTCCAATCATAAATACGACAATATCCTGGGGCCTGGAAAAGGGCAGATAATTATTTTATAAGGGGAGATAACTATTATATGTACTACATCATCAAAAGGTCTAATATTCTAGGGCCTGGAAAGAGAAGATAACATAAAGAGATAACTATACCATAAATACAAGGGAGATAACTATATCATAAAATATCAAAACAAAAAGAGGCAGATAATATAAAGGGAATATAACAATATCATAAAATATCATGATGGAAAGGAGCAGATGATATAAAAGGGAGATAACTTTATTACAAATACCACAATAGAAGTTGGAAGAAAATAGATAATATTACCGGTAACTGATGAGCCAAAAATTAAACCGAATTTCTGACCATGTACATGTAATAAAAAATGGAAAAAAATAAGTACATGTATTTCTAATATCACCGAGGCCTTCAATAGCAAAAGCAATTCTGATATACATACTTATCTCTTAATTGACCAGTGCCCAAATAAGGGTAGGCACCTTCTTTAAGCTTTCCTTTGATTAGCTGGTCAATGATGCTGTACATCAGGGGTTTGTGTTGTGTGTAGACATTCTCAACTCCCTGAAAATTGATATAAATATCTTAATTAGTTTTTTTTTTGTTTTTGTTTTTTTCTATATTAGGGTCTTTTTCTTTCATGAAACATGGAAAAGGAAATACCCCAATAAGTAGAAGAGTCGTTTAGATGTTATAAATTTAAATGATATACAGCAGACATGTGATAATCCGCATGTCGATAGTTTGGAAAACTATCTGGGAACAAATTTGATTATTGACTGAAATAATCAAAGTTCAAAAATTTCCAATCCAGACAGTTTGGGATGGGGACACAAATATTCATATTATTGCAGGTCCATTATATTTCAATAAACACAGAACAGATTCCAATGAAGATTTTCCAATGAAAATTCTTGCCTTTAGACCTTTGAGGAACCGCTTAGTGATGGCTACTGGGTCCTGGTTACCAAACAGATCACTTCCACGAGCTTTCCTCCCTCCATACTGTAACACTGCATGGACCATCTGTTAAAACACAAATATATTATATCATTCTACAACCAGCAATTGCATTGTCAGAATACACCTACCACATACATTTATCCTATATGCAACATTGAAGGAAATTGGCTGTGTGTTAGAAATTTGGCATGTCTCCTGATGTAAATGACCTACTGTGTTTGATAGACAAACAACTTGCATGTTTTTTTAACACTGTTGATATTTTCATATTTTTTTAAGTTATATCCTGCATACAATGCAAGCATTTGATCTTCATGTTTTTGATCCCCCAAAATGAGAAAATGAGCAAAATGAAAATAATGATTTGACATCAGAAATGTTTAAACTAAAGGTTCAACTGAAATTCACATTAACTGGACATCCAAGCTAGGAAAACAACTGTAAAGCTTATGGATATTTGAAAGGTACTGTATATCATATTTCCCCTTCTATTACAATATATATACGTGTATCACTTTCAACACTTTACGTACAGCTCTGTGTTTTTCGCTGAGACCTTTTCTGCGGAGGACTTCAACTAAGCCTGATACGTCGTTGTTACTATGACTCTCATACCGTAGTGCGTACAGCATCACAAGTCGCAGCATGTCTAGTTGTGGCGTCTTGTCTCCACTCAGTAGGCCCTTGATTTTCTACAAGTCATGCAAATGATCAAATTACATACTGGTCACACAGAAAAATAAGAGGACAATTACTCAATATAAAAAAGTGCCAAAATTTGAACAATTCAGAGATGATTTTTATTTTTACTTTTGACCTTAAGGTATGCTAAATTAGGAATTTAACCTGTAACTCAACCGACCTATAAAACTTTGAAAGTGCATATTTTGCTTTGATATTTTTCTTTCACTCCCCTGGTAGTATAATTCTGAACCATATTTTAAGGATTAAACAACATCCTATACAATTTGAACTAGTGATGTGCCTGCAGACAGCCAGTCTCTCAATCAACCTTTCCCCATTTGCAGCTACATACAAACAGCGTGTTCCTATCTTCCTACTCAGTAACTACAAGGAAACACTCCAGTATTCCTTCATATTCCCTGCCAAGAACCCAGTAAAGTCTCAACCTTCTCTACCCAGTAACCCTTTCATAACCCAGTAAACCCCACCCCCAGACTTCCCTACCCAGAAACTCACAACCTTCCTCTCTAACACCCAGTAACCCTATACTGAGTAACCCACCCACCTTCAATGCCTACCACTCTCTACCCTAACCCAGTAACCACAACCTTTCCTAACCAGCACCCAGTAACCCTATACCCAGAAATCCATCCACCTTCCTTACCAACCATCCAGTAATCCTAAACCCAGTGACCCCACCACCTTTCCTAAACCCAGTAACCCTTCCCTGCCTACCATCCAGTAATCTTTACCCAGTAAACCCTCCAACTTCTCTACCAAACACCCAGTAACCCTATAACAAGTCACCCATTCAACTTCCTTACCAACCTTACAGTAACCCTATACCCAGTAACCCCACCACCTTTCCTAAACCCAGTAAACCTACCACCTTCCTTACCCTACACCCAGCAACCCAAACACCTTTCCTTAACCCAGTAAATCCTAAATCCCTGCCTACCACCCAGTAACCCAGTAACCTCTACCCAGTAATCCTTCACCTTCCCTGCCTACCACCCAGTAACCTCTACCCAGTAATCCTTCACCTTCCCTGCCTACCACCCACTACTTCAGTCTTTATAACCTCTGACCTGTAGACAAGCAGAGTGGTCTCCCTGACATGCCAGTTCCTGTTCTGTTTCAGACACCTCCAGGAGATTGATCTTACTGACCAGTCGGGACAGTTCCCCGACCACAGTAACATGTTTAGCTACAGCTCCAGACATCTTCTTAAACTGGGGGTATGTCTCTATGAAAGCCTGCGATCAGATAAAAATACACAGCAGTGAAACTTCAGAATATTTTCCACATACAAAATTAATATAATAATTTGCAAATCAATTTTTCCTAAACTTTGCAAACTTAAGATTCTGAAATATTGATTTACAGCTGAATTTTGTTATGCCTAATGATACAATGTTACAAACTGAAAGAAAATGTCTGAAGTATATAAATATAAGAATACAAATTATACCTTCATGTCTGCTATAGATTCGACCTTGGCCTGACTTTTGGATTTTTTCTGGAATTCTTCCATCAAGTCTTTAATGTTTGTTCCTATTTCTCCAAAATTATTGTACATATTCTGTAAAATGAGACAGGAAATTAGATAAATGCACAGTAATAGATGGATGTAAAAAGATGCTTTTGAGTTCTGTTCAGTGGTTTTATCATGAAAATATCATGTTGTGTGTGTGTTTGATATTATGATAAGCATATTAATGAATTGCAAAGCGACTGAGCCAAACCAGTTTCATGAAACACTTAACTGGTACCCAATAGGTCTTAAATAATTTAGCCAATCACAGTTGATGTATCAATTGTTATGTCCTCTTTGATTGGCCTAGCAAAAAAAAAAACAGTCAAAAATATTTGTTTGATGATCCTGGAATTAGCAGTCTATGATTTGACTACAAAAATGAACATTACAGAAACTTTTTCATCTACTTCAACTGGAGAGCTTTTCATCTCAAATCACAAATTTTGAAAAGATAAGACATTTAGAGTCAGTAGTATACAAAGTTCTTATTAAGTAGAAGTTAAAGCTAAAATAGTTACTATGTTTATGTTAAAAACTTACATTTGCATAAAATTCGTCATGTTCAGCAGAAAGGACAACTTCTTGTAGATCCTTGGTAACCCCCGGAATATGTGACAAGTTAATACGGTTGTTGTTGATACCAAGTAACTCATGAACCATTGCTTGATATGTCCACTGGAACACACAATTTACAGGTTAATCATTTCTAAACACCCACTTTAAGGTAAGATTTATTAAGGGGGAACTTTACATTACTGTTCTCCAAGCATCACAGAAATAATTTTAAGTATAATTTGTCTACTTGTGACTTTTGTGCTACTACTAACCTCTCAAACATGCCAATTATTTCATATTTTTTATCTAAAACAACATAAAAATGCTGGTCGATCATTTTTAATCAAAGGGGCATAACTCTGAAAGGGAGGGGTGCAGTAAGGGTAAGGTTACTCATATATATATAATGAATTAATACACAATTATACAAATATCTTTACTGTATAGGGATTATTGCCACCAAGTTTTGTTGAAATCCATCAAGTAATTTACAAGTATATTAGGTCGATTGTTTATAGGAAAGGGGAATAATTCATCTAGACTGTATAAGGATTATTGCCATCAAGTGTTGTTGAAATCACTCTAGTAGTTTAAGAGGATTAGTCATTCAACAAAAACATGTTGTTTACCTGATTAAGTAATGGAGTGACTGGGTCATCACGTCTGTCGAGTATCAGTAATACCGGCGCTACATCTGTCTTCCGGAATTCAAATAATGCTGCTTCTTTGTTGATTGTACTCTGAAATTATATTATGATTTGAAAAATATATATACTTTTCACTATTGTCCCTTCAGTACTCATGGAATAATCCAGCAATTTGAAGGATATATAAAAATTCCTGGTATCATTTAATAAACTTTTCATGTTTAGAACTTACCCTAATATTCTCGGCCAATCTGCGAGCCATTTCAGAAGAGTTCTGGTAACGTATCATCGGACATTTCTTCAAGGACAGTAACACAGATGTTAGTCCCTGGGTAGTCCGAGTGAGGGCCGAAGGGGACCAATTCAGGGCCTGTAAGTACACAACATATTACTGAATAACAAAATAAGACAGGACCCATTATCTCATCATCACAAGCAGTAGGCATACTGTTCTGATAAAACTGTAACAACAAATCTATATGAATTATGGCGAAATCTTTAGAGAGCCCAGCTATATGTAAATGCATTTTTAGTGCCATTCTTGTCTATGTAGCTACTAACAGTTATTTCAAAGTGTACCCACATGACACTTGTTGTTCAGAAATATCATCCTCAACCTCCAGGGGTTACTATTACTGACATTATATCCACCCGAGGATTATCTCATAGTAAAATAAAAGGCACAAGAAAACACAGGTAATTTAGTCCTTTGATGTACATCAAAAGAATTGTATAACAGTACATTGTGATTGACTGTGCTTAAAGTGGGGCATCACTCTCTCTGTAGTCTTCAAGTAAGTCTCTGCAGACCCTGTGATTGGTCAATTATTTTTCACCTGAACTGCCTCCATTTTTGCTATGAGATATATAGTTCAGAGGTGGATATAATGTCAGTGATAGTAACTACTGGAGTATCGAGGATGTGGAACTATAAGGACAGTGACTTACCTGACTACAGCTGAGAATGTTCATTGTAAAGAGATATGTAACTATAGGACCATGACTTACCTGAATACAGCTGAGACTGTTCATTGTAAAAAGATATGTAACTATAAGGACCATGACTTACCTGACTACAGCCAAGAATGTTCATTTTAAAGATATGTAACTATAGGACCATGACTTACCTGACTACAGCCGAGAATGTTCATTGTAAAGAGATATGTAACTATAGGATCATGACTTACCTGACTACAGCCGAGAATGTTCATTGTAAAGAGATATGTAACTATAGTAGCATGACTTACCTGACTACAGCCGAGAGTGTTCATTGTAAAGAGATATGTAACTATAGGACCATGACTTACCTGACTACAGCCGAGAATGTTCATTGTAAAGAGATATGTAACTATAGGATCATGACTTACCTGACTACAGCCGAGAATGTTCATTGTAAAGAGATATGTAACTATAGTATCATGACTTACCTGACTACAGCCAAGAATGTTCATTGTAAAGAGATATGTAACTATAGGACCATGACTTACCTGACTACAGCCGAGAGTGTTCATTGTAAAGCGATATGGAACTATAGGATCATGACTTACCTGACTACAGCCGAGAGTGTTCATTGTAAAGAGATATGTAACTATAGTAGCATGACTTACCTGACTACAGCCGAGAATGTTCATTGTAAAGAGATATGTAACTATAGGACCATGACTTACCTGACTACAGCCAAGAATGTTCATTGTAAAGAGATATGTAACTATAGTAGCATGACTTACCTGACTATAACCGAGCGTTCATTGTAAAGAGATATGTAACTATAGGACCATGACTTACCTGACTACAGCCAAGAATGTTCATTGTAAAGAGATATGTAACTATAAGGACCATGACTTACCTGACTACAGCCAAGAATGTTCATTGTAAAGAGATATGTAACTATAGGACCATGACTTACCTGACTACAGCCAAGAATGTTCATTGTAAAGAGATATGTAACTATAGGACCATGACTTACCTGACTACAGCCAAGAATGTTCATTTTAAAGAGATATGTAACTATAGTAGCATGACTTACCTGACTATAACCGAGTGTTCATTGTAAAGAGATATGTAACTATAGGACCATGATTTACCTGACTACAGCCAAGAATGTTCATTTTAAAGAAATATGCAACTATAATATCATGACTTACCTGACTACAGCCGAGAATGTTCATTGTAAAGAGATATGTAACTATAAGGACCATGACTTACCTGACTACAGCCGAAGATGTTCATTGTAAAGAGATATGTAACTATAGTGCATGACTTACCTGACTACAGCCAAGAATGTTCATTGTAAAGAGATATGAACTATAGAACATGACTTACCTGACTACAGCGGAGAATGTTCATTGTAAAGAGATATGTAACTATAGATAGACTACTGATCGCATTTCATGATTAACTAATGCTACCTGACTACAGCCGAGAATGTTCATTGTAAAGAGATATGTAACTATAAGGACCATGACTTACCTGACTACAGCCAAGAATGTTCATTGTAAAGAGATATGTAACTATAGGACCATGACTTACCTGACTACAGCCGAGAATGTTCATTGTAAAGAGATATGTAACTATAAGGACCATGACTTACCTGACTACAGTGGAGAATGTTCATTGTAAAGAGATATGTAACTATAGGACCATGACTTACCTGACTACAGCGGAGAATGTTCATTGTAAAGAGATATGTAACTATAGAACCATGACTTACCTGACTACAGCCAAGAATGTTCATTGTAAAGTGATATGTAACTATAAGGACCATGACTTACCTGACTACAGCCGAGAATGTTACTTGTAAAGAGATATGTAACTATTAGGACCATGACTTACCTGACTACAGCCGAGAATGTTACTTGTAAAGAGATATGTAACTATAAGGACCATGACTTACCTGACTACAGCCAAGAATGCTAATTGTAAAGAGATATGTAACTATAGGACCATGACTTACCTGACTACAGCCAAGAATGTTCATTGTAAAGAGATATGTAACTATAAGGACCATGACTTACCTGACTACAGCCAAGAATGCTAATTGTAAAGAGATATGTAACTATAGGACCATGACTTACCTGACTACAGCCAAGAATGTTCATTGTAAAGAGATATGTAACTATAAGGACAGTGACTTACTTGTTACAGCCAAGAGTGTTCATTGTAAAGAGCTATGTAACTATAGGACCATGACTTACCTGACTACAGCCGAGAATGTTCATTTTAAAGAGATATGTAACTATAGTATCATGACTTACCTGACTACAGCCGAGAATGTTCATTGTAAAGAGATATGTAACTATAGTATCATGACTTACCTGACTACAGCCAAGAATGTTCATTTTAAAGAGATATGTAACTATAGGACCATGACTTACCTGACTACAGCCAAGAATGTTCATTGTAAAGAGATATGTAACTATAGGACCATGACTTACCTGACTACAGCCAAGAGTGTTCATTGTAAAGAGATATGTAACTATAGGACCATGACTTACCTGACTACAGCCAAGAATGTTCATTTTAAAGAGATATGTAACTATAGTATCATGACTTACCTGACTACAGCCAAGAATGTTCATTGTAAAGAGATATGTAACTATAGGACCATGACTTACCTGACTACAGCGGAGAATGTTCATTGTAAAGTGATATGTAACTATAGGACCATGACTTACCTGACTACAGCCGAGAATGTTCATTTTAAAGAGATATGTAACTATAGTATCATGACTTACCTGACTACAGCCGAGAATGTTCATTGTAAAGAGATATGTAACTATAGTACCATGACTTACCTGACTACAGCCAAGAATGTTCATTGTAAAGAGATATGTAACTATAGGACCATGACTTACCTGACTACAGCTGAGAATGTTCATTGTAAAGAGATATGTAACTATAGTATCATGACTACCTGACTACAGCCAAGAATGTTCATTGTAAAGAGATATGTAACTATAGGATCATGACTTACCTGACTACAGCTGAGAATGTTCATTGTAAAGAGATATGTAACTATAGTATCATGACTTACCTGACTACAGCCGAGAATGTTCATTGTAAAGAGATATGTAACTATAGGACCATGACTTACCTGACTACAGCCGAGAATGTTCATTGTAAAGAGATATGTAACTATAGGATCATGACTTACCTGACTACAGCCAAGAATGTTCATTGTAAAGAGATGTGTAACTATAGGACCATGACTTACCTGACTACAGCTGAGAATGTTCATTGTAAAGAGATATGTAACTATAGGACCATGACTTACCTGACTACAGCCGACTACAGCCGAGAATGTTCATTGTAAAGAGATATGTAACTATAAGGATCATGACTTACCTGACTACAGCCGAGAATGTTCATTGTAAAGAGATATGTAACTATAGGACCATGACTTACCTGACTACAGCCAAGAATGTTCATTTTAAAGAGATATGTAACTATAGGACCATGACTTACCTGACTACAGCCGAGAATGTTCATTGTAAAGAGATATGTAACTATAAGGACCATGACTTACCTGACTACAGCAAAGAATGTTCATTGTAAAGAGATATGTAACTATAGGACATGACTTACCTGACTACAGCCAAGAATGTTCATTTTAAAGAGATATGTAACTATAGGACCATGACTTACCTGACTACAGCCAAGAATGTTTATTTTAAAGAGATATGTAACTATAGGACCATGACTTACCTGACTACAGCCAAGAATGTTCATTGTAAAGTGATATGTAACTATAGGACCATGACTTACCTGACTACAGCAGAGAATGTTCATTGTAAAGAGATATGTAACTATAGTATCATGACTTACCTGACTACAGCCGAGAATGTTCATTGTAAAGAGATATGTAACTATAGTATCATGACTTACCTGACTACAGCCGAGAATGTTCATTGTAAAGAGATATGTAACTATAGTATCATGACTTACCTGACTACAGCCGAGAATGTTCATTGTAAAGAGATATGTAACTATAGGACCATGACTTACCTGACTACAGCGAGAATGTTCATTGTAAAGAGATATGTAACTATAGGACCATGACTTACCTGACTACAGCGGAGAATGTTCATTGTAAAGTGATATGTAACTATAGGACCATGACTTACCTGACTACAGCCGAGAATGTTCAATTTTAAAGAGATATGTAACTATAGTATCATGACTTACCTGACTACAGCCAAGAATGTTCATTGTAAAGAGATATGTAACTATAGGACCATGACTTACCTGACTACAGCCGAGAATGTTCATTGTAAAGAGATATGTAACTATAGGACCATGACTTACCTGACTACAGCCAAGAATGTTCATTTTAAAGAGATATGTAACTATAGGACCATGACTTACCTGACTACAGCCAAGAATGTTCATTGTAAAGAGATATGTAACTATAGGATCATGACTTACCTGACTACAGCCAAGAATGTTCATTGTAAAGAGATGTGTAACTATAGGACCATGACTTACCTGACTACAGCCAAGAATGTTCATTGTAAAGAGATATGTAACTATAGTACCATGACTTACCTGACTACAGCCGAGAATGTTCATTGTAAAGAGTAATATAGTAGCATGTAACAGTGTTCATTGTAAAGAGATATGTAACTATAGGACCATGATTACCTGACTACAGCCAAGAATGTTCATTGTAAAGAGATATGTAACTATAGGACCATGACTTACCTGACTACAGCCGAGAATGTTCATTGTAAAGAGATATGTAACTATAGTATCATGACTTACCTGACTACAGCTGAGAATGTTCATTGTAAAAAGAAATGTATCTATAAGGACCATGACTTACCTGACTACAGCCGAGAATGTTCATTGTAAAGAGATATGTAACTATAGTAGCATGACTTACCTGACTACAGCCAAGAATGTTCATTGTAAAGAGATATGTAACTATAGGACCATGACTTACCTGACTACAGCCGAGAATGTTCATTGTAAAGAGATATGTAACTATAGGACCATGACTTACCTGACTACAGCCAAGAATGTTCATTGTAAAGAGATATGTAACTATAGGACCATGACTTACCTGACTACAGCCGAGAATGTTCATTGTAAAGAGATATGTAACTATAGGACCATGACTTACCTGACTACAGCCAAGAATGTTCATTTTAAAGAGATGTGTAACTATAAGGACCATGACTTACCTGACTACAGCCAAGAATGTTCATTGTAAAAAGAAATGTATCTATAAGGACCATGACTTACCTGACTACAGCTGAGAATGTTCATTGTAAAGAGATATGTAACTATAGTATCATGACTTACCTGACTACAGCCAAGAATGTTCATTGTAAAGAGATATGTAACTATAGGACCATGACTTACCTGACTACAGCTGAGAGTGTTCATTGTAAAGAGATATGTAACTATAGTATCATGACTTACCTGACTACAGCCGAGAATGTTCATTGTAAAGAGATATGTAACTATAGGACCATGACTTACCTGACTACAGCCAAGAATGTTCATTGTAAAGAGATATGTAACTATAGGACCATGACTTACCTGACTACAGCCAAGAATGTTCATTGTAAAGAGATGTGTAACTATAAGGACCATGACTTACCTGACTACAGCCGAGAATGTTCATTGTAAAGAGATATGTAACAATAGGACCTGGACTTACCTGACTACAGCCGAGAATGTTCATTGTAAAGAGATATGTAACTATAAGGACCATGACTTACCTGACTACAGCCGAGAGTGTTCATTGTAAAGAGATATGTAACTATAGTAGCATGACTTACCTGACTACAGCCGAGAATGTTCATTGTAAAGAGATGTGTAACTATAAGGACCATGACTTACCTGACTACAGCTGAGAATGTTCATTGTAAAGAGATGTGTAACTATAGGACCATGACTTACCTGACTACAGCCGAGAGTGTGCATTGTAAAGAGATATGTAACTATAGGATCATGACTTACCTGACTACAGCCAAGAATGTTCATTGTAAAGAGATATGTAACTATAGGATCATGACTTACCTGACTACAGCCAAGAAGGTTCATTGTAAAGAGATGTGTAACTATAGGACCATGACTTACCTGACTACAGCCGAGAGTGTTCATTGTAAAGAGATATGTAACTATAAGGACAGTGACTTACCTGACTACAGCCAAGAATGTTCATTGTAAAGAGATGTGGGTTTACAGCTATAAAATCACCAAAAAACTCCTGAAACAGAAAAAGAAAAATGACAATCAGTTTCAAAAACATTTTTGGATTCAGGTAACAAAAGAAAATCTAATAAAAGCTTTAAATAAAATATTGAACTGCAGAGTAACTTGTTTAAACCGGCCCTTGTATAATCTGAATCAATGTGTATTCCTGCATTATTGTATTTTATGCTCCTCCTTTATCTATAGTTATTGAAACCTGTATAATCCCGAAACCTGGCTATTCTGACTAAATTTGCTGATCCTGATGACATCCAGTCTAGTAAACTGTATCAATCTTATTCTCATTCCACAGATGGCACCACAACTGTTTATGTATTTACTGAACATCAAATAACCATGATTTAAAGTAAATGAAATTACAAATAAAGCTTCAACACATCAACAAATAATTTAGCTGATAATTTATACCAGTTTCTAACCTCTGATAAAGGACCTTATAATTATAGGCTTGTGGTTATTGAATAGATCAAACAGTAAACTGTTAACTGCCAGGGTCAAAGTAGATTGACACAATATTACACTATTTACACAATTTTATTTCCTTGTTTTTAGTTCAAATTGCAAAAATCTTTGCCCACAAAAATAACCGACTATACAGTATTTATTTTTCAATACTCACCTGGACTTCTCGTACCACTTCCTGATCGTCTGCCTCGGCCAAAACTTTCACATCCTGTTTACTGATCACATTACTGAAATCTGGTAAGATAAACAGTTAATGATAACAATATTTATAACAGGACTTGTATAATTAACCATTCTTAAACTGTTGACAAAAAATAGTTCTAACTTGTAACTTTCCTCCTAAAATTTTGTAATGAACAGTTCCAGCTTTAGTTTCGGGAGTTTCCAAATGAGTTTTCAGGGGTGAATGTCAAGTTAAAACTACATTTGTGCCATAAATATTTGAAAATTATTTTTGGGAGATAAAAATATGTACATGTAATATAATTGTCATACAGTATTATTCACATTATTTTATATGAAATTCAAACATCACATTGTCATTGTACTGGTATTTAAACATTGTATATCATGGACCATATTTTGACAGTATACTTAATTCAATATACCACATTGAGGCAATCAAACTAAAATTTACATATATGAAATACAGGCAGTCTGACTTTTTTATATAATATATACAACATTTAGACAGTATAACTCGGTAAACTCACATAATACAATATATAGGCCATACCTAGGCAGTCAGACTTACATATACATTGTATAATATAGATCATATTTAGGCAGTCTGACTTACATATCAGATCTAGGCAGTGTGACTTACATATATAATACAGATCATATTTAGGCAGTCTGACTTACATATCAGATCTAGGCAGTGTGACTTACATATATAATATAGATCATATTTAGGCAGTCTGACTTACATATCAGATCTAGGCAGTGTGACTTACATATATAATATAAACCATATTTAGGCATTCTGAGTTCCTGTGCTAAAAGTTCTACATTATCTCGAGTAGGTCGGAGAAAACAGATACACTTTAGATGTTTCATCGTCTCTCTGGAATTCGAGTCAATCCTCTCAAACAGATACACCTCCTTCTGTAGGATTTCTGACTGGGCATACACCATACTCACGATACTTGTCTGAAAAGTTAAAAGCATATTATTAAATGCTTAGAAAATGTTTTATGGTTATCTTTTAATGATCAGCATGTTCACCGAATGTTTAAATCATAAGGCATAGATTTTATTAAAGAAAAAACAAGAGGCTTAGAGGACCTGTATCGCTCATCTGGCAATTGTTATGCCAAGTAATGTTCTGATTACAGGATCATTGTTTCTTTTCTGAAGGAATTTAAGATTTACCTTTAATTTCCCTATTGGAAACCATTCTTTCTGCTCCAGGGGGTCAGAACCAAAATTTATACAAACTATGTTCCCCTTCCCCCAAGGATATTTCTGGCCAAATTTGGTTACATTCCATGCAGAACTTTATGACTAGTAGGGATTTAAAGGATTTACCTCTAGTTCCCCCCCTGCCCTTAGGGGGTCAGAGCCAAAATGTACACAAACTATGTTCCCCTTTCCCAAAAGATGTTTTTGGTCAAATTGGATTACAATTCATGCAGAAATCTATGACTAGTGATTTATAGGATTCTTTTCCATTGCCTTCCGGCATCGGGGGTAAGAGAGCATTTCCGTTTCTATGCACAACAACCTCAATATAAAGTAAAAAAATATGCAAATGAGATGGCCCATTAATAGGCCCACCCCTCATGCCCCCGGGGGGTCAGAGCCAAAATTTATACAAAGTCTGTTCCCCTTACCCCAAGGATGATTCTGGTCAAATTTGGTTACATTCCATACAGAACTCTATGACAAGTAGCTAGTTAAAGGATTTACCTCTATTCCCCTATTGGGCATCGTCCCTCCTGCCCCCGGGGGATCAGAGCCAAAATGTATACAAACTCTGTTCCACTCCCCCAAGGATGGTTCTGGCAATATTTGGTTAATTTCCATGCAGAATTCTATGACTAATAGCAATTTAAAGGATTTACCTCTACTTCCCCTATTGGGCCCCACCCCTCCAGCCCCCTGGGGTCAGAGCAAAAATTTAATAAAATCTCTTCCCCTTTCCCTAAGGATGTTTCTGGCCAAATGGGTTACAATTCATGCAGAATCTATGACTAGTAGTGATTTAAAGGATTTACCTCTATTTCCCCTATTGGGCATCGCCCCTCCTGCCCCCGGGGGATCAGAGCCAAAATGTATACAAACTCTGTTCCACTCCCCACAGGATGGTTCTGGCAATATTTGGTTATTTTCCATGCAGAATTCTATGACTAATAGCAATTTAAAGGATTTACCTCTACTTCCCCTATTGGGCCCCACCCCTCCAGCCCCCTGGGGTCAGAGCAAAAATTTAATAAAATCTCTTCCCCTTTCCCTAAGGATGTTTCTGGCCAAATGGGTTACAATTCATGCAGAATCTATGACTAGTAGTGATTTAAAGGATTTACCTCTATTTCCCCTATTGGGCATCGCCCCTCCTGCCCCCGGGGGATCAGAGCCAAAATGTATACAAACTCTGTTCCACTCCCCACAGGATGGTTCTGGCAATATTTGGTTAATTTCCATGCAGAATTCTATGACTAATAGCAATTTAAAGGATTTACCTCTACTTCCCCTA
Source organism: Argopecten irradians (assembly GCF_041381155.1). Classification (NCBI taxonomy): domain Eukaryota; kingdom Metazoa; phylum Mollusca; class Bivalvia; order Pectinida; family Pectinidae; genus Argopecten; species Argopecten irradians. Next base: position 12,626,155 of record NC_091143.1, read on the forward strand.
TTGGGCCCCACCCCTCCAGCCCCCTGGGGTCAGAGCAAAAATTTAATAAAATCTCTTCCCCTTTCCCTAAGGATGTTTCTGGCCAAATGGGTTACAATTCATGCAGAATCTATGACTAGTAGTGATTTAAAGGATTTACCTCTATTTCCCCTATTGGGCATCGCCCCTTCTGCCTCCGGGGGGTCAGAGCCAAAATTTATGCAAACTCTGTTCCCCTTCCCCCATGGATGTTCATGGTCAAATTTGTTTACAATCCATGCAGAGCTCTAGGACAAGTAGCGATTTATACAATTTACCTCAGATTCCCCTATTGGGCCCTGCCTCTCCTGCCCCTGGGGGCTCAGAGCCAAAAGGAGTAGATATGATAGGACCAGAGTATTTGGCCTTAATTTTTCAGGCCGAAAAAAAATTACTCTGATCCCCATCAATTTCATATCAATAAATACTCCCATACTTGCCATTCATCAAAATATAATTTTTTATAACCATGAGCACGATGTGTCCCACCTATGACATCATCAAATTGATGATTTTCCTCTTCTCGCCAAATTTTGCTAGAAATTCATCATCTTTAGGTTAGAAAAGGCTTGAAATGGATTTGGCCGCCACCTAAGAGCAACTTTACATTTTGCATGGATATGCGTAAATACACGATACACAACGTGTGAAAATCTCTTTCTGCTCCACGAAGGCGGCAACATTCATTTTTAGAGAAAACCACTCAAAAAGTATGATTTTTCAAGGATTTTTGTGAAAAATGGCGGGAAACTGCATGTTGATGACGTCATTGTGAACATAATTGGCACATGCGGAATATTTTCGAAATGTAATGTGTTAGCAAATGTATTCAGCTGTTATATGGCAAAATATGTTGTTCTTTACTGGAGAATTAATTTTGAGGCCATATTCTAGTCTTAACGTACCTTCTCCTTTATACAAGTTCTGTTCCCCTTCCCCAATCGAGTTCCCATTCCCCCATGGATGTTTGTGCCTAAATTTGGTGATAATTGTGTGCGGACTTATCCAATACTGTTACAACAATCAATGCAGAACTCTAGGAAAAGTAGCGACTATAGGATTTACCTCTAATACCCCTATTGGGCCCCGCCCTTCCTGGCCCCGGGGGGGTCAGAGCCAAAATTTATGGAAATTCTCTTCCCCTTTCCCCATGGATGTTTGTGGCCAAATTTGGTTACAATCCACGCAGAATTCTAGGACAAGAAGTGATTGATAGGGTTTACCTCTATTTCCACTATTGGGCCCCGCCCCTCCTGCCAGAGCCAAAATTTATACAAGTTCTGTTCCCCTTCTCTCAAGGATGTTTGTGGCTAAATTTGGTCACAATTCATGCAGAACTCTAGACAAGTAGCGATTTATAGGATTTATCTCTATTGCCCCCCCCCTCCTGCCCCCAGGGGGTCAGAGCCAAAATTTATACAAGTTTTGTTTCCCTTTCCTCATTGATGTTTGTGGCCAAATTTAGTTACAATCCATGCAGAACTCTATGACTAGTAGCGATTTAAAGGAAATGTTGACAGACGGACGACAGACAGATGCCATGCCATGACATAAAAATGAACACTATTGTAGCAGATTTAGTTGTATATTAGTATACAAAGTAATACAGTCGCCTTCTATCTTTGCACTTGGGGGAATTTCCCTATAGCTCAGTCAGCAGAGCGGCAGACCAGTAAGTCTGGGGTCACGGGTTCGAGCCCTGCTGGAGGCACATTATGTTCGCCCTGTTACAATAATATTTGCAGGCCCAAAATTATAACTGGTCGCTAGTTCGGACTGCAAATGTAAACTATCTTCCAAGATTCGAGTTTTGTTTTGTTCATTCTAACAGTAACATATATAGGCCTACATCAGGTCGGGGAGAAGTCCTGACTTGGCTATAATAGCCAAATACTGCTATAATAGCCAAATATAGCTATATAAACAGTGGCAAAACACATGGAATCTGCCGAAAAATGTATTTAAAGCAAAAAGCGAGTTTTACAGTAAATTGGAATATGATCCATGTTCTTAGTTATTACAAAAACGATGTTGAAACAAAAAACTCACCTGTGCAATTTTGTGTAAAATCCCTGGTTTTTATCACCATGATAACAGAATGAACAAAGGGGATTAACTCTAACTGAAGGAGAACTCTGACCATACCCAAGTCGGCCATTGACATTTTCGGCCGCCGGTCAAAAAGGGAAAAAAAAGTCGTATAAATCCCCTTCCGGTTGAAGCGACTCTGACTCAATTGGCACAAATGTGGGAGAACATGTGCAAGTTATTGTGACCTTCAGATGGATTAGAAATTGGTTATTAAGCAAATGCAGACAACAACTGCAATTTCCTGCTAGAAAAACGATGATTTTACAGAAAAATGCACAGGTGAGTTTTTCATTTTAACCTTGTTATCGTGTCAACTTAGGACAAGGATAATGTACATAGCGCCAAAAACTCTCGCTTTTTGCAACATGTACCTCTTCTTGAAGCATCAATGCGTTTTGCCACTTTTTATATAGCTATATTTGGCTATTATAGCCGTATTTGGCTATAATAGCCAAATCAGGACTTCTCCCCGACCTGTACATATGTATATATGCTTCTGATTTTATCAATTTCTAGGAAACACAATAATTAGCTGAATAATCGATGCAACTTAAATATATATGTGGATGTATACATGTGATGGAAACTATGGTCATCTCGTGTACAACTTTGACTATCAGACCAACGAACAGACGAAGCGTTCTGACGTTTTCACGATCACATATCGAAAGTATGACGGTTTGCTGAACTAGGATGCTTACAGTCTCTTTATCCATCAACAGAACCTTCATTCCTGGTCCGCTTTCGTCGATCATCTTACTGATATACTGCTTCACCGCTAGTATTACGTTCATTTTGGTGGTTTGGCTGTTTACTTCTACACGTCTGTTGACTTAAAAACGGAAGTAGCTTGCCACTGCTTCCGGGTTAAATTTGCGAATTGTCGGTTGAAAAATAAGACGAAACGCAATGGAGAACTAAGAGTTGTCTTTCTTTGCTCATCAATGCGGTTTCCCAGTATAATGATAAATAAATACAAACTATAACTATAAAATATCAATAAAGAAAATTGTCAATTTTTTATATTTTTGCGCTAATTAATTTATTAGGTCTAAGTTCGCATAGTCTACTGCAACGTTAATGCTATCGCTGTTGAGATGTTTTCTAGCTTAATATCTTCTATGCCTAAATAAATTATTCGATTAGTGTGACCATTTTTTTATATGTTACTGATTTTAGTGTTCGTTAAATAGTACGTGTACGTATATTCGTTCTACATTAAATGTAATGATTCGTTCATATGTGTCTCGTAGATACTTTTTCCTCTCAAAACAGTTTAAGATACCCGTACATAAAATCAAAGTTTTGGGTTAACTTTTCATAGATCATATGACAGTACTAGAAAATGTTATCATATATATATCACCATTGTAACTATCATGGACATGTTTAATCCACTATCGCCGCTATCAATAGCGATATTACAGGGGTTAGTAGTAGTAATCGCTAGTACCACATGGGTATACAGGTATAATAGAAAGAAATCAAGAGTTACCGGTATTGCCTTCACAAAGAAATAGTATAAAACGTAAAAAAGAATCCTAACTCTACTTTGTAAGTGACGATGTAAATCCAAGTTAATTTATGAATGTTCCTGTGCTTGTGCTCTGTTTAATAATTAAACGTTAATTTCGGACAGAGATGCAAAGATATATGTATCAAAGTTATATATAGTTACAAGGATTTATAAAAGTCCTTGATTTTCGATTTTGAAGATCGATTTTAAAACATAATGAAGTTCAATTCTAGTGGTATGTGCAGTGGCGTAGGAAGATGAAACGTAATGGAGGGCAAAGGTCCTCAATATTTTGTAACACCCTCGCCCCCCCCCCCGGCCGCACCTACAGGAGGAGATTAATTCAGCACACAACCATATAATTATACTTTATATATTTTTTTCATATATCGTTAAATATAATCCTTGTACACATTTATAGACAATGGGATCGCTAAAAGGAAATAACGAATACGCAAATTGGCCAATTTGCGTGTGAGCGCCGAAGGCGCGAGATTTTTGGGTCTGTGGTCGACCCCCCGGGGAAAAAATTACGATTTAGAATAGCTGAGATGAGTTTTACAATGTATTTTGATGATTTTGCGAGCGCCCGAAAGCGCGAGATATTGGTGTTTGGGGGGGGGGGGGGGGGGGGGGGGGGGGGGGAGGTCTCCTCCGGGAAAAATATTACGATTTAGAATGGCTAAGATGAGATTTACGATGCATTTTGATAAATTTGCGAGCGCCCAAAGGCGAGAGATTTTGGTATTTGGGGGGCCAGTGGTTTTCCCTGGAAAAAATAACGATGTAGAATGGCTGAGAAGAGTTTTACAATGTATTTTGATGATTTTGAGAGCGCCCGAAAGCGAGAGATTTTGGTATTTGGGGGGTACGGGGGTTTTCCCCGGGAAAAAATTACGATTTAGAATGAGATGAGTTTTACAATGTATTTTGATGATTTGAAAGCGTTCTTACCATGGCATTTTTCGATTTAAAGTATCCTGCATTTAGAAATGATAATTTTGATAATGGTGTCGTCATATCATTATGCAACCCTGCTCGACTGAACATACCGGCTTCACACCATCGGCACATTGTTTTTCAACAAAAAATAATGAATTAATTGTCTTGCTAAGACATATAAACAAAGTAATCTTTTAAGAGACATGTTTTTGAAATGCAAATGTAGTACGTAGAATCCCTTAATGGACATTTTTAGTGTAGTTCATGTGTATTGAATTTCTACCATTAAAGGTTTGAACATTATGTGCTTGTATGTAAGGAAATGCGCCGCACAGCGGAAGATTTTTTAGAATGAAGTACGAAAAATGTGCAGGAGGTATGGTGGCTGATTACGGCCATCTCGTGTTGTTGTGTTGTCGCCTTGTCGTGTTGTCGCCTTGTCGAGTTGTCGCGGTCTCAAACTGCGACAACCCGAGATTTAACAGTTAAATTGTCGACTTGTCGCGTTTTCGAACCGCGACAAGTCGACAACACGACAAGACGACAAGTCGACAACACGACAAGTCGACATTTCAAACACGCTAATTAGCGCGTACAGAATCTCGTGTTGTCGCGGTAAAATGTCGACTTGTCGTGTTGTCGAGTTGTCGACTTGTCGTGTTGTCGCCTTGTCGTGTTGTCGACTTGTCGTGTTGTCGAGTTGTCGACTTGTCGCCTTCCTGTTACACATGCGCAAACAATGGATAACACTCGCCATATTGGATTGCTAATGAAAATAATTATGTGCACGTGTTTGTAGCTAGATGAAGATATTTGATAGCAATTTCTTCATCGAGAGTTGTCAAAGTATTTTTCTTTGAACTATGAATTTCAATAATTTGTTTATTATATGATAATCGTGTAATAATAGTCTGGTCGTGCCGTCTGATTAGTACGCAGTAATCGTCATCTGTTAATTTTAAGGTCACTTCAACCGCTAAGGCCTAATAGATTGAAGGCCCGTTAATCCGAAAAATAGAAAATATTGCAATTTATATAGTTGTTTTACTTCATGTAAATTGATAGTTTTACATGTTTTCAATAAATTGTGATAAATACATTTTTCGGCAATTCTTTAAACTTATTTAACTGCAAACTTTTATGGACGGCAAGTTGTGATTTCTTCAATGAGCATTGCATTATTAAAAATACAACAAAATTGTCAATAAAAAAATCATAAAAAGAAAGAAAATATCTTACATTTTATAAGATGTCACATAAATATACATTTTATGAATTACATTGTATCTTACAAACATATGCCTAATGTAAAGCTTTTGTCCCCTGTAATTTGATTGCATTAGGGATAACATGGCTGCTTGAATGGATGATATATATATTACCAATTCTAACCTGCATACATATATGAAATATGTATTTCACGACTTATTTTTGTGTTTCCGTCTTCTTCCTTTTACTTGTTTATTCTCCCCTTTTTGCAATGATGAAAATGGTTCGCATAATGGTAATATCTGGGAAACTAATAACCAGGATTGCAGTGTACATATACACTCTCTCTTTCTTTTCGGATACGTTTATGTACATGTATTGCAAGATTATGCTTTTTCACAATTTTTAAAATAAGCCACATTCCGCTTTTTGTCGGTGACCCTGCGCTACATTAGTGACAAATGTAGCGTAGTGTAGTGCAATCATCCGTGGGTCTACACATATCTTAGCAAGTTTACTACTGAGACTTGTAATTAAAGTCTCTACATTTATATCGGGTATCGGACTATCAGACTTTCAGACTAATGGGCCTTGGGACTAACGGTCGTTCGGACTAACGGACGTTCAGATTAACGGGCCTTCGGACTATTAAGCCTTAGGACAAGCTTAAGATGGTCACCCAGGCAGGTGACCTATCGACATCACTTTTATTTGTTGTCTATCACTACTAAACATAACAATTCCATCATCTTCTCAACTGGTCCGAATTCAACTAAACCTGTTAGGGAACATGTTTAGGATAAGGTAAAGTGTAAAAATCAAGCGGCTGATCTCAACAGGGTTGATCTACATATCTATGTAGATATTTGAAAAATCTTATAATGTTGCCACGCCTAGGAATCAAAGTTCAATATACGCTATTCGGATAATATATACATGAACCTATATCATAGATGATGTATGGCGGCTGGGGATTTATGTATTAATTGGTTAAGTGATATGTGCCGTAACTGGGCATGCATTTTTTCTTCAAGAAACTATTGAAAACCATCAGGTTGTTTTAAGGTGTGATAATCATTCAAATGGTCAGAAAACCATGTACGATGCCTTGTAAACATTATTTACAAGTCAGATTTCATGCCTTATGTATGTTAAGATAAATGCATACCTGCAGTAATCACTTTATAATTTCTTATTATTTTATAAAAATGTTAAATGAAATTGCAGACCACATCTTGGCTTCATAGCCTGACCGCATATGTCAAAGTCATTTTCAGTTCTTATTCATACTTGTAAACGTAATTTTCAAAAGGTTGATGGTGATTAAAATATCCAAAAGCTCTTGATTCGTGAGTATTAAAATTATACGGCATACATATAAAGCTTTAAAGACCAACTATCGTTCCGAAACGAAGAATTCAATTAGCGTTTGCTTCTTAATTGTTTTCATTTTCATAATATGAATTGACAAAATAGTAGCAAATCTAAAATTAAAACAAAATCCATTTTTTTTTCTTATATTGGTGATCCAATGTAGACAGGATTAATTGTCTACATGTAGATGGCGATCCAATAATTTGGACCCACTAGAGTGTCATGCATATACCATTTTAGACGTTTTATGAGTTTAAATACAAAAATCGGTAAAATCGTAATCTACATGGTGATACATATATTGAGGAGGATGGATAGATCCCGAGACAAACAAAATTAGTCCACCTACATGTAGTTTTAGCAGTTAAAGTCATATTTCTAGTAAGTCTTCACAAAAACGGTCACTACTGTTGGTAAGAGCAATAATTTTCTTTTCAAAATCTTACACAACTATACAAAGTGCTGTCACTAAGACGAAAGCAGCCGAAAAATTATGCATATATTATAAGCCGGCTTTGATCTTCATCATATAAATGTTTGCACATTATAAAAAGAAGGTGCTCATCATATAAAGAAGTTTGTACAGAATTTAAAGAAATTTGTACCGAATATAAAGTTTAATTTTAGCTACATAATATAAAGGAAAAGGCATCGAATATCTCGATATAACGACGGAGCATAATGGTAAATGTATCGAATATAACACAGGAATTACCGAATATAAAGATAAAAGCACTGCAGATATACACGTAGAAGGATCTATATATGTTGTTATCCCGCCCTGGTAGAATAAATAATAACCCAGGCCTGCCCGAGGTCATTATTTTAAATTATACCAGGGCGGTATAACACCATATGAACCGAAACTGAGGTTCTTATTTTTTATACTAGATATTGTTTTCTTTGGCAAGTATCAAACCATTCTCTAGTGTGCATGTTACTTACACGAAAAAACATTGACCATATGGCACCACCCTGAAGAACTCCATGTTTGCGTAATGTAACTTGAGTTTGACTTTGCACTCGGACCATATCAACACATGTACAGGTCAATTACACTTGAATGTATCATAATTAGCCAAGCCTCTCCTAACCACAAATTGATCGCTTTGAGAAAGATTATTATATAAATATGTTATTCATTTCGTTAAATGAACACACGTTTTGTGTATTAGGAATTTCTAGACCCAGAAATACTAATTGTGTACTTTTCTTTTGCGAGAGTTCCATTATATTTTAAAAATGTCCCCTGGAAGCATGATCTATGCTCCACCATTTGTATACTATTGTATGAATTACTGTAGTCAAGTTACACAATCAAACTTTCCAGGGTTAAATCTTACTGTACTGTATTTCAATAAACAAATTTAAAAAAAAGAATATTGACATTATGTACGTTGTGATGCATGCTGATGATCAAAATACAGAAAGATGGGGCACAACAGTTACACCTTATCTGTTCTATTACGCTTTGGATTAAATGAAAGTTTTAATAATTGTTTCTAATCGTTTTACATAAAATTCTTTATTAGATCTTAAATTAAGGTTATTGTTTGATGTACTACACACATAACCTATTACGGAAATTAGTAATGATAGATAATATTTCGTCTTATCATCCGTGTTCTCTTCAATTCTTCAAATTGAATAAGAAGTTTTAACCGAGTAATAAACACGATATTTTGTAAAGGAGGTGTTACAATATTAAGTTGATATACATGTACATTTGTCCTCTTTAATATAATATATTAATATTAATATTATAATTTCCGTTAAAGGCCCACTACCTTTCCGAAACGGCTTTCAATTTTTAAAATGGGAATGTAAAACAAGATCGATAATTTTGTAGAGTCTTCAAAAATCATTAACTTACCGCTAATACTACATTTATCATCACCTTCTGAACGATTTGATTAAAATAAATAAAACGTTTATTTTCATAACGCGGGTCGCCTTATGTTTCCCGCCGTCGTCCTAAATACCGCGCGGTAGTTGACTATCACTGCGCCAGACGGCAAAACAGCGAATTGACTCTCCACTGTTTTCATGTATTACACAGGAAATCTTGCATATGTTTGGTGTCGTAACCTATGGTGGCATATGTCTGCCATCGATTTGCCGACTTACGACTTAATAATGTCGACATCGTTAAGGCATTAAGTCGACATCATATCGGAAGATGTCGACATAAACAGAAGAATATGTCGACTTACCACATGTACATGCCCACATAATGATTCCAAGATATTTATGTAGACAGTCGGTAACTCGGCGATTAATGTGTTTATGCTCGGGTGTGACACCGACTTGTCAGTTATTAATGTCGACATCTAAACTAAAAGATGTCGACATCTGGTCTTGAAAGTGGAAATCAAAGGCCACCCTTTCATAGAGCACTGTGTATATGCAGCAAAAGCCATACAGCAGAGATCGACGTTGATTTTGTTAATTCAAGTTTTTATTTATTTGATTTCAAAATAAAAAAAAATGTGATCCTGCACATCCCGGCCATGAAACTGTAGCCTGCGTGTACGTTCATGTAGCTGTTAGCCCGAGCTAAGGAAAAGTATAACGAATTATTAATATATATAACCGTGGGTTGAAAATTCGTTTCAAAGCTGTGTGTATGTTTTGTTGATTGGCATTCGTACCAAGTCCATGTAGTACATACCGTACTATACTATGTTAAAAGAATGAATGAAAATAAAAATAAAATAAAAAAACATTTTTTTTTATGTTGTATTTTCTTGTGAATCCCGAAAAATACCAGTTACGTAATTCAAAAGCCATAAAGGTCACAGTACAGGTACACAATACACATTGGGAAACCAGCTTTACTTGTTAGCTTGGCCTGTCCATATATATATACATAAGTATTTACATCCCTCGATACACTTATATAAAGGCACAACGAATTTTTGTTACGGTCTTAATGGTCAGATTCAACCTTTGGGCTAAACATCCTCCAGGGACGAGGTTTTAAACTCCCAACTCGCGATACATCTGCATCTATTTTTCGTAGTAAAAACATGCGTTCTTTGTAGTCAAACGTAGTAAAAAAAAAAGTCACGTGCTTATACCTCATTCATGCCATTGGCCGGAATATACAATTGTATCACGGGTAACTAGTGATCACGTGATTTTGTGTTTACTTCCAAATATGGTGATAGTTTGCTTGCCATTTCTTCGGAGAACTTGATCTATTTGCAAATATTTAGACTCCAAAATGTTATTTAATATTGCATGCATATCATTTTGACTTGCACATATGCACTGTTTTACTATAAATAATGAACTGAATGAGTTGTAAAACTGCCATTTTCACGTTTTGTAAATAAATGATATAATACGAATTGACCAATTCAATAGGTCTAACCGTCTAATCTAAAATCAGCGAAGATCGGCTACTCCCGGCTAAATTCGTAGAATTCTAAATTTATATTTATATATTTTATTACCTGCTTTAGGGTTCAGAACATATACATATAACACAGAGAAAATAAGGCCAAATTATGTATAAATACCAGGTCAGAGAAATCACTCCATTTGGAAGTAAACACACACTCATGTGATCACTAGTCACCCACTAATACAATTCCATATTTATTTCGGCCAATGGCATGAATGAGGTATAATCACGTGACTTGTTTTACTACGTTTTACTACAAAGAACGCGTGTTTTGTACCATTATGGGGGAAATCCTCCGCGGATCGTGGTTTCATTTCCACCATTTGAAATTGTTAGCAATACTATCATATCATAGTTTATTTTCCATATTATTTCCAAACAAATAGTAATAAGTTTCCGCATAGCCCACTTAGCTTTTTGGGAATCTAATACATACATGTATGTACACATATACTAAGAAACACGGACTTATGTGCTTACATGGCAGCTTCCCGCCTGGTAAATTGGGGACCTAGGACCTAACTCATTATGCTTCGGTAGCACTGTAGTGCAACTAGTACGGCTACGATGTTTTGATCCGTTTCCGGTATCGCTTCGGCGACATGAAGACCACGGTACTGTGCTTTGTATCATTAATTTGCTGGTGTTACGGATGGTAGTGATTGCTGAAGAGTATGGTAAGTTTCAACCATACCAAAAAATATATTATTTTCTGTTTTCTTATATTTCAAAAAATGCATTTGAATATCACACATGACAGAAAACACAGCTAGATTTTTCGTTCAGCTTCGATTTGCCGACTTATATTGAGGTATAGTTTTTACTGTGATTCAATATTGGAAATCTTTAGACTTTTCCGTTTCCATTGGTAATATAATATGTTTACAATAATGTTAAAAATACTTATGAAATTCAACAATTTGTGTTCGATATCAGACTAGTATCGCAACGGTTTCGAATTTCAATAGTGTACGGTTGAGACACAAGTTTAAAACAAAAGTGAGTGTACGGGTTTCGATTTCTTTCTTTCAGATAATGACATGAAAATGGACCAATTTTTGTACTATTATTAGAATTAAATTCATTAGACGTAATATTTAACGTGTAAGCTATCTTAATTTTGTAGTAGACTAGAAATACTTATAACTTATATATACTTATAAATACTTGGTGCGAATTAGCACTCCATAATAGAAATATACACATATACATGTACATGATGTATAATCATATGACTGTGTTTTTAACACATATATCCGCACCATGATAGATATGCGAGAACAACCAATCTATGTCACACACCAATGCATGTCAAAATATGACAACGAATGCTTAATTACACTAGTGATACATGCAAAATATTATACGGGCAAAATCACTATCGTTCCAGTTTATAAAGGGAAAAAAGCTAAAGTTTAAAACAATAAAACGCGTTCAGATTATACGATCTGTATATAGAGTAAGAATACTATTCGATAAACAGTTGATGATTTGGTGGGAATTTCTTCTGGTGTGTTGTAAACAGCAACCGACTTAAACAATGACAGTAATCTGACTGCCGATAAACCAAATATAACACAGATATATATACTTCTTCAATTTTAAGAATACATTTTTGTACATTGATATATTCAACGAATTCATCACATTGACTTAAACTCAGTGTTTATGTGACCTCTTGAACTCTAGAAGAAATAATTAGCACACCAAAATCTACATGTAACTGCCAATGTTTTTAATAATGAGAATTATCATACAATGGGGTTAATAGCCATACATAGGTACTGTACATATGTACATGTGACAATATAAAATATCGGCTATTAACGGTGGGCACGAAATTCAATCTGACGTCATTCAACAAACGATGGAAGGGACATCAAGAAACCAAGACGTTTAGCGACCCACGAAGAGTCCCCTGATATAATATAGATTAGAGTTTGTATCCATGTACACCCCAAAACATTGCCCATGGACCAATTATCATACATTAGATACGATTTTTAAAAGGAAAAAAGTATCGTTTCTCGCAACGGCAGTAATCCTGCTTCTTAAGACTTTATCCAAAAAGTATGATTTTTATTTTTATTAAGATTAAGCCGCTAAATGCGCAGGCCGAAGTGGGTAAGATTTTTTCTTCAGAAATTTTGTGTGTGATGTAGGAGCTTTCCACCTTTCGCAATATAAAAATACGTTACTTATGTATATGTTGAGGTTAACCAGATTTTATATCATAGACCCCTCCAAACGTGTAAGACATGGTCTATGGATCGTTTTGGGTCCATATTGAAATGAACAGTACTTAATTCTCAGATCAAGTGGTGGTACGCTAGGATTCGAGGACGGCGGGACAGGCAAGTTAAGATAGTCCGACTCTAATTGCCTAATTACGAGCAGGCAAATTTTTCCGTTTAAAATTCTCCCAAAAAATAGTTTTTGTAGGTATTCGATAAAAAGTTTCATAAATTCAAAAGTGTTCAAAAATAAAAATTCCTTAGTCCCACATCAAAGATTTTGAGAGACCTTATAGGCATTGTAATGATGGGCATAAAAACGATATACGAAATCATGTACATATCAGATGCAGGTACTCACATCTCACTCGTAAAATGAAAATGTGCCTAATTAGTAATATGTATATATGCATTGGTCAGTGTGACCGAGTGGACAGCGTCAAACTATTATTTTAAAGGTGAACTAGACAAATGCATTTAATGCCATAGCTAGGGATCTGATGATTATTTACAGTTTAGATATTTATGTACATTAATTACAATGTAATCGTGGACCCACAAGAGTACCCAAAGACCATTTTTAGACGTTTTAGGGACCTAGATAAAAAAAATCGGTAAACATCCTATTCTACATTGTACTATGTGTGTTTAATGTAGAATAGGATTTTTAACTGAATTATCTTTTTGTTATCTTAGGTCACCTAAAGAACGTCTAAAAATAGTCTATGGTCACTCTGGTAGGTCCCATAATTATATAAACTGTAACTAATAGCGTCAGATCCCATGTGCTTAATACCTTTAATACGCGGTTTAGGATTATATGTTACGCATGGGAAATGCCATCAATATAAATAATACCAAACCGTTTGCAATCTCAAACTCCAAACCGTAACATCACACGTCTTTTCGCAATATCATCGAATCAAAACCCCCCCCCCCCGTTTTTTTTTATGCGCAAAAGACATGACACAAGCGATGTAAAAGCAATAGGGAAAAAACACCCCACGTCTTTATTCAATCAATCAAATATAGCGAGAAGCGCATATCAAATTTGATACATAATGTATCTAATTATTTGATTTTCACCGCAGGTCATATTTTGTTGAATTATCTGGATAATAAGCAAATTCAGATGAAAACTGATAAGTTTTTGCTATGAACTGCGCATCAAGACTGAGTATGTAAGTATGATCACAATTGTATGATAAATAGTGAGTACATCTTGCGTGAAAACAACGAACTAAATACAAGGTAGATATCTAATTAACACTTGGCGTGATATCGGCCTGAAAACAACCATGCCGCAATGTATTTAAAACACTTCAAGTTAGGAACCTACCTTCTCGGTACTCTTACTCTCGTATAATCGAAGCGTGAAACCGGAATCGTGATCAAAAAACTCTCGATGCCGAGTTAAGCTAGTTGCGGACTACAGTGGGTAGGTTTCCGTACATAAATATGTATCCTTATGTTTGGCGAGATAATAACTCTTCAATCAGAATTTAGAAAGTGTCAGCAAGGAGGGAAGGCCCTCTACTCATATTAGTAGAATTTCAAGGCTCCTTGGGGTCTCGGTATTTCCCTTCCCCCATGTATAGGTCTGTACCCATTAGTTGATATAGGGAAACACATTTATGAGCATTATTTGCTCAATTTTCATAAGAAACAGATGCAATTGAATCAAACACTCTTCATATATTAAAAGGTTAAATGGGTATCATCACTGGCTGATTTCATGGGCCTGATAGGCCAAATATATGGTGCTTATATACAGTGTATGTATTTGTTTCATTCTTTATCCGAGCTCGGGTGACCAATTAGAAAAAAAACATGCATGGCTGACAGGTGGCTATGTGTTTTGTTATTCCTGCTATATAGACTTCATTTTTAGTTTTCCCGTGTTATAAAACATTTCCAAGAGGAAAGAAAAAGGTAAAGAATAACAGAAATAGAGAAAAGATCCATCTTTTATTGGCATGATTTACATCAGTCAGTAGTGGGTACCAAGTTCATTAAACTTTTTAAAGGTGCAACTGCAGGGGCGTAGGAAGAAAAGGGTCCTCCTGCACATTTTTCGTACTTCATTTTAGAAAATTTTGCCGCTTTGCGGCGCATTTCCTAAAAGTGTTCAAACCTTTAATAATAAAAAATTAAATACACATGAACTAGACTAAAAATGTCCATCAAGGGATTCTACTATTTCAAAAATGTTTCTTAAAATATTATATTGTTTATATGTCTAAGCAAGACAATTAAATCAATTCATTATTTTTTTTAGTTAAACAACAATGTGCTGATGGTGTGAAGTCGTATGTTGAGATCGAGCAGGGTTGCATAATGATATGACGACATTCACAAGTATAATTTCTAAATGCAGGTAAATGTAAATCGAAAAATTACCACGTTAAGAACGCATTAAAATCCTTCAAAATACACCGTAAAACTCATCTTGGCCATTCCAAATCGTAATATATTTTTCGCGGGGGAGACCCCCGGACCCCCCAGAACACCAAAGTCTCGCGCATTCGGCGCTCGCAAAATCATCAAAATCGTATTTTTTTCCGGGGGAGATCCCCAGACCCCCAAAACACCAAAATCTCGCGCATTCGGCGTTCGCAAATTCTAAATCGTAATATTTTTTTCCAGGAGAGACCCCCGGACCTCCAAACACCAAAATCTCGACCCTTCGACGCTCGCACGCCATTTTGTATATTCATTAATTTCCTGTTAGCGTCGCCATTGATATGGATGTGTACAAGGAATATATATGTAATGATTTATGAGAAAAAGTATATAAAGTATATATGGTTGTGTGTTGAATTAATCTCCCCCTGTGTGACCTATTGCAATTGTCTTTTGACCGGCAACATCCAGTGTCTGTTGTAAACAATTTACAATCTTCTTAATAACCAAGAACCTCATACATGGACATGTTATTGGGCCATAGCATGCTGGGATGAAGGAATACAAAGTTCGTTCAAATCAATGATCTTGACCTATGTGCCAAGTCACAGGGCTGAGACATATTTATTTGTTTGTTTAAAAGCAAAACATTATTTATAGCTGTGCATATCGGAATTCAGGTGACTGTTAGACATATATATCCTTATTGCCTTCTGCTCATTCTCAACTCTCATCCATTTGTAAACAATTCAAATTTAAACAAACTTCTTCTCCACAACACGGTTTTTCCTCATTTTACAGCAAGTACAAAAACAACAACAATCAAATTACAATCATGAATATTTTGTATATTGATATTAATTTTTTTGCAAATTTTCAGCAAAACAAACATGTTTCAAATTAAATTAATACACATATTTGATTAATATATTTGATCTGCATTCATTATTGAATTTAAAAAAAAAAATGAAAAAAAATCAAGTTTTAATCAAGGGAGATAAATCCGTTTTGAAGGATTTTCCACAAAGTGGAAAAGTTAAGATTAATCAGAGATTTACTATTTAAATCTCTGGATTAATTCACTTCCCATGCATTATTCAACCAAAATTTAGCCTGTTACATTAACACAAATTTATTAGATGAAGTAATTGTCGAGTATATATACATGAACTTTGACATCTGCCATGGCACAACATGTACATATGTAATCTTCAATTTATCAATGTTTCACAATCAAAGTCTACTCTAAGCCTTCTGTTTCAAAAGGTGGAAATGAAACCACGATCCGCGGAGGATTTCCCCCATAATGGTACAAAACACGCGTTCTTTGTAGTAAAACGTAGTAAAACAAGTCACGTGATTATACCTCATTCATGCCATTGGCCGAAATAAATATGGAATTGTATTAGTAGGTAACTAGTGATCACATGAGTGTGTGTTTACTTCCAAATAGAGTGATTTCTCTGACCTGGTATTTATACATAATTAGGCCTTTGAAGAAGATCTTATTTTCTCTGTGTTATATGTATATGTTCTGAACCCTAAAGCAGGTAATAATACATATAAATATAAATTTAGAATTCTACGAATTTAGCCGGGAGTAGCCGATCTTCGCTGATCCTAGATTAGACGGTTAGACCTATTGAATTGGTCAATTCGCATTATATCATTTATTTACAAAACGTGGAAATGACAGTTTTATAACTCATTTCAGTTCATTATTTATAGTAAAATAATACATATGTGCAAGTCAAAATGATATGCATGCAATATTAATAACATTTTGGAGTCTAAATATTTTCAAATAAATCAATTTCTCCGAAGAAATGGCAAGCAAACTATCACCATATTTGGAAGTAAACACAAAATCACGTGATCACTAGTTACCCATAATACAATTGTATATTCCGACCAATGGCATGAATGAGGTATAAGCATGTGACTTTTTTACTACGTTTTTACTACAAAAAATAGATGCAGATACAATGTAAATTGTATATCCCGAGTTTGGAGCTAAAACCGCGTCCCGCGGGAGGATTTTTAGCCCAAAGGTTGAATCTGGCCATTAAGACCGTAACAAAAATTCGTTGTGCCTTTATTTAAGTGTATCGAGGGATGTAATTATTTATGTATACATGTATATATGGACAGGGCAAGCTAACAAGTAAAGCTGGTTTCCAAATGGGTATTGTGTATCTGTACTGTGACCTTTTTGGCTTTTTAAATTACGTAACTGGTATTTTTCGTGATTCGCAAAAAAAATGAAATCTTGAAAAAAATCATTGTAATATAGTATAGTACGGTATGTACCACATGGACTTGGTACGAATGCTAATCCACAAAGCACAAACACAGCTTTTAAACGAATTTTCAACCCACGGTTATATATATTCATAAATGATTATGGCCAAGAAGATGGAAATTTGTTGTACAAAGCAGAGTCCTTTTGCACTCTAACTTCCTCAGCTCGGACTAACAGTTACAATGTGTACATACACGCAAGCTACAGCTGCATGGCCGGGATGTGCAGGATCACATTTTTTGTATTTTGAAATCAAATAAATAAAAACTTTTCCGAATTAACAAAATCAACGTCGAACTCTGTTGTATGGTGTCTTGCTGCATATACACAGTGCCCTATGAAAGGGTGGCCTTTGAATTCCACTTTCAAGACCAGATGTCGACATCTTTTAGTTTAGATGTCGACATCAATAACTGACAAGTCGGTGTCAGTCGACATATTCTTCTGTTTATGTCGACATCTTCCGATATGATGTCGACTTAATGCCTTAATTATGTCGACATCATTAAGTCGTAAGTCGGCAACTCGATGGCAGAAATATGCCACCATATGGTGGCATATGTCTGCCATCGATTTGCCGACTTACGACTTAATAATGTCGACATCGGTAAGGTATTAAGTCGACATCATATCGGAAGATGTCGACATAAACAGAAGAATATGTCGACTTACCACATGTACATGCCCACATAATGATTCCAAGCTATTTATGTAGACAGTCGGTAACTCGGCGATTAATGTGTTTATGCTCGGGTGTGACACCGACTTGTCAGTTATTGATGTCGACATCAAAACTAAAAGATGTCGACATCTGGTCTTGAATGTGGAAATCAAAGGCCACCCTTTCATAGACCAATATTTACATTTTCACTTCGCTCCGCCTCAATGAAACTAGTAAACTCCGATCACTTCATTTCCCAATGAAGATGCTTGGTCACGCGCTGACCTCTGACCGGCGTGAGAATACATTTTGACATTGTTTACATTTTAACCTAGTTTTACGCCGCTTCAGTTTTGAATGAACTTTCTGGGATGTGGCCTAGTCCGCTAAACCTGCCTATATTATTAGGCTTTTTTTAATTTTTTTTTTTTTTGCCTAATATATATAGTCAGCTCGCGGTACCTCTTAAAAATGTGAAATCGTAGGCCAGATTTGGCCTACGCTACGTCAGCGGCATATTTCTAATATATCGTCCATGCAATGCGGGAAAACGTACACATACCTTTATATTGGGATCTTATGTACTCCTTTGCCCCCATGTTACATCCCATTTATGAAATTAAACAACTGTGTACAATGAAATACTTCCGAGACCCTTCTGTTTCACACAATTTGTAATGGCCGCCGTATACACATTTAGTAGAGCAGATCAGCCAATCAACTTCGCTTCCGGTTTTATTTTTAAAAAACCACGTGTAGTTGAAAGATAAACAAAATGCTAGCCAATTAGAGTTTTTAAAGTAAAATCATGGTCGACATACACGACATGTTGTCAAATATTCAAATTGAACACGACTATTGCTGGTACCGCATAACTTTCGCGATATTCACGTTGCATATACATGTAGCATATACACGGTAGAATTTTGTTTATCTTTCAACTACACGTGGTTTTTTAAAAATAAAACCGGAAGCGAAGTTGATTGGCTGATCTGCTCTACTAAATGTGTATACGGCGGCCATTACAAATGTGTGAAACAGAAGGGTCTCGGAAGTATTTCATTGTACACAGTTGTTTAATTTCATAAATGGGATGTAACATGGGGGCAAAGGAGTACATAAGATCCCAATATAAAGGTATGTGTACGTTTTCCCGGCATTGCATGGACGATATATTAGAAATATGCCGCTGACGTAGCGTAGGCCAAATCTGGCCTACGATTTCACATTTTTAAGAGGTACCGCGAGCTGACTATATATTAGGCAAAAAAAAAAAAAAAAAATTAAAAAAAGCCTAATAATATAGGCAGGTTTAGCGGACTAGGATGTGGCCTATCGCTGTACATTTAGAAACACAGACAGAAATGTTTGATAAAGTGATATTAGAAATTGTTAGTAATATGATATTACAGATATTTTACACGTATTTTGAAGAAACGATGACTTAGGCTGAAGCCCCGGAAAATGCTGTACATAGGCTACTGAGCGCAGCGATGTTCATCACTCATCGAAGTAGGCATAATCGAACGCAAATAGTTAGGATAATGTGTACAATATATAGATCTATATGTGAAACGGTAACATACATGTAAGCTTAGAAACGATAGATTCCATAAAAATACGCTCAAATACCAAACAGGCTGATTTCAGTGACATAAGCCTAACGAAACGATTCTGCGAGTGTCAAAACCCACGGCATTCGAGGGTCGTTGGAAACCACCAACATTTCAAATTAATGTTTCTCTACTTACTTTATACAGAATTTTAATCCTAAAACTCCAGTTGACAGAGAAAATATCACATTTCAAGAATAACACACAAGTCTTCCAGTGATCTGCGACTAAATCCCACATTTTAACACGTTTTATTGAGCCCCTGAACCATAGACACAGGGGTTGGATTTCACAACAGGTTTAGTTAATAAACATTTAACTGCCAGCTACAAACAATTACCAGACGGAAATACAACATTCAGGTACATTCCATAACAATCGCAATTGATTTTTAAAGGATTTGATTATGTTTAGATACCAACTTTTCAGCATTTTCACCACAATCGTCATTTTCTTCAAAACCGGACCCCTGCTAGATCGAGCAACCGGATTACACGTTGACTGCACTGCTAGTACTGCGCAGTATTTTTTTTTATTTGAAGCTACATGATCATGTTTTTATGATACAATTTAAGCCATTAATTCCTGTACATAAAAACAATATTTCAAAATCGCCGTTTTTAATTGTAACAACGCGCAAAGAATGAAGTTATTTTCGGAACTACATTTTATGTTGCCTTGGTGACGAAAAGAACTGACTGGCGGCTGTTCCGTAGCTGTACATACATGTACGATAACTGGTACAAAGTTGCAAATTGTATAATAATCTTATACCGAATACATATAATTTGACTTTTTTCAAAAGCGGGATATTTAAATTGGTTAACGTAAATATAAGGATTGATTATCAATTTTGTTGCTTGCATTGACTGATGAAGAAAGTTAATCTCGTGCAAATGTTACATGAACTGCTTCGCATACAGCAGAGATCGACGTTGATTTTGTTAATTCAAGTTTTTATTTATTTGATTTCAAAATAAAAAAAAAATTGTGATCCTGCACATCCCGGCCATGAAACTGTAGTCTGCGTGTACGTAGCTGTTAGCCCGAGCCAAGGAAGTGTACAACGAATTATTATTATATATAACCGTGGGTTGAAAATTCGTTTCAAAGCTGTGTGTGTGTTTTGTTGATTGGCATTCGTACCAAGTCCACGTAGTACATACCGTAATATACTATATTAAAAGAATGAATGAAAAAAAAAAATTAAAAAATTAAACAAAAAAAGATTTTTTTATGTTGTATTTTCTTGTGAATCCCGAAAAATACCAGTTACGTAATTTAAAAGCCATAAAGGTCACAGTACAGGTACACACACATTGGGAAACCAGCTATACTTGTTAGCTTGGCCTGTCCATATACAATAAAATGTATATATACATAAATATTTACATCCCTCGATGCACTTATATAAAGGCACAACGAATTTTTGTTACGGTCTTAATGGTCAGATTCAACCTTTAGGCTAAAAATCCTCCAGGGACGCGGTTTTCAACTCCCAACTCGCGATACATCTGCATCTATTTTTCGTAGTAAAAACATGCGTTCTTTGTAGTCAAACCAAGGACGTATATGAGATCCTTGAGTCAAACGTAGTAAAAAAAAAAGTCACGTGCTTATACCTCATTCATGCCATTGGCCGGAATATACAATTGTATCACGGGTAACTAGTGATCACGTGATTTTGTGTGTTTACTTCCAAATATGGTGATAGTTTGCTTGCCATTTCTTCGGAGAAATTGATTTATTTGAAAATATTTAGACTCCAAAATGTCTTTAATATTGCATGCATATCATTTTGACTTGCACATATGCACTGTTTTACTAAAAATAATGAACTGAATGAGTTATAAAACTGACATTTCCACGTTTTATATATAAATGATATAATACGAATTGACCAATTCAATAGGTCTAACCGTCTAATCTAGGATTAGCGAAGATCGGCTACTCCCGGCTAAATTCGTAGAATTCTAAATCTATATTTATATATATTATTACCTGCTTTAGGGTTCAGAACATATACATATAACACAGAGAAAAGAAGGCCAAATTTGTAAAAATACCAGGTCAACACACACTCATGTGATCACTAGTTACCCACTAAAACAATTCCATATTTATTTCGGCCAATGGCACGAATGAGGTATAATCACGTGACTTGTTTTACTACGTTTTACTACAA
Source organism: Argopecten irradians (assembly GCF_041381155.1). Lineage (NCBI taxonomy): Eukaryota > Metazoa > Mollusca > Bivalvia > Pectinida > Pectinidae > Argopecten > Argopecten irradians. The sequence goes on from NC_091143.1 coordinate 12,648,112, forward strand.
AGAACGCGTGCTTTGTACCATTATGGGGGAAATCCTCCGCGGATCGTGGTTTCTTTTCCACCATTTGAAATTGTTAGCAATACTATCATATCATAGTTTATTTTCCATATTATTTCCAAACAAATAGTTAAAAGTTTCCGCATAGCCCACTTAGCTTTTTGGGAATCTAATACATACATGTATGTACACATATACATGTACTATGAAACACGGGCTTATGCTTCCCGCCTGGTAAATTGGGACCTAGGACCTAACTCATTATGCTTCGGTAGGTTCCGTACGAAAATGTATAATTCTGTTTCTTCATATATTGAAAGGTCTCAAGGCCCACTACCAATATCGTGAATTTCATGGCTCTGGGGTCTCGGGAATTTTCCCCAGGGGTAGGGTCTTTACCATAGTTTATATAGGGAAACACATTTATGAGCATTATTTGCTCAATTTTCATAGGAAACAGATGTAATGGAATCAAATTCTCTTCATATATTAAAAGGTTAAATGGATATCATCACTGGCTGATTTCATGGGCCTGATAGGCCAATATATGGTGCTTATATACAGTGTATGTATTTGTTTCATTCTGTATCCGAACTCTGGTGACCAATCAGAAAAAAAAACATGCATGGCTGACAGGTGGCTATGTGTTTTGTTATTCCTGCTATATAGACTTCATTTTTAGTTTTCCCATGTTATAAAAAAGAAAACAGGAAAGAAAAAGGTAAAAAATTACAGAAATAGAGAAAAGATCCATCTTTAATTGGCATGATTTACATCAGTCAGTAGTGGGTACCAAGTTCATTAAACTTTTTAAATGTGCAACTGCAGGGGCGTAGGAAGGAAAGGGTCCTCCTGCACATTTTTTGTACTTCATTGTAGAAAATTTTGCCGCTTTGCGGCGCATTTCCTAAAAGTTCAAGCACGTAATGTTCAAACCTTTAACAATAAAAATTCAATACACATGAACTAGACTAAAAATGTCCATCAAGGGATTCTACTATTTCAAAAATGTTTCTTAAAATATTAAATTGTTTATATGTCTAAGCAAGACAAATAAATCAATTCATTTTTATTAGTTAAACAACAATGTGCTGATGGTGTGAAGTCGTATGTTGAGATCGAGCAGGGTTGCATAATGATATGACGACATTCACAATTATAATTTCTAAATGCAGGTAAACGTAAATCGAAAAATTACCACGTTAAGAACGCATTAAAATCCTCAAAATATACACCGTAAAACTCATCTTGGCCATTCCAAATCGTAATATTTTTCGCGGGGGAGACCCCCGGACCCCCAGAACACCAAAGTCTCGCGCATTCGGCGCTCGCAAAATCATCAAAATCGTAATTTATTCCGGGGGAGATCCCCGGACCCTCAAAACACCAATATCTCGCGCATTCGGCGTTCGCAAAATCATCAAAATACATCGTAAAACTTATCTCAGCCATTCTAAATCGTAATATTTTTTTCCAGGAGAGACCCTGGACCTCCAAACACCAAAATATCGACTCTTCGACGCTCGCACGCCATTTTGTATATTCATTAATTTCCTGTTAGCGTCGCCATTGATATGGATGTGTACAAGGATTATATGTAATGATTTATGAGAAAAAGTATATAAAGTATTATGGTTGTGTTGTGTTGTGTTGTGTAATCTCCTCCTGAGTGACCTATTGCAATTGTCTTTTGGTCGGCATCATCCAGTGTCTGTGTTAAACAATTTACAATCTTCTTAATAACCAAGAACCTCATACATGGACATGTCATTGGGCCATAGCATGCTGGGATGAAGGGATACAAAGTTTGTTCAAATCAATGATCTTGACCTATGTGCCAAGTCACAGGGCTGAGACATATTTATTTGTTTGTTTAAAAGCAAAACATTTATTTATAACTGTGCATATCGGAATTTAGGTGACTGTTTGACTTATATATCCTTATTGCCTTCTGCTCATTCTCAACTCTCATCCATTTGTAAACAATTCAAATTTTAACAAACTTCTTCTCCACAACACGGTTTTTCTCATTTTACAGCAAGTACAAACAACAACAATCAAATAACAAACATGGATATTTTGTAATGATATCATTTTTTTTGCAAATTTTCAGCAAAACAAGCATGTTTGAAATTAAATTAATACACATATTTGATTAATATATTTGATCTGCATTCATTATTGAATTTTAAAAAAAATGAAAAAAAAATTATATCATAGCAAAGGTACATGGTTTGTCATTTTAATCAAGGGAGAAAAATCCGTTTTGAAGGATTTTCCACAAAGTGGAAAAGTTAAGATTAATTCACTTCCCATGCATTATTCAACCAAATTTAGCCTGGTACATTTCCTGGTCAACATCAATTATAATTTCAACACAAATGAATTAGATGATGTTTCAAGTAATTGTCGAGTATATATACATGAGCTTTGACATCTGCCATGGCACAACATGTAATCTTCAATTTATCAATGTTTCACAATCAAAGTCTACTCTAAGCATTCTGTTTCAAAAGGTGGAAATGAAATCACGATCCGTGGGGGATTTTCCCAATAATGGTACAAAACACGCGTTCTTTGTAGTCAAACGTAGTAAAACAAGTCACGTGATTTTACCTCATTCATGCCATTGGCCGAAATAAATATGGAATTGTATTATGGGTAACTAGTGATAACATGAGTGTGTGTTTACTTCCAAATAGAGTGATTTCTCTGACCTGGTATTTATACATAATTAGGCCTTTTGAAGATCTTATTTTCTCTGTGTTATATATATATGTTCTGAACCCTAAAGCAGGTAATAATATATATAAATATAAATTTAGAATTCTACGAATTTAGCCGGGAGTAGCCGATCTTCGCTGATCTTAGATTAGACGTTTAGACCTATTGAATTGGTCAATTCGCATTATATCATTTATTTACAAAACGTGGAAATGGCAGTTTTAAAGCTCATTTCAGTTCATTATATATAGTTAAACAATACATATGTGCAAGTCAAAATGATATGCATGCAATATTAATAACATTTTGGAGTCTAAATATTTTCAAATAAATCAATTTCTCCGAAGAAATGGCAAGCAAACTATCACCATATTTGGAAAGTAAACACAAAATCATGTGATCACTAGTTACCCATAATGCAATTGTTATATTCCGGCCAATGGCATGAATGAGGTATAAGCTCGTGACTTTTTTTTACTACGTTTTGACTACAAAAAAAATAGATGCAGTAAATTGTAAATCCCGAGTTTGGAGCTAAAACCGCGTCCCGCGGGAGGTTTTGTAGCCCAAAGATTGAATCTGGCCATTAAGACCGTAAAAAAAAATCGTTGTGCCTTTATTTAAGTGTATCGAGGGATGTAAATATTTATTTATGTATACATGTATATATGGACAGGCAAGCTAACAAGTAAAGCTGGTTTCCAAATGGGTATTGTGTATCTGTATTGTGACCTTTTTGGCTTTTAAATTACGTAACGGCTGGTATTTTTCGTGATTTCGCAAAAAAAATGAAATCTTGAAAAAAATCACTGTAATATAGTATAGTACGGTATGTACCACATGGACTTGGTACGAATGCTAATCCACAAAGCACACACACATGGCTTTTAAACGAATTTTCAACCCACGGTTATATATATTAATAAATGATTATGGCCAAGAGGATGGAAATTCGTTGTACAAAGCAGAGTCCTTTTGCACTCTAACTTCCTCAGCTCGGACTAACAGTTACAATGTGTACATATATACGCAGGCTACAGCTGCATGGCCGGGATGTGCAGGATCACAATTTTTAATTTTGAAATCAAATAAATAAAAACTTTTCTGAATTAACAAAATCAACGTCGAACTCTGCTGTATGGTGCCTTGCTGCATATACACAGTGCCCTATGAAAGGGTGGCCTTTGAATTCTACTTTCAAGACCAGATGTCGACATCTTTAAGTTTAGATGTCGACATCGATAACTGACAAGTCGGTGTCACACCCGAGCATAAACACGATTAATCGCCGAGTTACCGACTTTCTACATAATTATCTTGGAATCATTATGTGGGCAGGTTCATGTGGTAAGTCGACAATATTCTTCTGTTTATGTCGACATCTTCCGATATGATGTCGGCAACTCGATGGCAGAAATATGCCACCATAGTAACCTTATTTTAGATCATCGGTATGCATTTTCTGATGTTATTAATGTTTTTAAGTAACCTTTATATTTTGCTCCGGAAAGGTAATGGGCCTTTAAGTATAATACATTTCAAAAGAGTTAACAATGGGGAAAAATATAATTTTTAAAACAAATTTGTACATCGAATATCTTACAAACACACCAAATATTCACAAGCACTGACTTCAGTTATCTATATTCAAAGATAGTGGCTGTTTCATACGATTTGCGCATGTGTAACAGGAAGGCGACAAGTCGACAACTCGACAACACGACAAGTCGACAACACGACAAGGCGACAACACGACAAGTAGACAACTCGACAACACGACAAGTCGACATTTTACCGCGACAACACGAGATTCTGTACGCGCTAATTAGCGTGTTTGAAATGTCGACTTGTCGTTTTGTCGACTTGTCGTCTTGTCGTGTTGTCGACTTGTCGCGGTTCGAAAACGCGACAAGTCGACAATTTAACTGTTAAATCTCGGGTTGTCGCAGTTTGAGACCGCGACAACTCGACAAGGCGACAACACGACAAGGCGACAACACAACAACACGAGATGGCCGTAATCAGCCACCATACTAAACCATAATTGGCCGCATGTTTTCCTGATGCAAATGTAGAGTGTTGGTAGGTGGAGCGAAGGTGTCGGTGTGACTTCAAATATGATACTCCTACTACAGGCGTTTGCCTCTATGAATATATTTTCTCTCCCTACATATACATTATTACATGTATACATAGAGAGAAAACGTGACTATAGAGCCAAACGCCTGTGCACCTACCTTCCATGTGAGTCCCGTTTTTGTTGTGATATGAGTGACTAGTCGGTGCACATGGTGAGCTTGAAATATGAGCCAGAGAGAGAGAGAGGGGGGGGGGGGGGAGGTTATCTGCTAATGAAAATTAAAAGGGAGAGAGAAGGAAGGTTAATGTATAGACTATCTTGAAAATATCACTATATTTATCATCACTGTTGTTCGATATTGTGCAATACTTGTGTTACTGAACATTTATTTCTTTACAAAGGCACGAACTAATTATGTTCTGAATAAACCTACATGTACAATACTGAATATGTCCAGAAATGCGGGACAGGAATCCTGATTTTCAATAATTATTTGGATGTTACACTGTCTCATTGTAAAATATATATCAAAAGCTGAGTCGCAGATATGATCCGGTTTCCTGGATTGTTTGAACTGTTCCGAAACAAGTAAAGCTGCTTTGGAAGGGATTTGACAGGGAATAACATTGCATCCAAATTGTTTCAACACTATTCCTGACTAGGCACCTGATAGACTATAGTGTTTGTCTTTGTTTAGGATCGACCAAAATCATAACGAAAGACGTCTACGTAGTCATCTTCAAATTAGACGATGAATGTGTCATTTGTTTTTACTGAAAACCTGCTTACTGATATCGATTCACACAGAGTTACGTAGTTTACAAAATGTCTGTATTCTGTCTAGCAATTTTCGAGGCCTTCTTTGGTTTTGTACGGACGTCCATATCTGTTATTACTTCCATGACATATAGAACACGAAGGTTATAGAACCATAAGCATTTATATATATATTTATTTCTGATGATTCAACAGTCCTTTTTGAGATAACGATTCAAAGTTTTCTTGCAGTCCGTGAAAATGTTAATAATAATTAGAAACAATCAAGTCCATGGCAAACCGTTTGGACTTTTTACTTATTTAATTGTGATATTTTAATTACTTCTAATTAAATCTATTTCAATAGAGATATCTGTAATTTTATTACATATTTCTCCTCGAAAATGATGACTCACTTCTTGCGCATGCCCGGAAAGTTTGCTAGGTACAAGGTTTCGATCGCGTCTATCATGACTGACAGCTGAACGCGGCACTAACGTAAAGCTGGACAGTTTTCGTTTACACGGTTTGACTGGTTGGACCTTAGCTGCAATATTGCAGCTCACAAGACTTTTTGACAGAAAATGGCGTCGTCTAAAGGTATAGTTGGACCTAGGTTCTTAGTCTCTTAGGACTTAAAATAATCCGTATCTTTCAGGGTCCGTAAATCAACAAAACAAAATTAGTGTACATCTATTATAAAAAGTTATTAACTTTCCCCTAATTACACACCAAAAAAGTTACCAGTTCAAAAGAAATTAATGACTAAAAGTTCGATATTCACAGTGTTTGAATATGCCAGAAACATATATACACAGAGACCGGAAACCCCTTCTTTGTCTTTGTTGACAGGCAGCGGGACCTCCGGTTTATAGGCATTTTCCCTTGGCTACATGTAACTACTTTAAAGTGTAAACTTTTAAACATGATATTTTTGGATCAACACAAAGTTTAAACATTAAATCATGGTTTGATGTTACCAGTTTTTCCGATTGATATTATTCAATATGATTTGAAAGCATGAAAATCAGCAATTTTGTCTGGTTTTTCGAAAATCATACATTTAAAACCGGAAGTGCATTTTGTTTTATTAATATATAAGTTAAAATATTGTTTTTATCTATCCAAAATTGTACTCAAACCATCTGAAAACTACTGAACTTTTATAACATATCAAAGTAATTCTGCTGTATTTTACTATTTAAGAGTTTATCTAAAAAAAACCTTAGCTCATACAGAGGTACATCTGCCGATCGTAAAAATGGCGGAGTTGCCAATCTCTATGTATATATATGTTTCTGAATATGCATACCGCGCCAATGCTGGGACGATCCCATGACTTTCAAGACCAAACAAAATGGCGTACAGTATAAGTTTAAAATAAACTTTTGCATATTTATATCTTTGGACCTCATAACTTTCTAGACTTGTAATTTGGGGAAAGTTCATAACTTTTTACGGCTATTACACCATATTTTGTCATTGTTTACAACATCTATTTCAGGTACAAATGTCCAATGTATGGTAAATCATTAAAATTAATGATGCAAGGAAAAAACAATGGAGTTATTCAGACCTGATGATAAGCTTGAATTGTCTTGCTAGTCAACACAGAAATATTCTACAGAGAGCTGCAGGGGCCACACATTACCACAAGCCTTTTTCTCTAGGGTGCGAGTTTGAATCCTATGTGGGACAGTTGACAGGTACTTAGTATAGTCAGTGATTTTTTCCTGGGTACTCCGGCTTTCCACTACAAAGTTAAGTAACACATTGTACAGTATTAAACTTATATGTCTTCTAGGTAAGGTAAGGTAACATTTATCTGACAAACAACAAAGACAAGGATTTGTGCAAACAATAATATTATTCATTTCCATGGTACATAAAATATTACTTAATACATGTGATTACAGTGATATTGCAAAAATATATTTCTTACAATATTTTATCCGCAATTATAATGACTCCATTAAATCATAAAACTGATCAACAATTTTTGCTTTCTATCTCACAGTGTAGTTTAATTCTCCCGTGATTTTGTGAAAATATTCCATCAATATTATAAAATAATAATAATCTTCTCATATACACACATCAAAACACATGTAAAGTCATAAAATTAAAAGCAGACCATCTTTGTAGCATCACAGACCAGTTAAAATGACCGTAAGAAGAGTTTTACAAAACCAGTAACACAAAAATTCACATGGAAACCCATTAGAAAATAAACAAGAGGATATGAGATTTCGGCTGATTCATGCTCAAAGAATCATTAAACTTCGGCCATGTAACTCCATCTCCAGAGTCCCTTCGTTTTCACTACTGACAGAGTGAAATGTAGGGAAGTAAATCTGTTACATTCACTCTTGATAGATCAGAATGCATAACTCGGCCTACAAATCAGTAATCATATGGCTGTTTTTTCCTATCAGCATGAAGTCAAAAAGTTACAAGGCAGAACTTCCAAAACTGGTCTGAATAAAATCAACTTCTGGAAGATGACTTGCTCTCATTGACCTAAAGGAAGCTGTAACATACTACCAAGAAATGGAAAGTTCTAACGGGAGTCCACAATATAAAGAGTGTTATGTCATCTGGATGTGTCAATTCATTTTTGGATCAATCTATTTAGACTAATGTGATAGATAAAATTTAAATACACTAAAAATGATAATATACCAGATAGATAGTTTACATGTAATCAAAACTCTTACAATCTTAGTTAAAAATTTGTACAGGAAATACAGTATATAAATTAAACAGTGTTAAGACAATATAATCCAAGATAATGTCGTTATAAATTCAATTTAATTTTAATGAAACCAGATTTATGATAATATAAGAAGACTATTTTGCACACAATAAAATCAACAAAACCTCACAAAAAACTACCAAAGCTCTGATTACGTAATGAACAAATCAAGTTCTTACAGGTGAAATGATTTAATTCACAAAAATCAAATGATATGCACTCGCTTGAATATTTTTTTAACATGAAAATATTGGAAAGGTTACATCCCAAAACATCCTATTTTTGGTCATTAACATACATTTGAAATGCCCTTATTCTAAGACTAAACAGTTCATTAATGAAATTACAGGAGTGAAAACAAAAGCTGAAATTTACAGAAAACATGAAATGGTGTTACAAACCAGTTGTAAAAATGACATAATAGGGAGCAAAAAGGCCTCATTTGAAACATCCAGGCAAATGAAGCAGGTACTACAGTTTAAGTCATCACAATTCTTCAAACTGAATACTGAATACCTCCCAGTAAGTAGCACACCACAAAATACTTTATCTGTGTAAGTAACTACATGTATGTTTGGCATATAAACTTTTAAAGTCTTCTTTGGGAACAATCAAGTTAAATCCTGATGCTAGCTAGGTGACAACTTTTTAAAAGCACATCTAGATAAGGACAACGATTGTCGGTCATTACTTCACAGCACTTAGAAATGTCAAGGTCATGTGAGATTCTCTTAAGTAATAATTAAGTAATAAATTTAAAATTGACAATTTCAGAGCAATACCGTATTGGACCCCCTCTGAGTAAGCACCCGTTCTCTTTTGAAGGCTTAAAGTTCAGTAAACTTGAATTCAAATCTTTACTAAACGCAAACTGGTAATCTGAATATCATCATATTTATTTTTCTAAAATTCTATTGTTTTTTGAAAATGGTTTTTGGCTTAATTTGCTCAATAATTTCATGAAACTGAAAGGTCAAAATATTTTGCCATTAAACTTTCCTTCAACATTATTTTCAATTGTCAAACGGCCCCGAGAACTTACTTATTGGGGTCGAATATTGTATTGGCAAAACATGTGTCTGTAAGTGTGTTTTGCTTAAGTAATGTACTGCATTTTATTTTCTCATTCTCAAACACAGCAAAATATATTAAATATTTGTTAATTGTTTGTCAGGTTGTAATAAGAATTCACAAAATAAAAATACCAGAAAGACAAAAAATTCCATTCAAATCACAGACAATGTTAAAAGATTTTCAACAGAGAAAATCTTAAAAGAATATCAATCATACAAATGATCGTGATGAAATAACATCGAAGGAATATTTGTTTCTGATCTGTCAACAATACATGATATATGGGGAATACAATGAAAAGCATACAAATGTATACATAAGTTTAATAGGCATTTATTTTAAAGATGCTCCACCGCTGACAAATGGTATTTTTTCACTATCAAAAACAGGAGCGGACGATTTAGTATTTTTCTTCAGTTACAAAAGTTACTTACTTTACACCATTACCACCATTGAAAAGTTTGAGCTTCTAATTTTTCTTCAAGTTAAAAATATAAAAAATAATTAATTGCATCCCGAAAAAATTCCGTGTCACTATATCCTATATGGAAGGAAGTACTGATTGCGCATGCACTAAAGGCGAAATAAATTATTTTATATTAATTTTTGTGTAAATTAGATATATATATACACGATCAAACACCAATAATTGTTCAAACTGAGGGATATCATTTATATGCTTTGTCGGCGGGGTAGCATCTTTAATGAAAGAATGAAAAATCGATGAATATGTGTATACCAAATGTAATTAATTTATTACCAGTAACTGACAAATGAAGAAATTAACATTGAGAAAATTGTCGTTCTATTACCAGAATTCTTATATATTCTAATAAAACATTATAAGATCAGACATCTATGATAATGAATCTCTACCAGTAGTAACGAAGCAGACTTTCAGCATTCAATAAAATGAATATAGCTTGCAAGGTCGAAATGAGAATGAATGTTTTCAAAACTTCAATCATTGTTAATGTTATTTTACTACCTACTAACAATGTCAATATTTTACACAAATCATGCAAGCATATGTTTAATTTAAACCTAAGACTGGATCAATTAAATCTACAAAATGTATCCGAAATATGCAGGGGAGATAATTTATCCTGCAGCAAATTAAAATTAAGTTTTTTACGTTAATAAGTGCCTCATGCTAATAGAATCCTAATGAAAGGACCTAAATATAGCCAGTCTTATTATCAGGATAATGAAACAGAATTCTACTCTATACAATGGAACTTCACACACATTTAAACCTCAGGACACAGAACAAAACTTCAAACACAAAACAAGATAGGATTTCTGGAAGTTATAGCAATGCACATTTTAAAGCATGTGTACAGGTTTTTCCTGTAGTTTTTTGAAAGTTGTCGGCAACATATTATATTAAGTGATTTCAGTTTTAGCAGAATTTTGTTGTGTTCGAACACTTCATATGTGTGAAATATATATGTGTTAACTTTTCATATCTATTTTTTTTTTTAAATTCAGATGTGCAGCAACTTTACAGAAAAAAATGGTCCATTTCATTTCATTTTTGTCAAGAAACGGAATTCAGCCATAGAAAACAGCAATAAAACAGAACATTCTGGTCACATCTCAAAGCATGTAAATGACATAGACCACAAACTTATATGTGACACAGATGGCCAGTGAGTGTTTTAGAAGCATGGTACACAACCAATCTTAAGGCCTTGAGTAATGACTTTGTTAGTATCAACTATAACATTTCAACCAGACAATTAACCAGCCCATGCAAATTTGGAAGATCTTTTGTGTATCGGTTATCAAAACTGAAAGTACGTACACTTTAGTTTGTCATATTGTGTATTTAAAGAATGTCATTTCATGATCAAATAATTTTCCAACCAGTGACATTTTTTTTCTGTACAGTGATTCCTAATGACATGCATGCAGATAATTAGTTTGTCTCTTTAGTTAGTGTTTCTGTCAGCTCACATTGATAGATACAAAATGCACCTGTATATTTAAACATTAATCATCAATTAAGGCTAAACATAATTAAACATATTGTATTACCCTCAAGTTATTGATTATTAAACCTAGTACTTAATCACCCTCATCTTGGTTGCCCCGGCAACCAAACTCATGCACCGAATAACCTCTAACACTTTCAGTATGATATAATGGCATGCCAATAGGTCAAATCACTGAACCCGGATATATCAAATGAAAGGGTCAAAGGTCATACTAACCATATAACGACCTTTTGACCCAGTCATATTCAAATGAAAGGGTTAGAGGTCAATGTCATCCTCGGATTTCACAAACCGGGGACAACACAAACTATGTACCACTATGAATAACATACTGATGCACTGCATGGTTATACGGTGAAAGATCCCACATTTGCAGAACAAAACAATACAAATTTAGACTCTTTGCTCACCCTGATTTGGAATTGAGCCATTGGACCAGCCAATTTTTCCGCTCTGTAATTAACAAGAACAGTGTTGATCATGATCAGGACTGCAACAAAAAAGTTCAAATCTAAAACTGCAAACATCCTATGTTAAAGGTTTTCCTCACCTTCTTATCACATTGTCATTACAAGTTTGTGAATGGTAGCTTTGTTAAACAAAAGTTAATAACTATGTTAGATTTAGGGATGGGATTGTTATCAGACTACCAGAACAATGTATTTAATTGACCTACATTGTAGATTTGCAATAATATGCCGACACACATTGATAGACAAAGCATAGACCATTCACTGCTTGTGGCTGACCAGATTGCTCAAATGACATTATGCAATGCATGAGTTTTGAGGATTTTGTCAAGTAGGCCTAAATTGTTACATGCTTTACTCATTTGATAATTTCTTTATTACTTCAAAACAAGTTAATTCTAAAACAGTTACTTTAATGATAAGATTTGTCTTGATGACTGAAACACAAGATGAAAATGAAATGGACCAGATTTCTCTACATGAAGCTACTGCACAGAACAGTTCTAAATCATTTCATAATACCAACTCCAGATTCGCGACTACAACAAGATGTATAGACACATCAACATGCACAAAGGATCTTGTATGTACGAAATGACTATCATGGCTCACAGTGAGGGAGGGCTGTACTAAATCCTACTCCATCACCGCTGTTTTAGGCTACATGTCTTTGGTGGTAATACAGCGACAACTACAGGAGATCGTGAACCCATCAGCCATCTACATCTACCAAAATATTTTACCGTATTCACCGCAAATAATACCCCTTTCGCAAATAAGACCCAACCTATTATAAATTTCTAGAATTTGGGGGTACTATAATAGAAATATCAAGTGTGATCAACTGTAATAAACAATGGAAAGATCTATACACATTGATAAACCAAAGTGTAGAGAAATTCAATTTATCAGTAAATTATAATAAGAGATTCTTTATCTATTTTTTTTATAAAATAAAATAGCCATGGTTTTTATCCGAAATCAAACAGGGTCTTGGAAGTTTTGGATATTAAGGTTTGAAGATTCATTTATAATTTTGAAATATTTTCGAAATGGTTGATGAAGTAACATATGGCACATTTCTATATTATAGACCATGGAAATGATCGGCGTCACATAGCCAGGAAAACAGATGTCCACAGCCACCTAGTGATTTACAAAGCTCTTGACACATACGTACACCAAGTCCTGAGTCCAGCATAAATAACAAATAGCACAAAATGTACAATGGCACACATAACATCAACATTTTCATACTTATACATACAAGACGAACATGACCTTTGAATATCGTTATACAGTACAGCTTTAAAATTTGGCTAAATATAAGTTTAGTTACAGGATAGCTAAATAACATGTTATACTTTTAAACACAAAATAAAGGTTTATATATAAAATTTTTCATTTCTTAAATTAACACTACATTTAATTTTCCATATTATATGCGATCAAGGTATTTTTCTCCTTTTTTTTCATATCTCTCTTTCGTTATGTTTACATTATCTTGAAACATCTATTCTTTAATCATCTGTTACTTTAAATTAATTATATATCATCATGATTAAAAAAGAGAAAGAAAGAAACAAACAGAGAAATGAAAAGAAAAAACATTTAAGTGTTAATTAAAACAAAAAAAATAATGTCATGAACGCATGTCCGTTCGAGCACTGTAAAATATGAATCATGATGTATAGAGAGATAAGCTCGAAAATATTTTTGTAATTTATAAACAATATTAATGTAGACGACATCTAGTGGAGATTATGTAATTACTTAAGATCCCATATTTATAGAATATCTATTTATACCGCCAATGAAAGAGGATTGCACATTTCTCTTCTTATATTACAGTATACATGTACGTTTAGGTATTCTGACGGGGTTAAGCATGGAGTACATGCATAGTGTACACTGGCCTGAGTAATGGGAAACAAGGAATGGCCTCAATGATATTTCGATTAGGCAATCTGTAGTATTTAACGATGTGTGATGATAATGTCTTCATTTCATATATTTTTCTTTATATACTCCAAGTTCTGAGGAATATGGTAACCATGGAAGTAAAGGCAATCGTGGGCTTGTATGCCCCCTAGAAATACATGTAGATTTTGAAATGGAGGGTTGGGGGTTGGGGTTGGGAGTTGGGGGAGTGGGGTCCCAAGTGTAGGATTTTGCGAATCTTGCTCTTGTGTTTCATATGCAAGGAGTGAGTGTGATCATATAAATGTGATTGTAGTGCCACATTTGTCAGGTTTTGGTACAACATTTGCTGTTTATTTTTTCCATAGGTGGTTCAGTCAAGCATTTATCACTTTTAAAATTCCATGCAGCCCATGACAGAAAAACATTATAACAAACCACTTATTTTTTTTAATTTATAGGACATAATCTTGATTGCTTTATTTGTTCATACCTCTTGGCATACAAGGACATCATAACATCCGCATCATGCTACTAAGCAAGCAAAACCCTCAATCCAACGCCAACAGAAAACAATATATTTGAAGCTCACATTATTTACATATGCTCTTTGACAAACACTCACATAAATTACAATTCAACATCCTGACACAGTTGTGATTTAATGACAGGACCTATTTTACCCTCCCACAGAATGACTAGACATACAACAAAAACAATGTTTATAATCAATGAAACTAAGGAATCATTCGCCTTGGTCAAAACATGCATTTGGTAATGAAGTGGCACTGGATTGTGCACTGGTCTATAATAACCAACTAATGTGGATCTATTCGTTACTTGACGAAGAATATGATTAGCAAGTGCCATGTTTAATACATTATATTCAGCCATTGTATGTTACAGTGGATGTTAGGAAGTATGTGGGGAGGTATTATTCAGGGGTATGGTGAGGAAGGTGGTATGGTCGTTTCGGTAAGGCATTGTAATACAACATTTTGTGCAAAAAGCTCATCCTCCCAAGGTGTAAGCTATGATTAACATTCACTCTACTACATGTACATAAGCCAATGATTACATTTACTCTCTATTGTGATATGGCTATGAGTCTCTCAGCTTTTAGTTGTTAAAAAATAGTATATCAATTTCATCAGTTTTGCAATGACAAATTTTTGTAGCCATTACACGAATGTTACTGCAGCATTTAATTTTTTGCTATCGAGGGATGTAATTATTTATGTATACATGTATATATGGACAGTGCAAGCTAACAAGTAAAGCTGGTTTCCAAATGGGTATTGTGTATCTGTACTGTGACCTTTTTGGCTTTTAAATTACGTAACTGGTATTTTTCGTGATTCGCAAAAAAAAATGAAATCTTGAAAAAATCACTGTAATATAGTATAGTACGGTATGTACCACATGGACTTTGGTACGAATGCTAATCCACAAAGCACACACACATGGCTTTTTAACGAATTTTCAACCCACGGTTATATATATTAATAAATGATTATGGCCAAGAGGATGGAAATTTCGTTGTACAAATCAGAGTCCTTTTGCACTCTAACTTCCTCAGCTCGGACTAACAGTTACAAATGTGTACATACACGCAAGACGAACAGCTGCATGGCCGGGATGTGCAGGATCAACAATTTTTTAATTTTGAAATCAAAAAATAAAAAACTTTTCTGAATTAACAAAATCAACGTCGAACTCTGCTGTATGGTGCCTTGCTGAGCATATACACACGTTGCCACTAAGAAAGGGTTGGGCCTTTGAATTATCTACTTACAAGTCTCACAGATGTCGACATCTTTAAAGTATTAGATGTCGACATCGACTAAACTGACAAGTCGGTCGTCACATACCCGAGCCATAAATCACGATTAATCGCCGAGTTACCGACTCTTTTCTACATACATTATCTTGGGAACTTCATTATGTGGGCAGTTTCATAGTGGATAGCGTCGACATTTTCTTCTAGTTTATGTCGGACATTCTTCCGATAATGATGTCGTGTGCAACGTCGATGGCAGAAATATGCCAACCTTTCGTAACCTTTATTTTAGATCATCGCGTATGCATTTTTCTGACTGTTATTATTTGTTTTTAAGTAACACTTTATATTTAACGGTAATGGGCCTTCCTCCTTTACTGTAATAATACATTTCAAAAGACGCTTAACAATGGGTGAAAAATATAATTTTTTAAACAAATTTGTTACAATCGAAGTATATCTTACAAACACACCAAATATTCACAAGCACTGACTTCAGTTATCTATATTCAAAGATAGTGGCTGTTTCATACGATTTGCGCATGTGTAACAGGAAGGCGACAAGTCGACAACTCGACAACACGACAAGTCGACAACACGACAAGGCGACAAACACGACAAGTCGACAACTCGACAAACGACAAGTCGACATTTTACCGCGACAACACGAGATTCTGTACGCGCTAATTAGCGTGTTTGAAATGTCGACTTGTCGTTTTGTCGACTTGTCGTCTTGTCGTGTTGTCGACTTGTCGCGGTTCGAAAACGCGACAAGTCGACAATTTAACTGTTAAATCTCGGGTTTGTCGCAGTTTGAGACCGCGACAACTCGACAAGGCGACAAACACGACAAGGCGACAACACAACAACACGAGATGGCCGTAATCAGCCACCATACTAAACCATAATTGGCCGCATGTTTTCCTGATGCAAATGTAGAGTGTTGGTAGGTGGAGCGAAGGTGTCGGTGCGCGACTTCAAATATGATACTCCTACTACAGGCGTTTGCCTCTATGAATATATTTTCTCTCCCTACATATACATTATTACATGTATACATAGAGAGAAAACGTGACTATAGAGCCAAACGCCTGTGCACCTACCTTCCATGTGAGTCCCCGTTTTTGTTGTGATATGAGTGACTAGTCGGTGCACATGGTGAGCTTGAAATATGAGCCAGAGAGAGAGAGGGGGGGGGAGGTTTATCTGCTGATGAAAATTAAAAGGGAGAGAGAAGGAAGGTTAATGTATAGACTATCTTGAAAATATCACTATATTTATCATCACTGTTGTTCGATATTGTGCAATACTTGTGTTACTGAACATTTATTTCTTTACAAAGGCACGAACTAATTATGTTCTGAAATAAACCTACATGTACAATACTGAATATGTCCAGAAATGCGGGACAGGAATCCTGATTTCCAATAATTATTTGGATGTTACACTGTCTCATTGTAAAATATATATCAAAAGCTGAGTCGCAGATATGATCCGGTTTCCTGGATTGTTTGAACTGTTCCGAAACAAGTAAAGCTGCTTTGGAAGGGATTTGACAGGGAATAACATTGCATCCAAATTGTTTCAACACTATTCCTGACTAGGCACCTGATAGACTATAGTGTTTGTCTTTGTTTAGGATCGACCAAAATCATAACGAAAGACGTCTACGTAGTCATCTTCAAATTAGACGATGAATGTGTCATTTGTTTTTACTGAAAACCTGCTTACTGATATCGATTCACACAGAGTTATGTAGTTTACAAAATGTCTGTATTCTGTCTAGCAATTTTCGAGGCCTTCTTTGGTTTTGTACGGACGTCCATATCTGTTATTACTTCCATGACAGACATATAGAACACGAAGGTTATAGAACCATAAGCATTTATATATATATATATATTTCTGATGATTCAACAGTCCTTTTTGAGATAACGATTCAAAGTTTTCTTGCAGTCCGTGAAAATGTTAATAATAATTAGAAACAATCAATTCCATGGCAAACCGTTTGGACTTTTTACTTATTTAATTGTGATATTTTAATTACTTCTAATTAAATCTATTTCAATAGAGATATCTGTAATTTTATTACATATTTCTCCTCGAAAATGATGACTCACTTCTTGCGCATGCCCGGAAAGTTTTGCTAGGTACAAGGTTTCGATCGCGTCTATCATGACTGACAGCTGAACGCGGCACTAACGTAAAGCTGGACAATTTTCGTTTACACGGTTTGACTGGTTGGACCTTAGCTGCAATATTGCAGCTCACAAGACTTTTTGACAGAAAATGGCGTCGTCTAAAGGTATAGTTGGACCTAGGTTCTTAGTCTCTTAGGACTTAAAATAATCCGTATCTTTCAGGGTCCGTAAATCAACAAAACAAAATTAGTGTACATCTATTATAAAAAGTTATTAACTTTCCCCTAATTACACACCAAAAAAGTTACCAGTTCAAAAGAAATTAATGACTAAAAGTTCGATATTCACAGTGTTTGAATATGCCAGAAACATATATACACAGAGACCGGAAACCCCTTCTTTGTCTTTGTTGACAGGCAGCGGGACCTCCGGTTTATAGGCATTTTCCCTTGGCTACATGTAACTACTTTAAAGTGTAAACTTTTAAACATGATATTTTTGGATCAACACAAAGTTTAAACATTAAATCATGGTTTGATGTTACCAGTTTTTCCGATTGATATTATTTAATATGATTTGAAAGCATGAAAATCAGCAATTTTGTCTGGTTTTTCGAAAATCATACATTTAAAACCGGAAGTGCATTTTGTTTTATTAATATATAAGTTAAAATATTGTTTTTATCTATCCAAAATTGTACTCAAACCATCTGAAAACTACTGAACTTTTATAACATATCAAAGTAATTCTGCTGTATTTTACTATTTAAGAGTTTATCTAAAAAAAACCTTAGCTCATACAGAGGTACATCTGCCGATCGTAAAAATGGCGGAGTTGCCAATCTCTATGTATATATATGTTTCTGAATATGCATACCGCGCCAATGCTGGGACGATCCCATGACTTTCAAGACCAAACAAAATGGCGTACAGTATAAGTTTAAAATAAACTTTTGCATATTTATATCTTTGGACCTCATAACTTTCTAGACTTGTAATTTGGGGAAAGTTCATAACTTTTTACGGCTATTACACCATATTTTGTCATTGTTTACAACATCTATTTCAGGTACAAATGTCCAATGTATGGTAAATCATTAAAATTAATGATGCAAGGAAAAAACAATGGAGTTATTCAGACCCGATGATAAGCTTGAATTGTCTTGCTAGTCAACACAGAAATATTCTACAGAGAGCTGCAGGGGCCACACATTACCATAAGCCTTTTTCTCTAGGGTGCGAGTTTGAATCCTATGTGGGACAGTTGACAGGTACTTAGTATAGTCAGTGATTTTTTCCTGGGTACTCCGGCTTTCCACTACAAAGTTAAGTAACACATTGTACAGTATTAAACTTATATGTCTTCTAGGTAAGGTAAGGTAACATTTATCTGACAAACAACAAAGACAAGGATTTGTGCAAACAATAATATTATTCATTTCCATGGTACATAAATATTACTTAATACATGTGATTACAGTGATATTGCAAAAATATATTTCTTACAATATTTTATCCGCAATTATAATGACTCCATTTAAATCATAAAACTGATCAACAATTTTTGCTTTCTATCTCACAGTGTAGTTTAATTCTCCCGTGATTTTGTGAAAATATTCCATCAATATTATAAAATAATAATAATCTTTTCATATACACACATCAAAACACATGTAAAGTCATAAAATTAAAAGCAGACCATCTTTGTAGCATCAAAGACCAGTTAAAATGACCGTAAGAAGAGTTTTACAAAACCAGTAACACAAAAAATCCCATGGAAACCCATTAGAAAATAAACAAGAGGATATGAGATTTCGGCTGATTCATGCTCAAAGAATCATTAAACTTACGGCCATGTAACTTCATCTCCAGTGTCCCTTCGTTTTCACTACTGACAGAGTGAAATGAAGGGAAGTAAATCTGTTACATTCACTCTTGATAGATCAGAATGCATAACTCGGCCTACAAATCAGTAATCATATGGCTGTTTTTTCCTATCAGCATGAAGTCAAAAAGTTACAAGGCAGAACTTCCAAAAATGGTCTGAATAAAA
The DNA here is from genome assembly GCF_041381155.1 of Argopecten irradians. NCBI lineage: Eukaryota > Metazoa > Mollusca > Bivalvia > Pectinida > Pectinidae > Argopecten > Argopecten irradians. Next base: position 12,667,861 of record NC_091143.1, read on the forward strand.
TCAACTTCTGGAAGATGACTTGCTCTCATTGACCTAAAGGAAGCTGTAACATACTACCAAGAAATGGAAAGTTCTAACGGGAGTCCACAATATAAAGAGTGTTATGTCATCTGGATGTGTCAATTCTTTTTTGGATCAATCTATTTAGACTATGTGATAGATAAAATTTAAATACACTAAAAACGATAATATACCAGATAGATAGTTCACATGTAATCTAAACTCTTACGATTTTAGTTAAAAATTTGTACAGGAAATACAGTATATAAATTAAACAGTGTTAAGACAATATTATCCAAGATGATGTCGTTATAAATTCAATTTGATTTTAATGAAACCAGATTTATGATAATATAAGAAGACTATTTTGCACACAATAAAATCAACAAAACCTCACAAAAAACTACGAAAGCTCTGATTATGTAATGAACAAATTGAGTTCTTACAGGTGAAATGATTTAATTCACAAAAATCAAATGATATGCACTCGTTTGAATATTTTTTTAACATGAAAATATTGAAAGGTTACTTCCCAAAACATCATATATTTGGTCATAAACATACATTTGAAATGCCCTTATTCTAAGACTAAACAGTTCATTAATGAAATTACAGGAGTGAAAACAAAAGCTGAAATTTACAGAATACATGAAATGGTGTTACAAACCAGTTGTAAAAATGACATAATAGGGAGCAAAAAGGCCTCATTTGAAACATCCAGGCGAATGAAGCAGGTACTACAGTTTAAGTCATCACATTTCTTCAAACTGAATACTGAATACCTCCCAGTAAGTAGCACACCACAAAATACTTTATCTGTGTAAGTAACTACATGTATGTTTGGCATATAAACTTTTAAAGTCTTCTTTGGGAACAATCAAGTTAAATCCTGATGCTAGCTAGGTGACAACTTTTTAAAAGCACATCTAGAATAAGGACAACGATTGTCGGTCATTACTTCACAGCACTTAGAAATGTCAAGGTCATGTGAGATTCTCTTCAGTAATAATTAAGTAATAAATTTAAAATTGACAATTTCAGAGCAATACCGTATTGGACCCCCTCTGAGTAAGCACCCGTTCTCTTTTGAAGGCTTAAAGTTCAGTAAACTTGAATTCAAATCTTTACTGAACGCAAACTGGTAATCTGAATATCATCATATTTATTGTTCTAAAATTCTATTGTTTTTTGAAAATGGTTTTTGGCTTAATTTGCTCAATAATTTCATGAAACTGAAAGGTCAAAATATTTTGCCATTAAACTTTCCTTCAACATTATTTTCAATTGTCAAACGGCCCCGAGAACTTACTTATTGGGTCGAATATTGTATTGGCAAAACATGTGTCTGTAAGTGTGTTTTGCTTAAGTAATGTACTGCATTTTATTTTCTCATTCTCAAACACAGCAAAATAATAAATATTTGTTAATTGTTTGTCAGGTTGTAATAAGAATTCACAAATAAAAATACCAGAAAGACAAAAAATTCCATTCAAATCACAGACAATGTTAAAAGATTTTCAACGGAGAAAATCTTAAAAGAATATCAATCATACAAATGATCGTGATGAAATAACATCGAAGGAATATTTGTTTCTGATCTGTCAACAATACATGATATATGGGGAATACAATGAAAAGCATACAAATGTATACATAAGTTTAATAGGCATTTATTTTAATGAAAGAATGAAAACTCCACCGCTGACAAATGGTATTTTTTCACTATCAAAAACAGGAGCGGACGATTTAGTATTTTTCTTCAGTTACAAAAGTTACTTACTTTACACCATTACCACCATTGAAAAGTTTGAGCTTCTAATTTTTCTTCAAGTTAAAAATATAAAAAATAATTAATTGCATCCCGAAAAAATTCCGTGTCACTATATCCTATATGGAAGGAAGTACTGATTGCGCATGCACTAAAGGCGAAATAAATTATTTTATATTAATTTTTGTGTAAATTAGATATATATATACACGATCAAACACCAATAATTGTTCAACTGAGGGATATCATTTATGCTTTGTCGGCGGTGGAGCATCTTTAATGAAAGAATGAAAATCGATATATGTGTATACCAAATGTAATTAATTTATTACCAGTAACTGACAAATGAAGAAATTAACATTGAGAAAATTGTCGTTCTATTATCAGAATTCTTATATATTCTAATAAAATATTATAAGATCAGACATCTATGATAATGAATCTCTACCAGTAGTAACGAAGCAGACTTTCAGCATTCAATAAAATGAATATAGCTTGCAAGGTCGAAATGAGAATGAACGTTTTCAAAACTTCAATCATTGTTAATGTTATTTTACTACCTACTAACAATGTCAATATTTTACACAATTCATGCAAGCATATGTTTAATTTAAACCTAAGACTGGATCAATTAAATCTACAAAATGTATCCGAAATATGCAGGGGAGATAATTTATCCTGCAGCAAATTAAAATTAAGTTTTTTACGTTAATAAGTGCCTCATGCTAATAGAATCCTAATGAAAGGACCTAAATATAGCCAGTCTTATTATCAGGATAATGAAACAGAATTCTACTCTATACAATGGAACTTCACACACATTTAAACCTCAGGACACAGAACAAAACTTCAAACACAAAACAAGATAGGATTTCTGGAAGTTATAGCAATGCACATTTTAAAGCATGTGTACAGGTTTTTCCTGTAGTTTTTGAAAGTTGTCGGCAACATATTATATTAAGTGATTTCAGTTTAGCAGAATTTTGTTGTGTTCGAACACTTCATATGTGTGAAATATATGTGTTAACTTTTCATATCTATTTTTTTTTAAAATTCAGATGTGCAGCAACTTTACAGAAAAAAATGGTCCATTTCATTTCATTTTTGTCAAGAAACGGAATTCAGCCATAGAAAACAGCAATAAAACAGAACATTCTGGTCACATCTCAAAGCATGTAAATGACATAGACCACAAACTTATATGTGACACAGATGGCCAGTGAGTGTTTTAGAAGCATGGTACACAACCAATCTTAAGGCCTTGAGTAATGACTTTGTTAGTATCAACTATAACATTTCAACCAGACAATTAACCAGCCCATGCAAATTTGGAAGATCTTTTGTGTATCGATTATCAAAACTGGAAGTACGTACACTTTAGTTTGTCATATTGTGTATTTAAAGAATGTCATTTCATGATCAAATAATTTTCCAACCAGTGACATTTTTTTTCTGTACAGTGATTCCTAATGACATGCATGCAGATAATTAGTTTGTCTCTTTAGTTAGTGTTTCTGTCAGCTCACATTGATAGACAAAATGCACCTGTATATTTAAACATTAATCATCAATTAAGGCTAAACATAATTAAACATATTGTATTACCCTCAAGTTATTGATTATTAAACCTAGTACTTAATCACCCTCATCTTGGTTGCCCCGACAACCAAACTCATGCACCGAATAACCTCTAACACTTTCAGTATGATATAATGGCATGCCAATAGGTCAAATCACTGAACCCGGATATATCAAATGAAAGGGTCAAAGGTCATACTAACCATATAACGACCTTTTGACCCAGTCATATTCAAATGAAAGGGTTAGAGGTCAATGTCATCCTCGGATTTCACAAACCGGGGACAACACAAACTATGTACCACTATGAATAACATACTGATGCACTGCATGGTTATACGGTGAAAGATCCCACATTTGCAGAACAAAACAATACAAATTTAGACTCTTTGCTCACCCTGATTTGGAATTGAGCCATTGGACCAGCCAATTTTTCCGCTCTGTAATTAACAAGAACAGTGTTGATCATGATCAGGACTGCAACAAAAAGTTCAAATCTAAAACTGCAAACATCCTATGTTAAAGGTTTTCCTCACCTTCTTATCACATTGTCATTACAAGTTTGTGAATGGTAGCTTTGTTAAACAAAAGTTAATAACTATGTTAGATTTAGGGATGGGATTGTTATCAGACTACCAGAACAATGTATTTAATTGACCTACATTGTAGATTTGCAATAATATGCCGACACACATTGATAGACAAAGCATAGACCATTCACTGCTTGTGGCTGACCAGATTGCTCAAATGACATTATGCAATGCATGAGTTTTGAGGATTTTGTCAAGTAGGCCTATATTGTTACATGCTTTACTCATTTGATAATTTCTTTATTACTTCAAAACAAGTTAATTCTAAAACAGTTACTTTAATGATAAGATTTGTCTTGATGACTGAAACACAAGATGAAAATGAAATGGACCAGATTTCTCTACATGAAGCTACTGCACAGAACAGTTCTAAATCATTTCATAATACCAACTCCAGATTCGCGACTACAACAAGATGTATAGACACATCAACATGCACAAAGGATCTTGTATGTACGAAATGACTATCATGGCTCACAGTGAGGGAGGGCTGTACTAAATCCTACTCCATCACCACTGTTTTAGGCTACATGTCTTTGGTGGTAATACAGCGACAACTACAGGAGATCGTGAACCCATCAGCCATCTACATCTACCAAAATATTTTACCGTATTCACCGCAAATAATACCCCTTTCGCAAATAAGACCCAACCTATTATAAATTTCTAGAATTTGGGGGTACTATAATAGAAATATCAAGAGTGATCAACTGTAATAAACAATGGAAAGATCTATACACATTGATAAACCAAAGTGTAGAGAAATTCAATTTATCAGTAAATTATAATAAGAGATTCTTTATCTATTTTTTATAAAATAAAATAGCCATGGTTTTTATCCGAAATCAAACAGGGTCTTGGAAGTTTTGGATATTAAGGTTTGAAGATTCATTTATAATTTTGAAATATTTTCGAAATGGTTGATGAAGTAACATACGGCACATTTCTATATTATAGACCATGGAAATGATCGGCGTCACATAGCCAGGAAAACAGATGTCCACAGCCACCTAGTGATTTACAAAGCTCTTGACACATACGTACACCAAGTCCTGAGTCCAGCATAAATAACAAATAGCACAAAATGTACAATGGCACACATAACATCAACATTTTCATACGTTATACATACAAGACGAACATGACCTTTGAATATCGTTATACAGTAAAGCTTTAAAATTTGGCTAAATATAAGTTTAGTTACAGGATAGCTAAATAACATGTTATACTTTTAAACACAAAATAAAGGTTTATCATAAAATTTTCATTTCTTAAATTAACACTACATTTAATTTTCCATATTATATGCGATCAAGGTATTTTTCTCCTTTTTTTCAATCTCTCTTTCGTTATGTTTACATTATCTTGAACATCTATTCTTTAATCATCTGTTACTTTAAATTAATTATATATCATCATGATTAAAAAAGAGAAAGAAAGAAACAAACAGAGAAATGAAAAGAAAAACATTTTAGTGTTAATTAAAACAAATAAATAATGTCATGAACGCATGTCCGTTCGGCACTGTAAAATATGAATCATGATGTATAAGAGGTAAGCTCGAAAATATTTTGTAATTTATAAACAATATTAATGTAGACGACATCTAGTGGAGATATGTAATTACTAAGATCAATATTATAATATCTATTTATACCGCAATGAAAGAGGATGCCATGTTCTCTCTTTATTACAGTATACATGTACGTTTGGTATTCAGACGGGGGTAAGATGGGTATATGCATAGTGTAAACTGGCCTGGTAATGGAAATAAGGAATGGCCTCAAGATATTTCGATTCGGCAATTTTAAGTATTAACGATGTGGAATGATAATGTCTTCATTTCATATTTTTCTTTATATACCAAGTTCTGAGGAATGGAACCATGAAGTAAAGGCAATCGTGGAATTGTATGGCTGTTATACATGTTGATTTCAATGGGGGTTGGGGGTTGGGGTTGGGGTTGGGGGTTGGGTCCAAGTGAATAATTTTAATCTGCTCTTGTGTATCATATGCATGGGTGATGTGACAATAAAGTGATTGTAGTGCCAACTTAGTCAGTTTTTGGTCAATTGCAGTTTTTTTCATAGTCAAGCTTTATCACTTTAATCCATGCAGCCAGACAAACATAAACAAACAAATTTTTTAATATAATTTAGACATAAACATGATCTTATATTCATCCTCATTGCACAAGTACACAACATACGCAACATGCAACTGCGCCATCAACCAACGCCAACAGAACAATATTCAAGCTCACAAAATATACATATGCCTTTGACAAACACTCACAATAAAACAAATCTGTGACATTTTTGTATAAATACAGGACTATTTTTCCCACAGACTAGACAAAACAAAACAAAGTTAAAATCATGAAACAAATTAACATTCTCCTTTGTCAAACATGCAAATGAGTGCAGGAATGAGCACTTGGTCAAATAACATCTAATGGTTCTTGACGAAGATATGTGAGCAAGTCCATGTGTATACATTATATTGAAGTTGTATATACAATGGATGTTAGGAAGGTATGGGCGTTTCGGTAAGGCATGTAATACACAATTTGTGTCAAAAGCTCATCCTCCCAAGTGTAAGCTAAGATAACATTCATACAACATGTACATAAGGCTATGATACATTACTCTCTTTGTGAAATGCAAGAGTCGTCTGCTTTTAGTTGTTAAAATTGTTACAATTCATCAGTTTGCATGACAATTTTTTTTTATATTTTGCAAATTACATTTAGCATTACAAGATGATACTGCAGCATTTAATTTTTTGCTCCCAAGAGCAGACAACCCTGCATGACCAAAAGTATGAATAATGTCACACATACAGAATTTCTTGCACGCTTCAACAACTTAATAATATGCCTCTAAAGTTCACATCAACTACCTCTAAAGTTGTCATCTGTGAATAAACTGCTATAATATTGGCACGTACCTCAATGGAATTGAAATCACAAATATGAATGAAAATATCGAAATCTACCCTGAATGATACCTTGGCAATGGGACAGTATTCAAGTGAGATATTTTTACAATGAGCTGATGACAGGTATCAGACAGGACAGGTATCAGATAGGACATATATATATATATATGTTATAATATAAACGCTCCCATAAGTGCCTGTTATGTCATTTAGTGTTCTTGGTAGTTCTGTAGAGAAGTCATTATAAACCCTGACTGCTATAATGTAGTACATTTTAATTTATATGTACTTGGCACCTGGCTGCCTCAATTTTGAAAATGCAGATTAATCTCCTGCATTATCACACAAATAATTAATATAACTTTTCAAAAGTAATATGCAAGTATATCTTGACATGATATGTATTTTATCTATAAAATTAGGAAAGATTACAATTTCAATTTCCTAAATGTATACATAAAATGTCATTTCTTTATATGCCTGAATGCTAATCAAAGTTCACAGTACCTTGATAGAAAGACATCATGCATGCATTCAAATTTTTTTCATGTGATATTATTTCATAAGAATATCAAAATTGGAGACATTTAGTAATGTTAATTTCTACCACAATAAAAACGTACAGATAAACCTTGCACACTAGTTCCATGTATTGTAACCATAGCAACACGTGTACACATGTAAATCGGTCATATGTCTGGCATGTGACCATACTGCCACATTCTCAAGAGGCATGAATCATATAAATACTATTGGCCAAGTTATTCTTATAATACTATCTTTTGTACATATCACAATTTCTATTCAAATCAAGAAAATACCTTTCATATAGTATCTTCACATATTAAAGTCACCCACGGTCCATCACACCATCACACCACATAGGCATTACAGTAAATAAAACATCCATCGGACCATTTAGTCATTACAGTAAATAAAAGCGTTCATAAATCGCAGATTTTTCTTCCGCAATTATATTTTTTAGAAATACTACTGTAATATTATTTTGAAAAAAAAAGTATTTGGAAGTATTTGTGGGGAATACTTAAGACAAATAAATATTTTCCCTAAAGTATTTACATGAAATTAAATGTCATTTTGAGACAGTCTTTCATATTTAACCGATGGTGATAGTTTTTCATGCTGTATTCTATGCAATGTTGTCTGATTGTTTTTGAGCATAAAGAAAATAATAGCGGCCAAAAGAATAATGACCAGCGCGATGACCACAACAACTATGGTCAGTATGACAGTTGCATCCCCAAGTCCTTTCTCACCTTTCTTGCTTTCAGGTGCACCAACAATACATTTACCTGAAAAAAGAAACACAAAGGTATATTATGTTTCATCCCATCATGCTTCTATCAAAATAACGTACTATGTCTGGCTTTTAGCAAAAATTACCCTAAGTTTAGATATCAACTTATTTCTAGTTACCCAGATTTAAACTGTATTGGTTATCAAGTATCATTTGGTAAATGAATTATTCCCATTGTATTGATTGCTCTTGTTTAAATTGTCCTGATTACCTTAGTAATGACTACTAATTACTCTGGTTTCAAATGTCCTGATCACCTTGGTTACAGCTGTCCTGATTACCTTGGTAATGACTATACTATTTAATCAGGTTCCAACTGTCCTGATTACCTTGGCAAACAATTGTCTTCATTACCTTGGTTACAATTTCTTTGATTCCCTTCACTTGGTTGCCTTTGTCCTCATTACCCAAGTTACCATTGACCTTGTTACCTAGGTTCTAATTACTTCTCACATTTTCTAAGAAAAGTTATCTTTTTATCTATCTTGCAACCTCTGTTAAATAAAGGCATACATACCCCTGTTGATATCACATTTACAGCAGCTGGTTGTGTCCTGACTGGAGCCGACACAGCATGATAGACACGCCTGGAGATAGGGGTGGAACATCAGTGGACTGCGACAGGAGTTACAGTCGGTCGCCTCTGGCCCGTGACATGTGTCACAGTTCTTATGACATGGCTTACAAGACTATAAAAGACAATAATAATTATGCAGTTTTTTTTTTTTTTTTTTTTATAACCGATATTCCGTCTTCACATATTACAGAATTACCTCCCTTATAGGTAGGTATCCATTGTGACATCATTATTTTGTGAGGGAAATTCACGTCATTTTCTCTGAAAATTATGACATTTCAATCAATATCTACTCGCATGGACAGATAACTCTATAATATGCAAATGCAGAATACAATATTTTATTTAAGGGAAGAAAAATAGCTTTAACCTTTTATGTCTGATTGGTATCTTGTATACTTTACCTTGTATAATTTTACCATCAAATGATCTATTAACTTACCATTACAGCCCAGTCATAAAAACTGTTGGTACTACAGGCATTTTCCTGGAAACAGACACTGTTGGACATCCGGAAACCATTGGCACAACTGTTACATACACCTACAAAAACAAGTGCCAAAATACAGATTCAAATTTAACGTATAGCAAAATTTCGCGATAAAACTGTAAAAAAAATATATATAGTTAATCTTACATGTACTTATTTTTAGACAAATGAAATTTTCAGAACCACTCCAATGTCCTGCAAAATGGCAAAAAATACCATTCCCACAATACAAACACTTTATTGATCCTTCAAATTACCCAGTTAAAACATTTATTCAATGATTAAACACATCATTTCTTTTATAATTGCGATATTTTGGTGATTTCAGCCACCGTATTCGACCCAACAAGTGACCCCATCCCTATAACGCTCTCACCCTTTGTGGCCTCAATATCACTCACATTTATTTGACTGAAAATTGATTAATGGTATACCATATTCGACCCAACAAGTGCCCAGGGCTTATACAAATTGAAAAGAATGAAAAGGTGCTAATAGAACAAAATTGTATTGCAAATCTATACATTTTTGTGTAGTTTTGGTCTTAATTTATGCCTGGGCAATCGGAATCGGGGCCTCAAAAAGGGGGGGGGGGGGGCGCTTATAGGGACATGAGCGCTTATTAGGTCGAATACGGTACTCCGTGTAATAATTTTGTGAAATTTTGGTCCAAATTTACTTCTATTATGCGCCCCCATTACTTTTAAATTTTGGGCGCTCTTGATTCTTACCACGGTTACATTTGCGACATTCTCGGTGATTGGCGATCTGTAGTACATGTGGTAAGTATCCTTTGGCACATTGTGGTACACATCTACCATCCTGGAGATAGCTGTAATGGATTCTCAAATAAATCAGACAGCTTTTACAGATGTTAATCTGGATGTATAAATCTATGACTAAATTTTTGTGGGGACAAAATTTTGTTGATTTGGGCCAAACAACGAAAAATTTAACCCCCACAAAAACTAATGATTTCACAGTATCATAAAAATCTGATTTTCATTTAATGTGTTGAGTGTTGAATTTCAGATGCTTCAAAGTAAGTGGTAGTATATTGAAATAATGTTCATGGAGTTAACTTACTTAAAGTTGTCCTTGCAGAAGATACATCTGCCTGGCCCGTCACAAATACGACAGCCAGGGTCACATGCTTGACACCGTCCACCATTCTTATATGTTCCTGAAACACATTACAACATCTTGGTTACCATGGTGATACATCTTAATAGCTAATTACAGTGTTGTTTCTAGTTGAATATTTAGTTGTCTATATGTTTAATAAAAGTCAGAGAAAGAGACAATGGTCCAACGGAATATTTTATATTCTAATTGTAAAAGGTACTCAGACTTAACTATTCCAAATCTTCATAAAAAATCTCTTTTTGTCTCATTAGAAAAGTTTGAAAGGAGTATTTTACTAATACAAACAATATTGAAGTTAGAAGTAAACAGAAAATAACAATAAAGATTTTAGACACTTTGTTTATGAAAAGTAGGTGAATTGTGTAAAGAAGATACATGAATGATAATATGAAGATAAGAAAGAGAGAGACAGAGAATGAAAATAGAAGGATTGGAGCATGGAAGAGATATTATGCAATATCAAGCATGATAATGCTGTACTGAATTTTAACACTACTAAAACACTATCAAACTATCAATTTAAGTTATTTATATACCAGAAGTCAGTAATTTAACTTTGTTATGTTAAGATGAAAATGATAATGAATTAATAGTGTTTATGATTGATATAAAGGAAATGATGTACAACTGGGACCAAGTTTCAGAATAAATGTTCTATTATTCTAGAACAACGGCAAAAATTTAAAACATTCTCATTTAGCTGATGGTAAAGATGTTGAAAATGATAAATACAGGAAATTAACTATGATATGTTGAAAAAGGGAAATACAGCAACGATAGTTAATATGTTAAAAATGCAGCAACAATTGTAGATAGAAGGCCATTATTCAGTTATCAACGAAGCCACTTTAAGGAGAGATATCAACAAAGCCATGTTAAAGCTGACAATGCAAGTTAAAATTATTAACATGATTTTTTTTTAAATAAGTGAAAAGTATACTCGTTTTTCCAAGAATCGTTTATGAGACATTCCCCGGTTGAGGACAACCATTTTTTTTTTACATTCCGACGACTCACCGACCCCTATATAAAGCGCGTGAATCGACACACGTGCGCTCATTCATGTACCTATACACCTAGCAGTCCACAGGTTATATCACCTACAAATAGGTAAACAAAACCCTCACCTGTAAAACTATATGGGACTTTTTTTAGCAAGAAAACATGTCAACTCCTCTAAGTTGTCATTTAGATGTTTCTCAAAATAAAATTCCAACGCAAGTGAATAGAAATCCAAAAATAATCCATCCACATATCTCCACGTATATCATCGTACCCGACGCACTCAACTGACCATATACACGTGACTATGTACCTGACCCGAACGAGCGACAACTATCAAGGACACACACGTGTCGTTGTACATGTACGTGTAAAACTTAGTGTATATTGAAGTGTTTTATTAGTTCGTATTGGACATATGTTGGGATATAGCTGACAACACATTCATCTATTACTTCAATGAAATATTGTCAGGTGAGTGCAGTGTTTATTTTCAATTTGACATTGTTCTGAGACAAGATATGCTTAGAATGATACACGTGTGTCAAGTGTCCCGTGCTTTATATAGGGGGTTGGCCAGTGAAGGTTACTAAGCAGAGCAAAAGAAAAATGGCTGCCACTTCCTTAGATACCACACTGTCATAACTAGGGGATGTCTCAGAAACAATTTTTGAAAAAAAAAAAATATTTCGTTAATATTTTTTTTTAAATTTCAACTGCATGTTTTTAACTTGCATCATCAAAGCCATGTTAAGGAAAGAAAAATTTGTATGCAACTACCATGCTATAGACCTGCCATGCTTTAGGATGGTGATGTCTATGAAGGGATGACTTACAATGATCTGGGTGTTGGATGTTTTGCTGGATAAATGGCTGATTTTAGGAATGTCGCGCGAGATGAGATTTAATCACGTGTGCACTAATTAAGGTGTTAATCATGTTAATAAGAAAATATCAAAGACACTTTTCTACTCAGGCCAACATCACAGACCTTGGCCTAATAACAGGGCCAACATGGGTTTAGCTGGTTTATAACAATCCTATAATGTTATTTCAATTTTATTTGAAAATATTTTTTTGCTCAACAATCTGAACATCTTGTACAGAATGCTGAAGCTGGCAGTAAGCCATCCTCAACACTCCAGTGGTTACTATCACTGATGTAATATCCACTATCTCATAGTAAAACTGGAGGCAACAAATGACAGAGGTAATATTTGTTACTGTGATGTACATCCAAGGAATTGTATAACAATATACTAAGCTTGACTGTGTTGCACTGAAGTTGGGTCTAGCTTTCTCTGTTATCTTCAAAGGACATCTCTACAGACCTGTGATTAGTCTTTTTTTTTCCTCCTTAACTTCTTCCAGTTTTCTATGAAATAGTTCAGGGGTGGATATTACGTCAGTGATAGTAACCCTTCGAGTATTAAGGATGGCAGCTAGCTTTATATGAACTTTCCCATGTGAAATGTATCTGGTGTAATAATTGTTATAATCATAGTGTTCATGAATCAAAAACAGGGGACACCATGAACAGTGAGAGCCTACCTTCAGGACAGAGTTTAGGCGGAAGTAAACATTTGTTATCTTTTAGCACCATTCCCGTGACACACTTGAGGCAGTGGCTGGATGTATCTGCGCATAACTCGCACTGCTGGGAACATCTACGACACACCGAGGATGTACCAACTGTCGAGAACAAAGTAGAGAGAAAATGTTACTATACTAATAACATTATAATGGAACTCTAGCTTGTTCTCGCGACTTTAGGGTCCTAAATTTTGATCATACATATAGTTTATCCATCAGAAAAGATTATATAGTTGTTGATAAATGTTAATTCTCTCAATTTCTCCTGTAAATTTTTCGAAAGTTGGATTTAAAACAAAATGCAAAATAGAAAACATCGTAATTTCTTTTATCCATTAGAAAAGATTATATGTTTTGTTGATACATTTTCTCTGAATTTCTTAAGTAAATATTTCAAAATTGGACTGAAAGGAAATGCAAAATGTAAAACAGTCAAAATATCAGATAATGTGACCACAGCATATATACCTCTAAAGTAGCCAGGAGGACAAGACACAACACACGTGCCTTCGTTCTCGATAGACATCATGTTGCCCTTGCACTGTTGACAGTGTTCACGTGAGCCGGACACAGTGATACAGTACTGGCAGTTAGCACTACAGGGCACACATAGGTCTCTGTCTGCTCGGTAGGCAGTCGGGCAGCTGGAGACACAGGCACTACATTCCAAGAGAGATAATCATCATAAAGGGATATAATCAAGAATAATTGGAATCATAACAATTATATTCATTTTAAACGGACATTAACTCTGATTCTTGCAATGCGTGACTTATTTTTTCTATTGAAGGCAGTCGGGCAGCTTGAGACACAGGCACTATAATCAAAGGGGAGATAATCATTAAGAATAGGATTTATATCATTTATATTTTTCTAAATAGACATCAACTTTCAGGCCTGAATGATTCATTTTAAATTCTATTGAATTTTAATAACAGATTTTATAAAAATGTAACGGACCAAACATGATGTTTTGATCAAGCATAAAAAGAATTATATTTATTGTTTAAGTAACAAGCTCTCTGTAATATCATGTAAATTTCAGGTGGAAAAAACCTGCTGAATATGTGATTACCCGTTTTGGATCCTGAAGTGTTTACAGCGTGTACAGTCTTCTGGGTTGGGTCCTGTACATGTATCTACACACTGCTGGTGGCAAGTCTGAAAAACAGAAATTCTCTATAATTATACAATGAAGAAATTTCTGTATTAAACAAATAATACAGTTCTTTATGAGTTTATAAAGTGTGATTACCCGATATGCATTAATTACAATTTGTTTACATACATTATATAAACTTCAGGTGTATCTTGTAAATATGTTCCAGGCTACTGTTTTCATAGGGATATATATCCTATTGTTGCTAGGAAACAAAATTTTCTCTGCCTTCAAACAGATATAACAGATTGTGGATATATCTTTCCCAAGGAAGAAAATAATCGAACCTTTCGCCAACTTGAGGGTGAGACAGTGAGGGTGGAATTAGGAATTATTAGCTTTTTAACTGACCTCATGTGGTCAAGCTGTTGTTGTTGTGCCATCCTTTTCAAGGAGTGCAGGTTGTCTTACCCTGAGTATAAATTGAGATATTCTATATCTTATTACCCTATGGGGAAGAATATGATCTTACATATGAAGGTGTCACTGGCAGGTTATTCTCCTTGAGGTTAACAGGCTTCTCCTGAGTACCATACAACACTAGCTCCCATTTCACAAGTGTACCTTCAACATGAAACATAATCAATTACTCTAAAAGAACAAGAAATACAGTCTAAGAAGATCAGCATCTCAAAACTCAGAACTTTCAAAACTGATATTTGTGCACTGTTTCTTTCTTCTTTCTTTTCTGGCTAAAATTGGTTTTTGATAATACAATCTACATTTCTTGTGTACATGCATGTTGAAACATTTCAATGCATGCATTTTCAAATGTCAAAATTATTATCATGTCGAAACATTTCAATAATAATTATGACATATTTGTGTTTCTTTGTAAATAGAATCACAGATACTATACATATTTTCGATACATACCAGTCCTATAAGCAAAATTCTTGCTGTAAATTACTCAATTAAATCACTACCGACAGGTCTGAGTCATGAACTTATAGAACCAGTTGCCATGGAAACTTCTGTTTATTGTAGACATTTACTCACCCTCTTCATTCATGCCGGCAAACGGGTTTAACTGGTCCACGATCCGTAACGTCCAGCTTCCTGCTGGGTTCTCCTCCCAGAAATGTACAGACAGAAATTCCCAGCCGTTGAATCCTCCGTCACTGAGATCGCGATTCCTCTTGGGCAGAAGCGTGGAATTAGTGCCACTCGGAGAGACTAGATGAATTGTGAGATCGCCTCTACGTTTGTATTTAAGGGTGATTCTAGCATGGACATGCTCAAGGTAACGAACTTCATTTCCAGTATTGCTACACCCATCCGTTGTTATATGGTCCTCAAACATGGTGTACTTGTATAACGGTCTGCGTAGAAATGAAAATAAAACCTCATATTTATTAATTATTTATGTTTGATTTAGTCAATATGGTGTTATACTGCTATGGTAGAATAAACATTTTAGATTATACCCAGAGTAAGTTCTTAAATAATTACCATTGTCATTTGATTCGGTCAATATGGTGGTGTTCTTAAATAATTACCATTGTCATTTGATTGGTCAATATGGTGGTATACTAATCTGGTAGAATATTTATCAAATCATTTTTCCCGCAGTAAATTCCTTAATCATATTTATCAATCAATGACATTTGATTTGGTCAATATGGTGTTATATATATTGCCCTGGTAGAATAAACATTTTAGATTCTATCTACCGTAAATTTCCTAAATAAGAATGAAAATATGTCATCTTTTCTTTAATTCATATTTTAAAGTATTACTAATTACAATGAAATACGGTTAATACGAACCTCTGGGTACCAACAATAATTCATTATACACATATCACACACATCTTATAGGAACAATGATGGGGAATGAAAATTATTACGTTGTAATCCTAAATTCAGTTTAAGTGTGTTGGTTATATTGTATACTGTATACATACGCATTTTGTTTGGACCCACTGATTGTACAGGTATGTTGTTTGGGTACTGTGGTCCATCGCTCGGCGAGGTACACCATCCCAGTGGCATTCATCAAACCATAACCGTACCGTAGACTCACTACAAATAAACAGGAGTACAGCTGAAACATGGAGCCGCAAAGCGTGGTGATTTTATTCCTTTTTTCTAAATTTTGTTTGATAATAAGAAATTGTTTTGTCAGTCAGGCTTATGTAAACGCTAATAAAGATCACTTAGCTACGATAATGAATCTTTTTACCTTGAGATTAACACAACCACTAATAAAGATCACTTAGCTACGATAATGAATCGTTTTACATTGAAATTAACACAACCACTAATAAAGATCACTTAGCTACGATAATGAATCGTTTTACCTTGAGATTAACACACTAGGGCTCAACGTCTAGGAGAGTTTCACCAATATTAGGCCTACGATCATACACCTACCTTTCCTGCCCATGCCGTTGGATTTCCATTGTCCATCAACCATTGGTTCTGGGTTAGCTGACAGTAACGTGATGTACTGAACGTCACGCCATGTCAGGTTTGGACTAAACAGACATTGTGAATGTAAGTTAATAATCTGTACTCTAACATTTCAACTTGAATAAAGTGTGAAATAATTTGATATTCTTTAATATCCTCTAACATTTCAAGTGTACGATAAATTAATATTTTTGTAAGATAAGTAAATATTTTTGTAAGGTTAAGTTAACATTCACTTCCCTTTTCAGAGCTCCAATTATAGGACGAAAGTTTGGGGAGAACATCATTGTAAATCAGTATTTATGCACTATGTATTCCGTATTTGCAGATTAGTTATCTGCCCTTGTGGAAGATATTGATTGTGACAGCTTGTATTGTACTCACGAAATGATGACATCACAATCAGTACCTACTTGCAGGATAGATAACGTGGTAATATGCAAAGATGGAGGAGGATCTTGGGATATCAGAGCAGAGCTGATTTGTAGGAAACTGGCACTTACTTGGCCTCCAGGGCCAGAGCTACCAAACCAGCAGCCAGAGGAGCAGAAGCAGACGTCCCTGTGTGTGTTTCGGTACATCTCTTACGGAGATCAGTGGTAATCTGTAAAGATATCGTACAGTTCTGTCGTAAACTCTAATAAAATCTATCAAGATTAACAACAACAAAATTCTACACCAAGTGGGCATCTGCAAAATCTGTACTTCTGTTAAAGTAGAGTTTATAGAGGAAATGATCTATGATAAAGCAACAGAAAGAAAAGGAAAGGTTATCTAAAACTACAAATAAATTAAGAGTACGGTAGCGATCTGCCTTAGTGACCACCTCTAAATATAAATCCCCTGCTCAATGAGAAAATTTTATTTAGGTCCCAAATGATCAATTTCATCAAAATTTAACCTGTGTATAATGATCACTTGGTTATAAAGCCAGGTTTTCTTTTTTCTGTTAATCTTTTGGTTTTTTTTAAAGACTCTCCTACAAATACTGAAGCAGATCACATGACTTACGATTTGTTGTTCGCCGGGAGCACCACTACTGTATGTTGTAGCCAGAGTGGAGGAACACTCCTCTAGGTACCACGGCTTCCCGCCATTTTGTGAGGTACTGCTGATGGACAGGGTGTAAATACTGTTAGTGTAGCCATCACAACTACAGCTATCTTCTGCTCGACCTCCATTACCAGACGCCCACATGAAGATGTTCCCTTTCTTGCCTCTCCCCTATAATGGTAGTAAAAACAAATGAAACAATAGCTAGACATGTAAAGTACAAATTTGTGTGAGACAAAAGTATTTTGTCTTAAATCATCAAAATCTGTAATGGTGTCACTGTCAAGTAGGTTATTTTTATCAATCAAAAGGGGGTAAAAATCAAGAAAAGGAAATTACACAACCTAGCTACCGTATTTGACCTAATCAGTGCCCAGGGAGTTTAGAAATCAATAAGGGGGTGCTTCATAGAACCAACTTTGGACAAGCCTTTCATAATATTACTGCACAATGTAAACTATAAATCACCAAAGATTATCAAATATAGAAACTTTTGGTTTTTAGAAATTTAATCTACATCTAATTTGAGGTAATAGAATTTGTGGCTTCAATACGGGAGAAGGAAGCTTGAAGGGATGCAGGGGAGTGCTTATTAGGATGAATACGGAGTTAACATGTTCATGGATCAAACTTTCCCATGATGTGCCAATGTTTTCGTAAAACTGTGAAATATCATCCTCATGAAAATAATTTCCCAAATCATTATTAATACAAATCACCTCACATAATTGTAATTATCATTTGGAAACCTACATTTGTTATGCCTTGTAGAAAGGATTTCTTAGCCATAGGTCCTGGCCCATCGACCACACGACCGTCATCATCCGGCCCCCAGCTAGCAGAGTAGATATCTACGTGGGTAAAGTTGTGGCTGAGAGACTCTGCTTCTACGCCATCATACACCTTACCATCCAACATACGTACACCTGTAAAACCAGATAATATTTGTATAATTTAAAAAAAAAAAAATTCGAAAAAAATTATTTTTGATTCAATTTTCAACAATGGTACACAAAATGTAACTAATATCCTAAATAGAATCCTAACAAGAGGCCCAGAGGGCCTGTATCGCTCACCTGGTTTATAATGCCTAGTAATGTTCTGGATACAGGTTCATTGTTTCTTTTCTAAAGGAATTTGAATAATAACCTCTAATTCCCCTATTGGACCCCAACCCTCCTGATGATCAAGTTGAATTTGAGATGATGAAATTTGATTGTATTATTAACTTTTAAAAAAACACAAACCATATTCACTGTAATTAGAGTCAATGGCACTCAAATCATTGAAACAACGGGGGCGCTTATTAGGGAACCAAAATGTAAAATTGTGGACGAAAAAGACAGTCATATCTTAAATATTTCTGTGCTAAAGTTACATTAATCTGTTACAGTAAACATGCATATGTCTTTCATCCTTTGAGACACATTATTCTGTCATGATTCACATGTAAAAGACTCGCAAGTTCATTTAATATGGGATACAATATTCACAAGTCCATGTAATATGGGATACAATATTCACAAGTTCATGTAATATGGGATACAATATTCACAAGTTCATTTAATATGGGATACAATATTCACAAGTTCATTTAATATGGGATACAATATTCACAAGTTCATTTAATATTAATATGGGATACAATATTCACAAGTTCATTTAATATGGGATACAATATTCACAAGTTCATTTAATATGGGATACAATATTCACAAGTTCATTTAATATGGGATACAATATTCACAAGTTCATTTAATATGGGATACAATATTCACAAGTTCATGTAATATGGGATACAATATTCACAAGTTCATTTAATATGGGATACAATATTCACAAGTTCATTTAATATGGGATACAATATTCACAAGTTCATTTAATATGGGATACAATATTCACAAGTTCATTTAATATGGGATACAATATTCACAAGTTCATTTAATATGGGATACAATATTCACAAGTTCATTTAATATGGATAATATTCACAAGTTCATGTAATATGGGATACAATATTCACAAGTTCATTAATATGGGATACAATATTCACAAGTTCATTAATATGGATACAATATTCACAAGTTCATTAATATGGGATACAATATTCACAAGTTCATGTAATATGGGATACAATTATTCACAAGTTCATGTACAATATTCACAATGGGGTAATATGGGATATAATGTTGATTTTAAAGGCATCACATGTTGTTGTAAAACATTGTTAAAATCATGGGATGGGGGCATTTATATAACTTCAACTCCTTCTCCAGAAAAGGGGAGGGGCGCTTATAGGAGGGGTGCTAATTACGGCGAATACTGTACATATGTATTTTCAATTGTAAGCTACATTTATATGATAGTCTCAATAAGTCTAATTCATTCAAGTTTTTTCTTGTTTTGGTGAGAATTTGCTTCTAATTTGACCCCATCAGGTTTCTGGGCAATTTTGCTTTTGAGAAGATGGTAATCAAATGAATTTATCAATGAAAAATTGATAGCTGACTTAATTATGATTTGTGACCTCTTTAATGGATATGTGTAACATTTCAACATTCTTCCAAACTGAACTCATGAAGAGGATACGAAAGAAGTATGTTATGGTTGTGTATATATAGGAACATCCCTGAATCAGAACGATGTCCCCTATATCGTCTATACTGTTTGCGTCAATATCACAAAGGTAAGATACGCCTATAACAATATCACTCCTCTAATTGGAAACAAAAATGACACTTATAGAAACTGATCTCATTAATATGCAAATTTGAATTCAAATTAGCACAGGTGTTACAATGTAAATACAGAATATTCTATAAGACATTAAATTTAAGGGCAGAGAGTGCAAAACGGAAATTTGACTTCAAGTCGAATGTATAATTCTATTTCCCTAAACGTAAAATGTCTTTTTTCTAATTTTTCAAATGAATAATTATTACCTCCAATTCCTGAATTGTATGCTACACCAACAATACAGTTAGAGTTATTGGCCTTTGCAGCAACCTCTCCTGCACAACGAGTTCCGTGTCTGGAAAATGGGAAGAGACGATTAATGATGAATAAATCAGAACTGTTAATTCCAGTTTTCTTTATTGATCAGAGTGTATGTTACTCGATATTAATAATATAAATAATGCTTTATCAACCTATTGTTGTCTAACTTTAAATTCTCATCTGACGTTTATACATTAACGAAATAATACAAAACAATACCTAATAGAGCATTTAGTATGGACACACAAAGCAACACCACACATGCTCTATCTTCATGAATGAGAGGTATACAAATACAAATTGCTGCACAAGACAACTGCAAAGCTTAAAAAGTTGTAATTTGTTGTCAGGTCACTGTACAAATACTTACTTTAAGGAGCAATTAAATTTAGCACAATGTGAACTTGCACAATCACTATAATAGCTATATAAAGGATATACAGAAAATACTAGCATTGCTAGTGTGAAGAGCTCTTAAATAAGATTACCACTAAAATATGTACATCTACAGTATTTTCTGAAAACCAAATATTCTATTGATCTCAGTTACAGTAGATGCTATGTAGTATTTGTATGCCAAGTTATTTTTGTGGTGACTTCATTTTGCGTTTTCATTCATTACTTCCTTTTCACAGTAATTTTGTAATTAGATTGAAGTAGTTTAAATGAACCTTTAATCACATATAAATAAACAATTTAAGGTAAATAACATGTAGTTTCATACTTAAAACCCTTGTTTTTACTATCTACAGGAAGTTGAAGATATTGTACCTGTTCTCGTTGCTGAAGTCATATCTCGGCATGGGGTCAGAGTCATGGCTGTTGATGTCGGTACTGGCATAAGGGTCCTGTGGAAAGACAAGGTTATCTTAGACAAAGCACACTTGGCGACATGATAGGCTGGACTTGGCGACAATAAGGACCCCCCAGTCCACAAGGAGCTCGAGCCTCAACTTTTATCTTGTAAAAAGAACGATATCTAATGACCTATTTCTAGAACTGTCACATTTTTGTAATTGTTTATCAATACTGGAATGTTTCTGGCCCAGTCTCAACAACAATCTAAGGGATTGGTATAGTCTTTATCATAGAGGTATTCTGTACTATAATAAGGTTAAAGTTCACCTTGGAAATGACCTTGGAAACAAAACTAGTTAAACAGACATTAGTATCAGTAATATATGTCCTATTCATGTAGCCCATAGGATTCCTCAAACATCTTTAAGTTATTTTCACATTCCATAAATGATACAAAACATTGATAATTTAACCAGCAAAACAAAATAATTTGTTCACATTTTCAACAAAGTAAAGGAACTTTCAAAATTATGTTCTTAGTACCAGTAAATTATGATTAGAAAAACCATCAGATTTTGTCCCAAAAGAGACTTGTCACACAAAATACTGAACATTGTCGTTGTCAAATTTAGAAACCTTAGTCAAGGTCACTTAAGACAGGAAGTTACAAGTTCAAGGTCACTTCTTAAATCAATTTTAAGAAGTCCTGTGGGTGGAGGTCATGAAGTAAGCCTGAATACTGCAGACAACAATCTGCCACAGAATATCTACAGATTCATGAGTGGTTATAGTCAAGGTCAGTTAATACAGGAAGTTATCATTTCAAGGTCATTTTTATCAAATTTGGATTTATCCTATTGGTGAAGGTCATATGCTAAGACTGAAAGCTACAAACAACAATCAGACAATGAACGGAACAACATGTATCCCAAAAGAAAACCTTGATCATCAATCAAACCATTTATTGAACAAGACGATTGAAAAAAAAAATCTTCATTTATAAACATCCAAACTAATCCGAAAAAAACTTTCTCCATGCCTTAAAATAGTGTCTGAGTGTAGAGTCAGCGATTTTTCTATATAGAATGACAGTCTTGATACATGATATCAGAGTTGATAACAGGAAAAAGGATGTCGTCTCCGGGAAACAGGAAGTGAGTCTCCGTGGTGTTAATCAAACAAGAAACATGACCCAGCATTCTACTGTCAGCCTCCATGGCTTTCCCCACAGGGACTGGGACGGCAGACATTAAACTTCCAACTCCACAGGGGTTTGGATCGTGAACATAACACCTTGATTAGCTCGTGGAATGGCAACAACAAAATCATATTTTCTGTCTAGGGCAGTGTGGATTACTAATATTGACTCGTTTATCAAAGTTTCAAAACACACAATAAAGATGTTATTGAATTTGTACAAAGACAATTTTTGTTAAACTAATTATTTTCTGGCAGGCAAATTGACTTTAATTGTGCTGTATTTTTGACTTTAATTGTGCTGTATTATGCAACAAATGGTTGTTATTGGTACAATTCAGACATCATCTTCAAGGTCAAAATAGAGGACACAGTGATCAAGTATAATAGCTGCTTTGATATTTGAACAAAGAGTCTGTACCAACTTTATATTTTGCATAGTTTAGACCTGAAATATAGGTCACAATGACCTACTTTTTGTATGCGATGTTCAACGTCATACTGATGTTTCATTGAGAATGTACAAATAGCAACAAATTCAGCATCCTGGAAATACCACTCTACCCGTCCCCCTCCTCCATACTCCTGCCACACTACTCCACTCAACCTCCCTACCCCATACTCCTGCCACACCACTCCACTCAACTTCCCTACCCCACCACTTCACTCGACACCCACCCCCCCTCCTCCATACTCCTGCCACACCATTCCACTTGACCCCCCTCCCCCATAATCCTACCGCACAACTCCACTCGACCTTCCTCCCCCATACTCCTGCCACACCACTCCACTTGACCCCCCCCTCCTCCATACTCCTGCCACACTGCTCCACTCGACCCTACTCCCCCACCTTCCTGCCACGCCACTCCACTCGACCCATCTTCCCCATACTCCTGCGGCATCACTCCACTTGACCCCCCCTCCCCCACCCCCCTCCCCCATACTCCTGCCACACCACTCCACTCAACCTCCCTACCCCATACTCCATCCCCACCACTTCACTAGACAACCCGCCCCCCTCCTCCATACTCCTGCCACACCATTCCACTTGACCCCCCTCCCCCATAATCCTACCGCACAACTCCACTCGACCTTCCTCCCCCATACTCCTGCCACACCACTCCACTTGACCCCCCACTCCTCCATACTCCTGCCACACTGCTCCACTCGACCCTACTCCCCCACCTTCCTGCCACGCCACTCCACTAGAGCCACCTCCCGAACACAACTCCACTCGAGCCTCCCTTCCCTACATCCTGTCACACCATTCCACCCTCTCCCACATTCCTGGCCAGAATCAATGGAGTTATCATTAAGGATATCTCCTCATAATCATGAATGTTGTAATTACAGTTTGTCTGAACTAGCAGGTCTTCCGAGACACCAATTGATAACTTAAATTGTAGCCAACCAAACATGTCCGGAGTACAAAACCAGGATTGTATCTATCTAAACAGGCTTCATTTTCCTCTAAATAGCTCTGGAAATAGAAACCTGAAGTCATTAAAGCATGAATTCCAAATCAAAGCCAGTCTACTTTCAGTCCCTAGTCCACAATTATCGCATAACAATCTTTATCAGTGTGAATATTTCCCTAATAAGGTGGTGATGTGGATCAATGATCAGAAACCATAGCTGGGGTCAGCGTGAAGCCCAACATATATCAGAATTCTTCAATCAAAACTAGAT
Organism: Argopecten irradians; assembly: GCF_041381155.1. Classification (NCBI taxonomy): domain Eukaryota; kingdom Metazoa; phylum Mollusca; class Bivalvia; order Pectinida; family Pectinidae; genus Argopecten; species Argopecten irradians. The sequence goes on from NC_091143.1 coordinate 12,692,170, forward strand.
ATATTCTGAAACTTGTCCAGGGAAACAAGTATTGTAGGAGAAGTATTGATTCAAATAGAGAGAAACATGAATATTGAGGTAAAAAATTGTGTCAGTTACTGAAACAGATTGTGGTATTCTAACGCTGAAATGTTCATACACCATAACCAAAATATAAAATATTCAATGAAAATCAAACTTCTTTTTTAATTTTTCTTTGACACCAGAATGAGTGTACCATAACTTTAAACATCGCAAGAAATTAATTAAAACTCTTTTTATGATATGCAAAACAGGTTCCATTCCACAGTCATTTCTACGTTTGGCTAGATAACATAATGTTCTCAACATCAAAATGATGCAAATAAATATGTTTGCCAATGTGAACATGAAGATAACAATAAAAGCCATTGTTTTATTGCTCATTAGCTACACCTAGGTCTTGTTTTGTGAAGTTTGATACCAGGAGAGAAAAACTAATTACACCTGATTTTGTCCAACAGATCTAGAATCCAGCACTGCCAGTAGTTAGGCAGTGGTATCTGATAGACCACCAGCTCTAACCTGGAGCATATCACGGCTAGTTATGTAGAATCCTCCATTAGTCCTTGTCAACTGAATTTTTATGGAAATCATGCATTAAAGAGATAGTTATTTTTGTAGGGGTGATATTTTCGCAGGTCACCCCCTTGGTCATTTTATATAAAAGAATTGTCATTTACTAACATTACAGTGTTCTTTATAGAAAGGTGTCTTTTGTAAACCTGTTTCTTTTGTCCTTTGTAGAATATGTTTTTCATACACAGACGTCAATACTGACATGTGATCTTTATAGACTGGTGTTCTATATAGACAGGTGTTCTATATAGACAGGTATTCTATATAGACTGGTGTTCACAGGTGTTCTATATAGACTGGTGTTCTATATAGACAGGTGTTCTATATAGACAGGTATCCTTAATAGACAGATACACAATTGTTTTAAATACATGCATATCATAACTAAATATACTGGGTTTTTTTTAAATATGATCTTGAATGAATGATTTTTTTTTTCTTTCAAGACGAATTAAACAGCTGAACAGTGTTTTTTTGTTGTTGTTGTTATTTTTTCAAATCAAGATTGAGACATCTTTCTACTGCTGATATCTGTATTGGAAATGTCATATTATGTCAAGAAGCACTCTCCCTTGTAATCCAACTGGCTCTGGTTAATCTGAAATAAGTACTGAATGTTGGCTAAAAACTGATACAGCCTGTGACTTCTATGTGAAACATGATTAGTAGACAGTGTAAGGTATATTAGGCTCAGCTGGTAGAGCTGCGGATTATGACACTGGAGACCCAGGTTCAATCCCAGCCAAGGCTAACCAACAGCAATGTACCAGATTTTACCCGATAAATGCCCACAACAGCGTTTGAAAAATTGAAACAAATAAGGGGTGCTTAATAGAAATAAAGTTGGACTAGCCTTTATTGTACAAAGTAAGCCATAAATCATTTTGCAAAAGAAATTAATGAAGAAAGCTATAATTTTCATATTTTCTGTCAACATCTACTTCGAGATAAGTGAAATTGAGGCCTAAAAAGGAGCAGGGGCATTTAGGGATTGGGGGGCTTATTGGGTTGAATAACGAATGGTGTTTCTGATCTCGCACCTTTGTATGTAACAAACTCCAACTGTACTATTGAGTATTTATTAAGACTTCAGACATTGGTAAGAGTTGCGAAAGGAATGGATCAGTATATCTTGTCCAAGTGGAGTTAAACCTGTCTATAAAGACCACCCAAGGAACTGAGGAAAATGGACTTTATAGCCAGTTGATCTTTAAACACAGGTTAAATTATTTTAAAATTGGTCATTAGGAACCCTAGCAAAGTGGTCTTATTAAGCAGGTGGTCTTTATACAGAGGAGGTTGCAAAGGCAGGTATTGTCTTTTGTTTTCAAATTGTCACATAGAGCACTGTTTTATGTTATGTTTGCTTTGTATGGTGAGTCAAAATCACAGATAAGTTGTCATGGAGACGTCTGCTAATAAAAAACAGCTAATAAAAAACAAACAGGATGAGAATAGTGTTGGCAATGATACAGCATGCTATCTTACAATAAATCGCATGTATTGAATTGCAGTTCCCAGTAGCTTACCAACTTAGATTAAATACAGCTTTCCTTGATTCAAACTGATGTTTGCGTTTGATGACTTTTTCTAATAATTTGCCATCTAAAACTCTGTTGAACATCACTTTTCCTGAGTATTTTCAATCAAATTCATCCTATCAAACAAATAAATATTAATTATTTAACAAACAAGCCGCTGTTGTTGTTTTCTAGTATTTTCTTTATTTCATGGTTCATGTAATCCAACGAAAATAATTTTATCAAACAAATTGTTACCATATCTCTATTCATTTCATGATTTTATTAGTTTAATGTCCTATTTACAGCCAGGGTCATATATGAACATGCCAGGTTTGTTGGTGGAGGAAAGCCAGAGTACCTGAAGAAAAACCACTGACTAGCAGTCAGTTCCTGCCAATTGCCCCACTTGGGATTCAAAATCGCGACCCAGAGGTGGAGGTCTTATGGTAATATGTCGAGACATCTTAGTCGCTTGGCAACTGTGGCTCCTATCATTTCATGGGAATCCATAGAGCAGACGACACTGGTAAAACAATTTAATTAAAAGCTCTTGTCTAATATCTTTTTTGAGAAGCATCCACATTTGATTACAATTTCTTCATGACATTTTGGCCTTGTCAGTTTTTAATTATGATTGATGTTAGTATTCTTTCTTACTTTTATTACAAGATCAATTTCCAGAATGCAAGTTCCAGAAGAATTCAAATTAAAGCACATTAAAAAGAGAGTTGTGTAATCAATCAGTTGATATCTGATGGTAATGATCCAGTGATTATCAATGCATTAAGTTTCTTTTGTTTCTACAGTTATTTTGTATTTCCCATGATAGAGATCATAATTTACTATATTCATAATATAAACTGTTTCCACTCCAAATTTTCGGATGCATACCCTTGGTCAAAGAAGCACACTGCAATTTACTTTTCAAGTTGCCATCTTGCTTTTAAATCACTTTTACATATGACCTCATACATATGACCTCATACCATAAAGATTGTAAAAGGAGCGGGTCGATGTGGCAGTGTTGTACATAGTGTTAACCAAATACTGTCTATATCACTCAGCTGACGGAGCATGCTTCTTAATTTGGCTCAGTGGGTAGAGCAGTAGATTTCCACGCCGGAGACCAGGGTTCGATTCCTGGTCGGGGCACTCAACAGGAATGTGTATTTTCCCTGTTCTTCTACATTGGCGCCCAACTAAATAACCCATGGAAGGTGGTTTAAGAGTCTCAGGTTGTGATTTAGTAAAAATCTCAGGAAAATCAGGAGGAGTAGTGTAAATGGGGCGGGTGGATGTGGCTTGTATATAGTGTTATATACAGTCTCTGTCACTCAGCTGATGGAGCATGTTTCTTTGGCTCAGTGGGTAGAGCCATAGATTTCCACGCCGGAGACCAGGGTTCGATTCCTGGTCGGGGCACTCAACAGGAAAGTATATTTTCCCTGTTCTTCTACATTGGCGCCCAACTAAATAACCCATGGAAGGTGGTTTAAGAGTCTCAGATTGTGATTTAGTAAAAATCTCAGTAACAACAGGGGGAGTAGTGTAAAAAGGAGCGGGTTGGTGTGACTTGTACATAGTGTTAAATACGGTCTCTGTCACTCAGCTGATGGAGCACGTTTCTTTGGCTCAGTGGGTAGAGCCGTAGATTACCACGCCGGAGACCAGGGTTCAATTCCTGGTCAGGGCACTCGACAGGAATGTGTAATTCCCTGTTCTTCTACAAATACATATAAATGATTTAAAAGATGGTAGCAAAATGGTGACTTGAAAGGTAAACTGTATTATATGTTTCCTTGCCGAAGGTTATATAGCTAAAAATTTGGAGTTGAAACGATTCCTATTATGAATGTCTTAAATTTTCGAGTTTCTCATCAATAATGCATACTTTCTGGTTATATCTATCCCTTGTGAATATGAAATTCTATCAAATGAATTTTCATTAACAACAATGAATCATTATTTTTTGACTGATTTTTTTCATGGAATATCAAATTGATCTTATAAAAGCATTTCTTTATTTCCAATAATTTTCTGGTTGATTTATTTTTATTGAATATCAAATACTATAAAAGCATTTGCTTATTTCCCATCATGCCTAATCACTTCCTGGAAATGAATATCTCGTAACTCTACCTGCTGTCATTAGTAACCATGACGGATATGAAGACTGAATGACCAGACATACCAGGCACATCATTACAGTGGAGGTCCTAGTAATAAAGACTGTCATTGAGAATGACCCGTCACTTGTCTTCCGTAGGAAATGATTGACCACAACACTTTATCGGTGTGACACGCTGTATGTAACAACACAATGACCGCATTGTACCAGGCACTCACAACATTACCACACTGGTAATTCCAGTTTCCTTTTTTTTGCTTTTTTAGTATATGAAAAATAAATCAATGTTGTTATTAGATATAATTAATATTGCTGGAAGTGCCGTACTGGAAATATCAGCAGGCATTCATATAAATCAAGAAAACAGTCATCAATCAGTCTAATGGAAAATCAGCCATAGTGGAATTTTGTTTAACTAATTTTTTTTTTTAAATACACAGACAATGAACTATGAAATTACTATAAATCCTGTGCTATTTGCACACTTTTTCTGTGCTAAAATACAATTTGAAGTTGGCTGTGCACAAATTACATTGATAGATAATATAAAGTCTTGCAATTTAACAGGGGGAAAAAACATCCATTCTTACGAGCTGACATTTTAGAGAAAAATGTACAATTACAAAATTTCTCCATATCCTTTTCTACATAACAAATAACAAAATGTAAGAAATTGGCTTAATGGTTAAAGAGTTATTGCTGTCTAGGTTAAACCGGAAGTGGCATCACTGTGGCCATATTTGAATTTGAATTAACACCATATTAACAAGAATTGGTCACGGAAATAACAGGAAAATCTGTGAGTTTGGGCTTGATCGGACAGATTGAATCAGAGGAGATGTGTAAAATATCATTGTCGAAATTTGCAAAAAATTCTTTGTTAAATATGAATTACGTCATTAAGAAATAATTAGTGGACCAATTTTAAATTTGAAGACATCAAAATCTTCAGAATGACATACTGCATCCAGGTAATGCAAAAAGTTTGAAGAAAATTGAAAAAAAAAAAAATGAAATGAAAATAATAACATTTGATTAAGTTTGACCTATAGGGAGCTTTTAAATGAGACATATTTTGTGAAAACATGTAATGGAAAAAAGTTAGATATGTCCATTCCCTACAATAAAATATCAGATTTGAAATAACATTTATACTTTTTGAGTTATAGCTGTTTTTGTGTTTTTAGAGTTTAAGTTTCGGCGGCCATATTGGATTTTTTGACCTACTTAATTTTGTTCATGGAACACCTTCAGATACATGCCTTAAGCATACTGAAATAATGTTTATGATATGTTTCACCGTTTGTCCGATAAAGTGTTCACAAAAACAGGAAGAACAAGAGGCCCAAGGGCCTTAACGGTCATCTGGCTACCTTGGTAATAGTGTCATGGTAGCCATCTTCAATTTGTGATCACCCAGAGATGTAACAACACTTTTTCGGGACCATGTCAGGATAATTTCATGCAAGTTTCAGTCAAACAGAACTTATGAAGAAGTTCAAAATGTGTTTTCAAGATGGCTGCTTTGGCGGCCATCTTGGATTTTGGATTGACCTGAAAAATAACAACACTTTGTAGGGACTATGTCAGGATAATTTTATGTAAGTTTCAGCCAAATTGCACCAGCAGAACTTGAGAAGAAGTTTAAAATGTGTTTTCAAGATGGCAGCTGTGGGGGCCATCTTGGATTTCGGATCCACCCGAAAAATTACAACACTTTGTCAGGACCATAAAGGATCATTTCATGCAAGTTTCAGCCAAATCGCACCGGTAGAACTTGAGAAGAAGTTCAAAATGTGTTTTGAAGATGGCGGCTGTGGTGGCCATCTTTGATTTCAGGTAGACCCGAAAAATAAGAACACTTTGTTGGGACCATGTAGGATCATTTCATGCAAGTTTCAGCCAAATTGCACTGGTAGAACTTTAGAAGAAGTTTAAAATGTGAAAAGTTAAAACGCGGCAGGCAACGACGGATGAAAAACATGATGACTATAGGTCATCCTGACCATTTGGGTCAGATGACCTAAAAATAAAATAATAAGAATTATAAGAAAAAGAATAAGAAACTTAACGAAAACAATATGTCTTTTCACCATTTGGTGAAAAGCCCTAAAAAACATTCACTGAATACCCTGATGGCAAATTGAAAATGTTTTTAAGAGCCTGCATCGAGCTTCTCGGTATTGCTCAGAAAGTAATAACAGGAACTGCAAGGAAAGCAGATCTTTGATACTATTTGGTATCTTGTAAACAATTTTTCCCTCTGGACTTCTGCAACTTATCATCGCTTATCAGTGGTCCTACTGCCTCTGTCAATAATAGCCATCAGGAGACATTTTGTACAACTGTCTGTCTATCTGCTGACATTTTGTACATGCTTAACCAACTGATTAGGGCCAACATATACATCTCTAAGGGCCTAATTCACTCTGCATAAATTTGAATAAAGGCTGATGTCTTAAAGTCAGGTCACTGATAAAATACAATGCTTTGTTTCTTAAGTGGCTGGGGGTGATTTAAGCGAAATCCATTTCGAACTGTGCTGTTTCTAAACCCAATTAATGCTATCCAAATTAATTTAGAGACGGGTCGTTTTACCATATGATTACAAAATTGTATTTCCAATTTTGCTTTGTCGACATAAAATAAAATCAGTGAATTTTTTGCTTTCATTCCCAAAAGAAAAATACAACGTGATGACAGAATGAACCCAATTAATAGCTACTCTACTTGGTTATCTATGTGTTGTTTACTTTTTGTGAGACTTTGACCTTGAAATGACTAAAACAATTCTGACCTTCAAAAGGTTGTCTCGCAAAGCATGGGACATTAATGGCAAACTTTGTAATGTGAGCCATCTAATGTGGCATAGTCGTTCAAGGCTTCATTAGTGTAAATGCATTAGTTCGAACATGGTAGGGTGGTGGTTTTTCAACTGGAACTCTGATTTGATTCCATCACAACAGTCTCATGAATGGTCATTACTGTTAGAAGGTCAACATAATAATGAAACAGTGGAGAATTCTGATTTACATCAAACCAATTTTTGATACGAAACAGAATAGTTAATCCATATATCAGAATCTCACGGAATTGGTTGCACTTTTACCGCTGTTATTGACCTCCATTTGACTTACCTACACCATCCAAACAGGCTATAAATAGTCCTTGATATTTGTTAACAATTTTTTTTTTGCTTAAGATCCTGTTGATAATCTAATCATTTAATTAATTCTATCAGTTGTGCTGACGTTGATCTGTATACCTAAAACAATGTCTTGATACAATAAATAGGGGAGAGCAATCACTGTTTACTTCAACAGTTATATTTGATATCTACAGTGGCATAACCAACAGACTAAAAGTTTGACTTCACATTTTTTTAGGGTTTTTGTTTTGACTGTACTTTTAGGAGCTCTGAGTGACAATAGCTCAAAAACGAGCACAGGGACATATGCTTTTTCTTCCATTTTCTTATAATTCAATTTTCCTTGTTACGAGCATTTTCATTGGCTTAACAATTTACTTTATCAGCCCCATAAAGGAAAAAATGGCGTCGCCGTTTGTAACGTCGCTTCTGATTGGCTGAAATGACGGCGTAATAATTTCATAGACAAAAGAGTCCCAAAATGAATTTTAAATGTTGAAGAGATTATCTTTAGTAAATTGAATTATAAGGATTAATTTGAATAGATTTTTTATGTTATGGAGATATAACACAAAAATCTGAGTGTACTCTCATCATAAACCGCTTCGCGGTTTATTTAGAGTACTCTCAGATTTTTGTGTTATATCTCCATAACATAAAAAATCTATTCAAGTTAATCCTTAATTATTGTTATTAAGATTATAAAATATTCTTTATGAGAAAAAAACTTTAATACAAGAAAATTTTGACTTCTCAGAAGATGCTTTGACTGTAATTTAGGAGCTCTGATTGTTTAAGAATATGTCAAGTGTTTTTGATGGCAGACAAAAGGTTTATAAGGTTAATTTAACATCTTTTTAAGGCCAAAAAAAATAGGGTCAGTAGGTCATGAATTTTTTTTTTTTAGTGTCTTTCACTCTCAAATAATGGCCGAATTTGAAATCCCTACTTCTAATTTTTTTCGTAGTAAAAAAGGTGGGGAAAAAAATTTGAGTAGGCCGGTAACCCTAAACAGAGATTTTTTTTTTTGCCTAATAGCTATACATGGTCATTTAAGGACAGCCTTCTGCTATGCACAGTATATGTCAATGTCTGTGTTTTGGGAGGCTGTGGTATATTCATGTTGTCTCATTGTGACAGCTGAAACCCATTTTATAGTGCTATCTCACTGAAGTATATATATTGACACAGACACCAGACTGAATGTACACCCCTCCAAGTCATTGAACATGTGATGAAAAACCAAAAGCATTATATGTCTAAATATGCATGACTCCAAAATCTGTTGGATTGACAGAATGTTTATAGCCTTTGTTTGTTTGATTAATTAATGTCCTATTAACAGCCAGAGTCATGTAAGGACCTCCCATGTATGTGGTACAAAACCGTGTTATGTAGACGGTAGTTTTAAGTGCCTAAATGGCAGCTCCAACTGTATGTGATTAATCACTTCTTATTGAAACTGGGAGTTAAACAATTTTGAATTATCATTTCAATTGTATTTTTTATTTGTACATCGATCAGCATAACATCTGTTAAATACTAAAGGACTTTGAGCCTAATTTTAATATTCAATGAATCAAAGTTGTTTATTTGTTTTTGTTTTGTTTTTTATTCTGCAGTCATCGTATCTGGGGCAACAATAAACAAGTAAATTCTATGTCATGATATACAAGTATTTCTAAGGTATAAACCTATATACAATAGTGATGTCAGACAAATTGATATCTGTAGTAACTTATCTATTTATACATTCCTCTTTTTCTCGACAGCCACTATATACTACACATACATCTATCTATACCTATCAGTATTGTCCTTTATTAAGGGAATCATAAATAATGACAGAAAAACAGATTAAAAAATAATTGTATTACGAGGCATTGTGATCAGTGGATGGAATCAGAATGAAATGCATTAACAGAGTTCTATAATCAATACAAGATACTTAATAATTTAGCGACTACCACATGTCGGGTTTAACCTTAAAGTATATAGCACACTGAAAACATTCACTCACAGTCTGAACTAGCCACTGGTGTACAAGACAAAAGCTTTTACATAGGATACACCATCTTCTATTTCAGATTAACAAGAACCTGGGTTTCAGCATTACAATAGCACACAATTTTAACTGATAGTCATTTTTTATTTTTAAATTTGCCCAAGACAAAGAGTATAACACTCAGCTTCACCTTCAGACAAATGTAACGACAGATTTTCTATCAAGATTAAAACAGAACTACCTGTCAATGATAAACATTTGTACAGCCTGACCATGTCATTAATTAGGAGTCTACAATACTTCAACAAAGCTACTTACGATTATTGTTCCATTAGCAATATTAGAATGTTTCTGGACACCAAGAGACATGGCTAATTTGTAAAGGGGAAGACATTACTATAGCTGTTTATTGTTCCAGTAACATTTGACCATTACTGGACATTCACAGACGAGACATGCTAACCTGGATAAAAACGATGAAACGGTCTGTATTTTACACTATACTGTAACTGTTGTTAATGGGGGGGGGGGGGGGGGGGGGGGGTAATGGGGGGACAGCGAGCACATTACTAGTCTATAAAGGGTAAAACATCACTTAATTGTTGTTTGTTGTTTCGATGACATTTGATCATCATGACCATTACTGGACATTCTGAGACAAGACATGCTAACCTGTATAAAAACAATGACACAATCAATTTCAAACTATAACTGTTCATAGGGGTCATAGGGGACACAGAACAACATTACTAGTTTATAAAGTGGCAGACATCACTTAATTGCTGTTTATTGTTTCGATAGCATTTTACAGTTACTGGACATCAAGAGATGAGACATGTTAACATGTATGTAAATGATGATATGACCAGTATTTAACACTTTAACTATTAAAAGGGGGACACTATGAGGTATTACTAGTCGATAAAGGGTAAAACATCACTTAATTGCTGTTTACTGCTCAGATAGCATTTGACCTTCACTGGACAGACACGAGACATGCTAACCTGGATAAAGATACTGACAATGACGACATGACCGGTGTTTAACACTATAGCTGTCATAAACCTGTAGTCACGCTTGATGATCATGGTTAAGTGATTCACCTTAGATCACCTTTGTCAGGTAAATTCGTACCATGGACATAGTGACTTGCAAGATCTTCGCTCTATCATGAAACAGTTTAAAATCGTAATGCACATAATACATATGCAATATTCCCCAGACAAATAGGTTATCGTACCAGGGTATCTATTACAAATACTCTAGCTAGACCTTATAACATGCAGCATAATATCATAAATATCAGTAATGACATGGCCAATATTTAACACTAAAAATACCATATACACATGTAGTCACATGTAGGCTTTATGCATATATGTATATTTCCCCTCAGATCACCTTTGGCATTCTGTCTTTGCAGTTGATCTTTTCCCCCGCTCTGAAGAAAATACTTCAAAACACCACAAATGTATTGACTTCAATTTTTGAAATCACTGTTTGCACCAAGTGACAAGAAGAATTAATTTCATTCTTATTTCTATTATAAAATATCTATATATGTCACTCATCCTTTAGAATTTAATCACCAATTGATATATTTATTATTTTGAAAACATTTAGAAATACCAATTAGGTTTGTTTGGTTGATATCCTATTAACAGCCACGACCATATGTTTAGAAGATGGAGGATAGTATTAGTACCCAAGTAAAATCACTGACCAGTGGTCAGTACCTGGCAACTGTCCCACATATGAATCAACCCCTAACCCCAGGGGTGGCCACCTCAGCCCCTTGAAAATATTGCAATAAAGATTTTAAGATTTTAGTACATTTTTTTCAAGATGACTTTGGCCAATAAAAGCTAAGGCAGTCCTCTTGATTGTATACTTGCAGTTTTATCCTTATTAATTAAGATTTTCCATGCATTTACTTTGACAAAAAAAAGTCATGTTATTGTCTTGAAGGTTCACTCATAGTAAAACTTCAGTCATATATCATTCTTTATGTCTGTCTGGTACCAACAAATACAGACCAATTTGAAGCAATTAGGGGGTTCTTTAGAAACTGCATCTAATTTGCTCAGCATTAATAAATATAGCAATACTATATCACTGGTAATCAACTTACATGTTCTTCAACATTTTATCAACCTCCCACTGTCGACATGATATATCATAGTTAACCGAATATCATGCCGTACCATGTCTCTTCTCTCGCTACCTCTCTCCATTACAGATTCATGTTAATGAAACTATTTAGCTAATATACAGACCACAGACAGAGCTCAGACTAAATCCATTATGATGTAATGACATACATCATGTCAAAGGCACAAAACAGAATGCATTACGCTTTGTAATAATGAGGAAATCAGCGATGGCAAAATGACGTAATAATGAACTGTCTAATGGCTGATACCAGGTTGTATCAAAAACACAGCAGATATAAATAGTACTGTTTCTACAACATATTCTACCTGGATGAGAATACTCGTTACCTGATGTTATTATCAGTTTGATCTTTTAATGTTTACAGATATATCAGAAGAATATATTAATATTTCTTTTTTTTACAATTTCCATAAATATATATTTGTCTTTTTTTTGGTTTAGGTCAAAGGATACAGAAGAATATGGTAATGATAAGTCTCTTTGGACAATAAAAATCACTTTGTTATAATTCAAACAAGCTCCAGGATCATGAAACAATCTTAGAATTGGCCAACCAAATCAGACTTAACTTTTTGTAACATCATATTTGATTGGCTTATGTCTAAACTTCAGACTGTTTTGGGCTCTTAGGTTTAGTTACAGCAACATGGATGTGATAAAAACTAAACGATATAGTGCCTTAAGGAAGCATACATGTAGTTAAAACTTTACATCTCGGTTATAAAATATGAACATCTCCACTATAAAGTATTCCATGTGATGATAGGATGAAGTACCCTATAAATCACAACATGCCAACTATAGTGGCTACAGCATAAATCCTGTAGGATTGTCAACGCTGTAAAAAGGAGATAAAAGTTATCTGTTTGGTTACAATGTTCACACTACAATGGCATTAAGTGAACGTGGTAATCTGATAACTTGATTCAATTTTGACATGAAATTATTGTAAAAATATGATAGAGAGTACCAGATCCATATTAAACCTCTAAAAGCTTGATTTAATTCAGAATTTTGCTTAAAACCATTGTATCTAAGACAAGAGGCCCATGGGCTTATATGGTCATCTGACTATTGGCACAATACAACATAGTCATTTAAAGATTTTAGCCATTTTGACCCCTGTGACCTTGAATGAAGGTCAAGGTCATTCATTTAAACAAACTTGGTAGCCCTTCATCCCAGCATGCTACAGGCCCAATATGAGTATACTGGGCCTTCTGGTTCTTGAGAAGAAGTTGTTTAAAAGATTTTAGCTTTTTTGACCCCTGTGATCTTGAATGAAGATCAAGGTCATTCCTTTTAAAAAACTTAAAAGTCATTCATCCCAGCATGTAAAGGGCCTGATATCAGGTCTCTAGGCCTCTTCTTTATTCACAAGAAGTTGTTTAAAGGATTTTAGCCTATTTGACCCCTGTGACTTTAAATCAAAGTCAAGGTCATTCATTTGATCAAACTTGGTAGCCCGTCATCCCAGCATGCCACATGCCCATTATCAGTACCCTGGGCCTTCTGGTTCTTGAGAAGAAGTCGTTTAAAAGATTTTAGTCTTTTTGACCCGTGACCTTAAATGAAGGTCAAGGTCATTTATTTGAACAAACTTTGTAGCCCTTCATCCTAGCATGCTACAGGCCAAATATCAGTACCCTGGGCCTTTCGGTTATTGAGAAGAAGTTGTTTGAATGAAAAATTTACACACGGTGCACGCGCACGACAACAGACGTTGTATGATGACAATAGGTCATTCTGACCCGTCGGGTCAGATGACCTTATAAGCCTCTATTCTATTTTTAGAAAGTTGACCTAATTTTGGATTTTGCTTAAAACAATTGTAATCTAAAACAAGAGGCCCGAGAGGTCTTGACGGTCACCTGAGTGCTGATACAGAAAGAGCATTGCAAAGTTGGTTCAAATCTGTAAAAATTATTTACGAATTAGAATAAGCTTAAAAGTTGAACCTTCATATTAGAATTTTAATTTTTTGTTTTTCATTTTGATAGTTAGTGTTACCATACCTTATGCTTAAAATTCCAATTTGCTTTGCCAACGTTAAAAACAAAAAACCAAACTAGAAGTCAGTCAGTGTCAGTGATTTTATAAATTTCACTTTTTAATCTATGAAGATTATTTGGTTCCATCAAACCTGTGAATTCAGAAGAAGGTTTTAGAAATTTTAGCCATTTTGACCCATTTTGGCCCAGCCCCTGTGGCCCCTTGGGGTCAGCGAGGACCAATATGGATATGATGTTAAAATGCTTCCTCAGGCTAATAACTCTTACTCAGTTTTGACTAATTTCCTATGAAACAAAGCAAATAATATTCATACATTCATTTTTTCCTATATAAACTATAGTTAATTTGACCCCTCGAGCTCCCTAGGGGAAAATCAGAGATCCCAGGGCCGTGAAATTCAGAATTTTTGTAAAGGGCCTGAAGACGTTCTAATGTATGAAGAGTATTTGATTCTACCAGTTTTCCAGAATTTCAGAAGATTTTTGAAATTTTAGTAAATTTTACCCCTTTTGGCCCCTCCCACAGCCCCCTTGGGGATGGGGGTCATATAAATCACAATTTTGATAGGCCTTATGCCTTAGAAGGTTTGAAGTCGACAATGTAAATTGTTAACGAACACACGACTGATGACTGACGACGACGGACAAAAATGCGATTAGAATATATATATAAGTCACTTGAGACTTTGTCTCAGCTGACCTAACAAGTCTTTACTCTATTTTTTTTTAGAAAATTGACCTAATTTATGTTTTTGCTTAAAGCAATTGTATTATCAAGATTTCATATCAAGAGTATACAGTAATTTTGTCAGTTTCTAAGGTGTAAGCATATCAAGCAGAATTGAACAAGTTTCAGATTTATGTTGATATATGATGAAGTCAGTATTCCAATGACCTAGTATTTGCATAAGCATCATAAACATTGTTTTAATATTTGTCTATTCAAATTAAATCTTCATGGTATTATACATGTATCTCTGCAGAAATGTATTTCACCTTTACCCAAGGACCTAGTTTCAATTCCATTTGGCAAACTGACCAACTGTACGTGTATTGTGACAGGTCCAGTCCTACCTGTCTTAATTAATCACTTATCTCCAACCTGACAAATACATCATGGTTTGTCAAGCGATGTCTTCATAACATGGAATAATACTTACGTAGTTCTCTATGAGATCTGGGTGGTCTCTTTCAATGCCATCATCCAGTATAGTAATGACCACGCCCCGGCCTGTGTAACCCATCTTCCATGCCCCCTGTACTCCCATGTCGAACCCTCCAGGGCCGTTTCTTCCTCGCCGACCTCCACCATGCTATAAGGAAATATGTATAGATCAGTTAACCAGGGAGATCCCCTTGAACCACTGATATTGAAAGCAGGAAATTAACTCATCATTCACCCCTGAAAATTCATAATGTAGTATTCCAGCCTTTGCATCAGAAGAACTCAAAGGTGTCTATAGGGGTGAACGAGTTCAGATGGAAATATCAATTTGCATTAAGATTTTTCGATATATAAAAAAATACCCAGGAGACTTTGAGATCAGCAAATATGTACATACCAAATACCATTCTTTAGGCCAATATGGGTCTGTAAATGTTAAATCTCTCTTCACTCTTTTCTTTACAAATTGTTGTTCAAACCATAAAATCTGCAAAGTAAAAAACAAGAAATAAATTTACTCTTTAAATCAACCTGTTGTTCAAATTCAAAACTATTGAATAACGATTGGCACTGCATTAAAAGTACATTTGTAATAGCTCATCAAACTTAGCATTCTGGCATCATCATTGGTGTGATGATAGTACACACACTTCGTAGCTTGTGTTTTGATCTTTATAAAAGGAGAACAGAGCAACAGAATGGTCTGTACAGTAGTGAGTGTGATTGAGTCCCATGAACAAGCCATTCTACCTAATAACAGACCTATATATCTTGTGCAATTTTTTTATTAGTTTAACATCTTATTAAGAGCCAGGGTCATTTAAGGACATGTCAGGTTTGTTGGTGGATGAAAGCCGGAGTACCACGAGAAAAACAACCGACTAGCGGTCAGTACCTAGCACCTGCCCCACATGGGATTTAAACTCGCGACCCAGAGGTGGAGGGCTTGTGGTAACATGTCCGGATATCTAGTTAACCACTCGGGCATCGCAGCCCCCTTATATTAAACACATTCATATCACATTTTATTTTCAATAGGCTAGCCACCATCTACTTCCTTACATGAACAAATCATAATAACGTTAACCCTGTTGTACACAATGGCTTTAGTATATCTCTACCAAACAACTTTACAACTAATGTAGATATGATTTACTCCACTGTGTTTCCTATGTCGCACTACCAGTATATATCTACATGTAAACATCTAGTATTGGGATAAAAGCTGAATGCCAAAACTTTTAGTCTTCATATCAACAATAAATGCCTCATAAGACAGTTCAATTACAGTCAAACCTCGATGTATCGAAGTTCAAGGGACCGTCAGAAAAACTTCGAAACATCAAGACTTCGAATTATTCGTGGTTGAAACTAGAACGATGTTTCTTTACCATGACCAACTGTGGTAGTTGTGTACATGTCGTCTCCGTTCCGTAAACTTTATAATCATTGTATTTACCACAAGCAAAACAAAATAAAAACTAAGTATGCAATTAATCACTTGTATTGCTATCGTTAGCAATATATACGTATATCATAAACAAGACTTACATGTACTAGGCCTAACCCATGTACAAGTGTTCGTTTGGTGGCTATTTAAGCGATGGTAAATATTACGGAATGAATGTGAAAACGAAAACACATTGTAAAAACGAAACTGAAAAGGAAGAACCGAAAGCGGTACAACACCTACAAAATACTTCGATTTAGAATGATCGATTTGCTCCTGTATTTATACCAAAGTTTTGCAATGTTACAGTTTTGAGTATGAGTTACTAATAATGTGGCTCGCTATTTACCGTTCCGTAAATTCTACAAACCGCTACCAAAAAAAAATAATATAAATGGCAACGGCGAACATCAAAAACGACTAACTGTATCTTTGCCGTACTAATGATTTAATAACGCAGTTTGTAAAAACAAAGCACTGGGTATCGGCCTGATCAGTGATATTAATTATCTTGATGAAATCAACAAGCAACACAAGCTGTCATAATCCCTATTGTCCGGCGAAGGGCCGTCGCGAGACAGCTAGCTGTGACAGCATGCCGCGGGGTATCGGCAAACACCTGATCTGTACAGGTAAATTTTTATTCGAATCATGGAGTGTCAGTTACCTATGATTCTATAACAAATGGTCCATGAAAAAAGTTTGATACTTCGAGAACTTTGATTCATAAAACTTTGATTCATACATGGGTTAGTTAGTAATGTTATATAGTGAAGAAATTTGGGACCAGACAAAAAGTTCGATACAGCAGGAACTTTGATTCATTGGAGTTCGAATCATCGAGGTTTGACTGTAATTATTAAAATAAGACAACAATATTTTTGGTTGAAAAGTCTTTAGAGCTACAATATTGTAGCTACAAGTAGTCAAGTTCTAGTTCTATTTCAGACGATTTTCCAATTTGAAAAGTTCAGATAATTTAACAAGTATAACAATAAAATATGAAATAGCTTTTCAGTTTTTCAAATCAAGCAAATGTTACTTAAAAACATCTCCGGATCAATATTTGAGTTAATTGTTTCCTAAGAAGTACAGTAGCCAGGCCTGAATTCATAAGCTAATTAACATTTCCTGCAGCACTTGTAGGTCAGTGAGCCTTTACCACAATGCGTCCGGTTGTGACATGAGGATCCCTAAAAACATTTACAACAGGAAAACTGTGATAGAACATGTTCTAAAAACACAAAAGACACACTTTAACATTTGTAAGGTCATCAAGCTCTAAATTTTTTAGTTTTTACCACACCACGTAATGTCATGACGTCGGAGAAAAAAAAATCAAAGTTGACTGAACTATAGGTTAAGTAGGAAAAGCATGTTTTGAACGACTGCTGAATATTGTCAAATTAGACATGGAAGTGTCAAACATCATATATTGCTGAAAAGGATATACAAATATGTGTCCTTTGAATACTCCAGACCTGGGTATATATTCTGAAGCAAATGTGGATTTCCCATTGCCCCAATGTGTATTTTGCACAACCAATGTGTATGAACTGTTACCAACACAGAAAAGCACTTAAGGATGTACTCCTCTGAGAAGTCAAAATTTTCTTGTATTAAACTTTTTTTCTCATATAGATTTTTGGAAATAGGAGTTCATAACATGAAAGAAAATGGAAGAAAAATAACATATGTCCGTGTGCTCAATTTTTGAGCTATTGTCACTCAAAAGGATACCAAAATGACAAAATAGTGATTTTACTGAAATTTAGCCAGGTTTGAACCTCAATACACTTTGAATTTTAAGCCACAATTCCCCTAATGAGGTGTTTAATATGTATGGATGTTTGTAGTATGTATTATTCAAGTAGTCTTAACTTAAAGATTATACCAGTTAAGATTAATAAAGAAGTCATACTTTTTTTTCAAAAATAACGACATAGGCTACCCCTAACCTTAATTTGAGCTCCAAAATGCACCATTTTTCAGCCATTTTTGTCAAATTTAACCCTTTAAAGAAAAGTTCTGGTATTAAACTTTTGTCAATAGTTTGCAATATTCAATAGGGTGAAGGGTTTTTCTTTCTAAATCAGATCAGAAATATGGGGGGTCTCGTGTGATTACTTTTTTTGCCTCATTTCTATAATATTTGTATTTTTCAATATTCTTTAACTAAAAATAAAAAGTGCTCAAAATTACCATTAAATGTAGAAAAATTCTAAGTGACACCAAGTGTATCATTTACATTTCAATATTTTAATTAAATGAACCATGAAGATATACTGTTTCGATATAGCTAAATTTCCAAATTTAAGTATAAAATACTACTCACAGCAAAGCACCAAATGGTTTTTTCTTTTATTTAAAAAGTGGAAATGTGACAAAAGACAACAACGCTTGAGTTATATAATATTTTTAAAACTCATAACGTTTTTGACAACGGCCACAAGTCAAAACTACATCCCTTATTTGATACCCAGTGGATCATCTTAGGTCATCAGTCATTAAAACAACTTTATCCAGCCGAACCGCTTATGCACGGCCGCAAGAAAAGTACCTGGCACATTAGGAGGAAAATACGTAATGTGTGCCCTTTTGTGACATATAGAGAAAGGGCCACTCCTCACTATACTTTGCCATCAATTCCTTCGTCCGTACCTTTTTAGGTGTGCAAGAGTCCTCACGATTGTCATCTTTGCTTTTGTTTAGACATTTTTCTAACAGATCAGTGTCACGCTGACGCTTCACATTTCCATGCAAATTGTTCATCACATTCAAGCGCTCGTCAGACGCTTCTTAGCGAACCGGAACTCCTTGAGGTGTACCGATATTAGCGGTCATTACGGAGAAAGGTATGAACACAATGTCTTTTTTAAAGTTTTTAATTTGCATCAATAAATCGTATAAAGCCAACGCAATGCGTATTGCGTATTTAGGGTCACATATGCGTACTAAATACGCCAAAATCGTACACATACCCAGGTCTGATACTCAACTATTCATTGGCTATCAAAGACAACAGATAAACCTAAGCCATTGGTTGGTTAGAATAACATGTGACATAATCTTAGATTCTCATTGACTGAACAGTTCAAACTGAAAACATGCTACACCTGCTTCATGAGGCATGTAACTCAATATCACGTTTAAAAGCAAAAATTTGTCAGATCTCTTGATGTATTAAATGATATTTTTTAAGCTCTTTCTCCCCTAAAATATCATAATGAACTCTTCCAGACTTTGAATCAGAATAATTCAAATGTGTTTTCAGGGGTGGGTGGGTTAACAAAAAATCATATTTAATTTGTTTGTCAATGATAAGTTGTATGCCTTATAAACTTTGATTAAAGAAATGTATTTTCATTTGCCATACATATATACAGTACATATGTACAAAATTACTTTTATAAATGAATCAATCCCATGTTGAAGGACTTTCCAAGGCTACCTCAGTCAGTCGGCGAAATGAAATTTAGAATGGTAGAAGCCATCAAATAGCAATACTGATTGTTCTTTAAAGGAGGCAATTTGTTTAATGGCTCAGAATGAAAACAGCGTTACATAATAACACCGTTTAAGAGTCTACCTGGCCAAGAGGAAACATGGAAACGAACCAGACTATAGCTACACACACATAGTCATCAGTATAGTGTCTTTCTGTATTTCAATGTAGCTGGACAGGTTTTTTTCTTATTACTTCTAAATAAAGGACGGATAATAGATAAAGGAACTAGCCCGAACATGGGCGAGGCAGACATCTTCGCATGTCCTGGGGTAATAAATCATGCCATAATTGTCGAATTGTCTGTGACAAATAAAACCATATGGCCTAACAGTATTAGATATGGCAATGTAGTCAGGTACCATGTAACCTCATTTCCTCTGAATGTCAAGTATGAGCAACGCCACAGACGTATATAGGTACTGCATTGTCGGAGGCTTCGCCATCATTTGACAATGTATCAAACTGAAGTCTGTTACCTCGGCAATTTTGAATGGCTTCTCCGTCACCAGCTAAAGCCTTATCATTAGATCAGAGATACATGCAATTGACCCATAGGTCCTGCGATATGTGCCCGCCGGTGACATTTATCAGATCTAACCATTCCCGTAAGAGCTATTCCAATATCTGATTATACCAAAAATGCTATAAACATATGCTGTCCAGTTCTGAATCCAATTTTCATGTTTTTGTCATTCCATATATAATTTACGTGGAAGGAGTCCGGCTAATAAATGGTCAGTAGTGGACATGAAGAATAAAAAGTGATCAATAGGTATGCCAAGTAGCCCCTTTATTAAGCCAAAGAAAATAAAACAGTATTCTTGACTAGCTGGCAGCATTTCATTAGAATCTCACCCTGACATTATAATAGGACATTACTGTGATTCATGACTGGACAAGAAAGATTTACAAAGGTGAAACCACAGGTTTGTGATCATCATGACTACAGCTTTATTCAAGACAAAAAGAAATATATATTCTTTATTTTTTGATTACCAAATATAATATATCTTTTAATGGACCGGCTTGATTTTAATTGTCCTATGTCTTATCTATATGACAGCAAAGTATATTTATTAAATAGTGATACCAAAATTTAATTTGTATTCAAACAAGTTCACCGTCTTACTTTTTTGGCCATTTTAGATTTTTAAATTTTAGTATGTGTAGTTTATTCACGGAACATCAATTAAACTTATACATATATGGAAACTAACATTCAGGATTTTTTTCTTAATGGACCTTATTAATTGTATTAAGTGTAAAATTTCAGGTAAATTTCCAAAAAGCTTATTCTTCCTATGGCCAAAGTTTTGGTGTAAAATGTTATGAAAGAGTCAATCTAACGTCAAATAAGCCTCCTCAACATTTCAGATGATAGCTACAAGATTTTATTATTAATGCATTTTCAACAAAATATCCCAGAGGGATCTTGGTGCCCATCAAAGAATGATCTAAGTCTGACAATGGAAAGAGGATCTTTTCTCTGCTTTTCAAAGTTTTACTACATATTACAACATATGAAATTTGAGAAAGATCCTTTCAGTACTTTTCTGAGATATATAACACTAACAAACTTCAATTGTCAAAATCCAAGATGGCCACTTGTCGTCCATATTGTTGACCAATCAGTCCCAAAATGCAATATGCACAACTAGGACCCTAGGGGAACCTACATGTATAATTTGAGAGAGATCCCTTCTGTACTTTCGGAGAAATAGCGGTAACAAATTTTAACTATCAAAATCCAAGATGGCTGCCTGGCGGCCATCATTTTGACCGATCAATCCCAAAATGCAATATGCACAACTAGGGCCCTAGGGGAACCTACACATGAAATTTGAGAAAAATCCCTTCTGTACTTTCGGAGAAATAGCGGTAACAAACTTTAACTTTCAAAATCCAAGATGGCTTCTTGTTGACCAATCAGTCATAAAATGCAATATGCACTACTAGGGCCCTAGGGGCACCTACATATGAAATTTGAGAGAGACCCCTACAGAGCTTATTTCACTTATTTAACTTTTAAATCCACTTACATTACATTATTTTTCATTTTGAAATGGATAATTCTGCAAAATATTAATGTTGATAATAGATGCCTTATTTGTGGAATTGCTTATTTGTAGATAAATACTTTATTACAATTATATATAGACATCAGTAATAAGGGTCTTAGAAAGATCCTGACATTTACAGTTAACATGGTATGACGATTCATCAATATTGACACCTGTTCACTAATCTGATGTATATTAAGTACAGTCTATCCATAGGAGTAAGAAGGGAACGAGGGCGGACATAATCACAGGCGGACATAATCACACAATGTCATACTGCAAAAGAACACGAGTCGGGATAATATAACAGTAAATCGGTGAGAATTAACAAGATGGCTGACAAACAAAAATCAATAGACTTGATGAGCTTACAGAAATGTGTAGCCACTATCTAATAATAGAAAATGTACCCTAAACGGTCGACAATGCCACTCTGAATCAATATCGACAGGACAAATGACCGCTGAACGCCACCACTATCTTAATGAACATGGAAAACCTCTCAAGTTGTTCCTGTGGTTGTGTAATGATTGACAACCAGAATTGTGTAGATTTCTATTGTTACTGTGTTCACTTATTCACCCCTGAAATTTCATAATGGACAGGTCTAGTCTTTGATTTAGATGAACCTAATGTGTCGTCAGGGGTAAATGAATGATAAATGTATTGCATAACGATAGCATAAACGGTGGTATATAGACCCATCTAGTTTACTTTTATGACATGAAGATTTGGGTTCTGGTGTTATTAAACATTGCCAGTAAACCTATCAGTACTAGTTACTTGGCCAAAGACAATTTTCTAATAAAAATGACTTTATAAGTTTCATAATAATTTCAAAATGAAATTTTAGCAGGAAGTTGCATATTTCATTGATTTTTCATGTTGACATTAGGACATCTGATGACATATCACACAAACATTTACCTCAGTTTCTGCACTAAACATGTGAAATGTTCCATTTGCAAATTGAATTTACAGTAAAATGTAACACTGTCATGAATATTCCGAAAGCTTGACAGCTGAAATATTACATAACTGCATCCGATTGGCTGTAGAGCTTTTAATGATGTCAAACAGTAACACATATTACATGTAAAAATAATCATGTTATTATGTAAACATCATTTTTAAAAGTACTTTTTCTCACTATTTTATTAGGAATAATTATAAATTCATACATTATTCATCATTATAGGGGACCCATTATATAATTGTTAAAATTATGGTTACTAGAATAAATTTACAGAATAAATTAACTTACAGAAAATATAATTGGCAAAATATTGCAATTATCTACTTACGGGAAAGTGCTAAATGGACATAACTCATATGATGGGCACCAATTGAGCATTATCAATGGAAGTATCAATGGTGAGTACCAATTGAACATTATCAATGGTGAGTACCAATTGAACATTATCAATGTGAGACCTTATCAATTGAACCAATTGAGCATTATCAATGGTGAGTACCAATTGAGCATTATCAATGGTGAGTACCAATTGAGCATTATCAATGGTGAGTACCAATTGAGCATTATCAATGGTGAGTACCAATTGAGCATTATCAATGGTGAGTACCAATTGAGCATTATCAATGGTGAGTACCAATTGAACATTATCAATGGTGAGTACCAATTGAGCATTATCAATGGTGAGTACCAATTGAGCATTATCAATGGTGAGTACCAATTGAGTCATTATCAATGGTGAGGTACCAATTCTAGCATTATCAATGGTGAGTACCAATTGAACAATGGGTGATTATCAATGGTGAGTACCAATTGACACATTATCAATGGTGAGTACCAATGAGGCATTATCAAAGTAACATTGATCAATGGTGAGTACCAATTTGAGCAATATCAATGGTGAGTACCAATTGAACAATTATCAATGGTGAGTACCAATTGTAACATTATCAATGGTGAGTACCAATTGAACATTATCAATGGTGAGAAACCACAATTGAGCATTAATCAATGGTGAGTACCAATTGAACATATCAGTGGTGAGTACCGAATGAGAGCATTAATCAATGGTGAGTACCAATTGACATTATCAATGGTGAGTACCAATTGAGCATTATCAATGGTGAGTACCAATTGAGCATTATCAATGGTGAGTACCAATTGAGCATTATCAATGGTGAGTACCAATTGAGCATTATCAATGGTGAGTACCAATTGAGCATTATCAATGGTGAGTACCAATTGAGCATTATCAATGGTGAGTACCAATTGAGCATTATCAATGGTGAGTACCAATTGAGCATTATCAATGGTGAGTACCAATTGAACATTATCAATGGTGAGTACCAATTGAGCATTATCAATGGTATACCAATTGAGCATTATCAATGGTGAGTACCAATTGAACATTATCAATGGTGAGTACCAATTGAGCATTATCAATGGTGAGTACCAATTGAGCATTATCAATGGTGAGACCAATTGAGCATTATCAATGTGTGAGTACCAATTGCATTATCAATGGTGATTGTACCAATTGCTACACAAATCAAGCATTATCAATGGTGAGTCAGACCAATTGAGCATTATCAATGGTGAGTACCAATTGAACATTATCAATGGTGGTGTACCAAATCAAGCATTATCAATTATGCAGGTACCGAACTGAACATTACAATGGTGAATACCAATTGAGCATTCTCAATGGTAGATACCACTTTGAGCATTATCGATGGTGGAGTACCAATTGAGCATTATCAATGGTGAATACCATTGATATTATCAATGGTGAGTACCAATTGAGCATTATCAATGGTGAGTACCTATTGATCAATTGAGCCATATATCAATGGTGAGGACCAATTGAGCATTATCAATGGTTGAGTACCATAATTTGAGCATTATCAATGGTGAGTAATACCAATTGAGTACAATTCATTATTCAATGGTGATACACAATTGAGCATTATCAATGGTGAGTAACCAATTGAGCATTATCAATGGTACCAATTGAGTATTTGAGCATGGTGGAGTACCAATTGAGCATTATCAATGGTGAGTATAGTCCAAATTGAGTAACCAATTTAGCAAATTAACATATGGTGATTACCAATGAACATTCATCAATGGGAGTACCAATTTGAGGCATTATCAATGGTGAGTACCAATTGAGCATTATCAATGGTGAGTACCAATTGAGCATTATCAATGGTGAGTACCAATTGAGCATTATCAATGGTGAGTACCAATTGAGCATTATCAATGGTGAGTACCAATTGAGCATTATCAAATGTGTGAGTTACCAATTGACAATTGAGCATTGAGCAATTATCAATGGTGAGTACCAATTGAGCATTATCAATGGTGAATACCCAATTGAGCCATTATCAATGGTGAGTACAATTGTACCAAGCATTATCAATGGTGAGTATCAATTGAGCATTATCAATGGTGAGTACCAATTGAAGCATTATCAACTGGAGAGTACCAATTGACGCATTATCCAATGGTGAGTACATTATTGTGACATTATCAATGGTGAGAAACAATTGAGCAATTGAGAGTAACAATTTATCACTTATCAATGGTGAGTACCAATTGGAGCATTAGTATCAATGGTGGAGTACCAATTGAGCATTATCAATGGTGAGTATCAATTGAGCATTATCATGGTGATCATCCAATTGAGCATTGATCACTGGAAATACCAATTGAATTAATCAAGGTGAGTACCCAATTGAGCATGATCAATGGTGAGTACCGCTATGTATTATCAATGGTAGGGCATTATGTCAATTGTGTGAGCATTATCCAAAGGTGGGGTACCAATTGAGCCATTATCAATGTATCCAATTTATTGAGTGCAACTTTGAACACCAGTACCAAATGAGCATTATCAATGGTGAGTACCAATTGAATTAATCTATGGTGTAGTGTACATAACTGATATATCAATGGTGAGTAAAATTGAGTACCAATTCAGCATTATCAATGGTGAGGTACCAATTGAAGCATTAATCAATGGTGATATGCTGGTGTACCCAATTGAGCATTATCCAATGGGTGAGTACCAATTGAGCATTGAATCAATTGAGCATTATGGTGAGTACCAATTGAACATTGGAACATTATCAATGGTGAGTACCAATTGAGCATTATACAATGGTGAGTACCAATTGAACATTATCAATGGTGAGTACCAATTACCAATTGAGTATGCCAATTGAGCATTATCAAATGGTGAGTACCAATTGAGCATTATCAATGGTGAGTACCAATTGAGCATTATCAATGGTGAGTACCAATTGAGCATTATCAATGGTGAGTACCAATTGAGCATTATCAATGGTGAGTACCAATTGAGCATTATCAATGGTGAGTACCAATTGAGCATTATCAATGGTGAGTACCAATTGATCAATGGTTGGTACCATTATCATTAATGGTGAGTACCAATTGAGCATTATCAATGGTGAGTACCAATTGAGCATTATCAATGGTGAGTACCAATTGAGCATTATCAATGGTGAGTACCAATTGAGCATTATCAATGGTGAGTACCAATTGAGCATTATCTATGGTGAGGACCAGTAACCAATGGTTAGTGAGCATTTATCAATGGTGAGTACCCAATGACGTTGAGCATTATCAATGGTGAGTACCGTAATTGAGCATTATCAATGGTGCGAGTAAAAAAGGGTATAAAATAAATTTGAATTGAGCATTATCAATGGTGAGTACCAATTTGAGCATTATGAAACAATCGGTGAGTTCCAATGATCCTCCGAATCGCATTATATCATGGTGAGTACCAGAAATTTTGAGCATTATCAATGGTGAGGTACCAATTGAAACATTACTTCGAGTATTGTAGTGAATCACGAAGCCGTGGGACAATGTCCATGACGGCATTTCATAAGTGAGCTATCTTTATAAACCTAAAAGTAGTCTACTATCTAACATGTATTCAAATTATTGTCACATAAACTGGAAATAAAGTGATTAAAAAAAATAAAAAAAATAAACTCATGAAATTGAGCGATTCGATTTCACTATATTAATTTTTCGAGATATCGGCAGCCATTGTACGTCTACGTACACATACATGTATATCTTTCATTTTATGTGTAACCCGGTGGTTGAAATACGAAATATATTATTTTTTATACAAGTATGTATAAATATAATTCCAATCCTTGCCATGTTGTTCACATTTCGTTATATTTATGATTAAAATGTTAATGGAGCAGATTTTTCGTGTATAACAGAAATATGATACAAGAAATCTAATTTATCTATTCATATCAATGGTGAGTAACCAATGGAGCATTAGAGTACCAATTGAGCATTATCAATGGTGAGTACCAATTGAATCAATGAAGTACATTATTATCAATGGTGAGTACCAATTGAGCATTATCAATGGTGAGTACCAATTGAGCAATTATCAATGGTGAGTACCAATTGAACATTATCAATGGTGAGTACCAATTGAGCATTATCAATGGTTGGATACCAATTGAACATTATCAATGGTGAGTACCAATTGAGCATTATCAATGGTGAGTACCAATTGAGCATTATCAATGGTGAGTACCAATTGAGCATTATCAATGGTGAGTACCAATTGGAGCATTATCAATGGTGGAGTACCAATTGAGCATTATCAATGGTGAGTACCAATTGAGCATTATCAATGGTGGATACCAATTGAACATTATCAATGGTGAATACCAATTGAGTATTATCAATGGAGAGTACCAATTGAGCATTATCAATGGTGAGTACATCAATTGAGCATTATCAATGTGGGTTATACCAATTGAAAATAATCAATGGTGATTAGTACCAATTGAGCATTATCAATGGTGAGTACCAATTGAGCATTATCAATGGTGGGTACCAATTGAGCATTATCAATGGTGAGTACCAATTGAATTATCAAGTACCAATTGAGCATTATCAATGGTGAGTACCAATTGAAAATTATCAATGGTGAGTACCAATTGAGCATTATCAATGGTGAGTACCAATTGAACATTATCAATGGTTAGTACCAATTGTAGCATAACCAATGGTGAGTACAAACTGAGCATTATCAATGGTGAGTACCAATTGAGCATTATCAATGTTGGATACCAATTGTACAAAATCAATGTTGAGTATACCAATTGAGCATTATCAATGGTGAGTACCAAATGAGCATTATCATGTGATCATTTGGTTGGTACCAATTGTACATTACCATTGTGGATATCAATGGTGATAATTATCAATGGTGGACAATTGATTTAATTTGACATTTCGGCATTACCAATCATCTCTGCTCAAATTTAAATTTCTGTTCAACAGAATTCACTGTTCAATGTAATTTTCTGTTCAAGAGAATTCACTGTTCAATGTAATTTTCTTATCAACAGACATCACTGTTCAATGTTATCCTCTGTTCAACAGAATTTACTTTTCAATGTAAATTTCTGTTCAAGAAAATTGACTGTTCACTGTATCTTTTGATCAAGAGAATTCACTGTTAAATGTAATTTTCTTTTTTACAGAATTCACTATTCAACGTAATTTTCTGTTCTACAGAAATCACTGTTCAATTTTATTTTCTGTTCAAGAGAATTCACTGTTCAATGTAATTTTCTGTTCAAAAAAATCACTGTTCACTGTAATTTTTTGCTCAAGAGAATTCACTGTTTAATGTAATTTTCTGTTCAACAGAAATCAGTGTTCAATGTTATTTTCTGATCAACAGAATTAACTGTTCAATGTGCTTTTTTTTATATGTTCAATAACATTTACTGTTCCATAAAACTATTATGAGCTAATGAGGAATATCCTGGTTCTTTATAGCTGT
Source organism: Argopecten irradians (assembly GCF_041381155.1). NCBI lineage: Eukaryota > Metazoa > Mollusca > Bivalvia > Pectinida > Pectinidae > Argopecten > Argopecten irradians. The sequence goes on from NC_091143.1 coordinate 12,720,774, forward strand.
GATAATGCTATCTGACAAAATCCTTCTCAATGATTAAGGAATCAGTGACTGCAGGCTTCTTAGTCTTATCACTCAAGGGCTCTGAACATAAAAAATGCTTTACATAATATCTAGATTCTCCAAATTGAAATTGAATTATCAAATTATCTTTTACACAGTGTTTCAGTTTGCTTTTATATTGAACCAAATGAATTATAGATACGCTCAGGGCGGATTTCAGATGTATGTGGAATAAGATTTGTGTAACTTAATCATGGAGCTCTTCAGTAACTCCACATAAATATGCTTGGTTTCAGAGATACTAATCCATCAATTTAAATACAATCACGATTATCTAATAGGACTAATTCATGATGCGAGTGTTTCAATGCACTATAGCTACCGATAGAAGATGTGTGCATCTGAAATCCATGATCAGCAAAACCTTTCATATAATCTTTTAGTGTAATTATCTGCTGTTCTGCATGATCAGTTAACAAGACTGGCCATGGAATTTGTACTGGGAACTCAAGTGCAAGGCAGCAAAAAACTAAGGATTAAAGAAACAAACTTCCTTAAAATGAAGCAAAGGAGCATGTGCAGTTTTGATTTGGAATGTTTTCATCGTAGATTTAGAACTCATCAACAATGCCAGAACATGGTTTTTTTGTTAAAGAAACATTTTTGTTCCTAATTGGTACATCTAATTATTTGGAGACACAGAAGTACGAGAAAGGCGATATATAAAACATATGTTTAAGGATTTCAACTCTCACTTAAAACCTCCTGCTGTATCAGCCTTTACTAAACCATGTAGTACATGGCCTTTATCGCACTTGGCAGACATCTTAATCTGAAGGATAAGATTTTATCTTGTTAAACAAACAAAAACACTTGAACCGTTACTACACAAATGAGAGTACACTGAACTCAGGCACGTACAGATTGAGTTCTCATGAATATTCATGGCTAAGGCTATTGAAACAAAAGCTTCCATTTGAGGATAAACAGACCGCTCTGTGATAGACAGGTTTTGACTGTACTTGACGCAGCCAGCCAGAATAAACGATCTTTATCTTGTTATATGGCCATCAGCTTGACCGAAAAGATTAATTATCTACAACAGGAAGCTTAATACAGCCAGAATCATGGAAATTAACTACCAGCAGGAATAGAGAGGACTAACATTCAGGAACAATCACAGAACAGTTAAATTTGTCCTTTATATGACCTTATTACACCAAGGTTTTTATATATATAGTACAAAGGCCTAGGTCATGACCTCTGCAGATTCAAGGTCATATGATTTTATTTTAGACACAAATGCAATTTGACATATTTGAAGCCATAAATTTAGATCAAAACATCATGAAAATTTCATTCAAAGGTCATAATCTTACATTCAAAGGCATACCTTTATATAAAAAGGTCATGCCCTGACCCACAAAGTTTAAGACCTGACATACAAAGGTCATAGCAAAAAAAAAAGATTAAATACTCTGAAATTGAAACCATATAACAATACATAGAAATGTTATGATGTTATGATTATAGTTATACAGGTTTTGAAGTCTAAGGTATAAGATATTAGCTTATATGAACATAAAATGATTCACATTTCACTTTCATAGATATTTTGAGAACAAAAATATTTATAAATTATGTATAAAGAAAGATGGCCATAGTGGCTGGGTGGTTAAGACGTGCGGACATATTAACACAAGCCCTCCACCTCCGGGTCGCAAGTTCGAATCCCATGTAGGCCATTGTTTTTTCGCCGCATACTCCGGTTTTCCTCCACCATCAAACCTGGCACATCATTAAATGACCCTGGCTGATAATAGGACATTAAACTTAACAAACCAAAGGGTAACAGTACTATAACTTATCCTTTACTACACTGAAGAAACCAAAATCACTTCATTACAAAAAAGAAGACATGGCTTTCATTCTCCCTGGCTGATATGATGATTTTCCTATGTAATTAAGTGCCATGATCGGTGTACATTTCTGATTGTATGAAGATGACTTTCTATCAGATTCAGACACCAAGTCAAACAGAAGATAATGACCAATTCCAAATATCCATGTAGGAGATGAAGACATAAAAGAGTTTCCAGTGATTCTGTCATGAAGGCACTGCAGGCATTGTCTGTTGTATATAAACACATCAGATCTCAGAGCCTGGTTTTTCATCAAAGCCTGGTATAAAACACATTATCAGATCTCTTATCAAAGTCAGTCAATTTAAATGTCTCTCAATATTGTCTGTTGTATATAAACACATTATCAAATCTCTTTATCAAAGCCTGGTTCTATCTCAGTCAATTTAAATGTCTCTCAATATTGTCTACTGTATATAAACACAGTTATCAGATCTCTTTATCAAAGCCTGGTTCTATCTCAGTCAATTTAAATGTCTCTCAATATTGTCTACTGTATATAAACACATTATCAGATCTCTTTATCAAAGCCTGGTTTTATATCAGTCAATTTAAATGTCTCTCAATATTGTCTACTGTATATAACCAGATTATCAGATCTCTTTATCAAAGCCTGGTTTTATATCAGTCAATTTAAATGTCTCTCAATATTGTCTACTGTATATAAACACATTATCAGATCTCTTTATCAAAGCCTGGTTCTATCTCAGTCAATTTAAATGTCTCTCAATATTGTCTACTGTATATAAACACATTATCAAATTTCTTTATCAAAGCCTGGTTTTATCTCAGTCAATTTAAATGTCTCTCAATATTGTCTACTGTATATAAACAGATTATCAGATCTCTTTATCAAAGCCTGGTTCTATCTCAGTCAATTTAAATGTCTCTCAATATTGTCTACTGTATATAAACACATTATCAATCTCTTTATCAAAGCCTGGTTTTATATCAGTCAATTTAAATGTCTCTCAATATTGTCTACTGTATATAAACACATTATCAGATCTCTTTATCAAAGCCTGGTTCTATCTCAGTCAATTTAAATGTCTCTCAATATTGTCTACTGTATATAAACACATTATCAGATCTCTTTATCAAAGCCTGGTTCTATCTCAGTCAATTTAAATGTCTCTCAATATTGTCTGTTGTATATAAACACATTATCAAATCTCTTTATCAAAGCCTGGTTCTATCTCAGTCAATTTAAATGTCTCTCAATATTGTCTACTGTATATAAACAGATTATCAGATCTCTTTATCAAAGCCTGGTTTTATATCAGTCAATTTAAATGTCTCTCAATATTGTCTACTGTATATAAACACATTATCAGATCTCTTTATCAAAGCCTGGTTCTATCTCAGTCAATTTAAATGTCTCTCAATATTGTCTACTGTATATAAACACATTATCAGATCTCTTTATCAAAGCCTGGTTCTATCTCAGTCAATTTAAATGTCTCTCAATATTGTCTGTTGTATATAAACACATTATCAAATTTCTTTATCAAAGCCTGGTTCTATCTCAGTCAATTTAAATGTCTCTCAATATTGTCTACTGTATATAAACAGATCATCAGATCTCTTTATCAAAGCCTGGTTTTATATCAGTCAATTTAAATGTCTCTCAATATTGTTCTACTGTATATAAACACATTATCAGATCTCTTATCAAAGCCTGGTTCTATCTCAGTCAATTTAAATGTCTCTCAATATTGTCTACTGTATATAAACAGATTATCAGATCTCTTTATCAAAGCCTGGTTTTATATCAGTCAATTTAAATGTCTCTCAATATTGTCTACTGTATATAAACAGATTATCAGGTCTCTTTATCAAAGCCTGGTTCTATCTCAGTCAATTTAAATGTCTCTCAATATTGTCTGCTGTATATAAACAGATTATCAAATCTCTTTAACAAAGCCTGGTTCTATCTCAGTCAATTTAAATGTCTCTCAATATTGTCTACTGTATATAAACACATTATCAGGTCTCTTTATCAAAGCCTGGTTCTATCTCAGTCAATTTAAATGTCTCTCAATATTGTCTACTGTATATAAACAGATTATCAAATCTCTTTAACAAAGCCTGGTTCTATCTCAGTCAATTTAAATGTCTCTCAATATTGTCTACTGTATATAACCAGATTATCAGATCTCTTTACCAAAGCCTGGTTTTATATCAGTCAATTTAAATGTCTCTCAATATTGTCTGTTGTATATAAACACATTATCAGATCTCTTTATCAAAGCCTGGTTCTATCTCAGTCAATTTAAATGTCTCTCAATATTGTCTACTGTATATAAACAATTATCAAATTTCTTTATCAAAGCCTGGTTCTATCTCAGTCAATTTAAATGTCTCTCAATATTGTCTACTGTATATAAACACATTATCAGATCTCTTTATCAAAGCCTGGTTTTATATCAGTCAATTTAAATGTCTCTCAATATTGTCTACTGTATATAAACAGATTATCAGATCTCTTTATCAAAGCCTGGTTTTATATCAGTCAATTTAAATGTCTCTCAATATTGTCTACTGTATATAAACACATTATCAGATCTCTTTATCAAAGCCTGGTTCTATCTCAGTCAATTTAAATGTCTCTCAATATTGTCTACTGTACATAAACACATTATCAGATCTCTTTATCAAAGCCTGGTTCTATCTCTGTCAATTTAAATGTCTCTCAATATTGTCTACTGTATATAAACACATTATCAAATCTCTTTATCAAAGCCTGGTTCTATCTCAGTCAATTTAAATGTCTCTCAATATTGTCTACTGTATATAAACAGATTATCAGATCTCTTTATCAAAGCCTGGTTCTATCTCTGTCAATTTAAATGTCTCTCAATATTGTCTACTGTATATAAACACATTATCAGATCTCTTTATCAAAGCCTGGTTCTATCTCAGTCAATTTAAATGTCTCTCAATATTGTCTACTGTATATAAACACATTATCAGATCTCTTTATCAAAGCCTGGTTCTATCTCAGTCAATTTAAATGTCTCTCAATATTGTCTGTTGTATATAAACACATTATCAAATTTCTTTATCAAAGCCTGGTTCTATCTCAGTCAATTTAAATGTCTCTCAATATTGTCTACTGTATATAAACAGATCATCAGATCTCTTTATCAAAGCCTGGTTTTATATCAGTCAATTTAAATGTCTCTCAATATTGTTCTACTGTATATAAACACATTATCAGATCTCTTATCAAAGCCTGGTTCTATCTCAGTCAATTTAAATGTCTCTCAATATTGTCTACTGTATATAAACACATTATCAAATCTCTTTATCAAAGCTGGTTCTCAAAATCTCTCTATAAAGCCTGGTTCTATCTCAGTCAATTTAAATGTCTCTCAATATTGTCTACTGTATATAAACACATTATCAGATCTCTTTATCAAAGCCTGGTTCTATCTCAGTCAATTTAAATGTCTCTCAATATTGTCTACTGTATATAAACACATTATCAGATCTCTTTATCAAAGCCTGGTTCTATCTCAGTCAATTTAAATGTCTCTCAATATTGTCTACTGTATATAAACACATTATCAAATCTCTTTATCAAAGCCTGGTTCTATCTCTCAAATTTAAATGTCTCTGTCTACTGTATATAAACAGATTATCAATCTCTTTATCAAAGCCTGGTTTTATCTCAGTCAATTTAAATGTCTCTCAATATTGTCTACTGTTATCACATTATCAGATCTCTATCAAAGCCTGGTTCTATCTCAGTCAATTTAAATGTCTCTCAATATTGTCTACTGTATATAAACAGATTATCAGATCTCTTTATCAAAGCCTGGTTCTTATCTCAGTCAATTTAAATGTCTCTCAATATTGTCTACTGTATATAAACACATTATCAGATCTCTTTATCAAAGCCTGGTTCTATCTCAGTCAATTTAAATGTCTCTCAATATTGTCTACTGTATATAAACACATTATCAAATCTCTTTATCAAAGCCTGGTTCTATCTCAGTCAATTTAAATGTCTCTCAATATTGTCTACTGTATATAAACACATTATCAGATCTCTTTATCAAAGCCTGGTTTCTATATCAGTCAATTTAAATGTCTCTCAATATTGTCTGTTGTATATAAACACATTATCAAATCTCTTTATCAAAGCCTGGTTCTATCTCAGTCAATTTAAATGTCTCTCAATATTGTCTACTGTATATAACCAGATTATCAGATCTCTTTACCAAAGCCTGGTTTTATCTCAGTCAATTTAAATGTCTCTCAATATTGTCTACTGTATATAAACACATTATCAATCTCTTTATCAAAGCCTGGTTCTATCTCAGTCAATTTAAATGTCTCTCAATATTGTCTACTGATATAAACATTATCAATCTCTACAAAGCTGTTTTTCAATTAATGTCTCTCAATTGTCGTATTATAATGTCTCTTTATCAAAGCCTGGTTCTATTCAGTCAATTTAATCAATATTGTCTGCTGTATATAAACACATTATCAAATCTCTTTATCAAAGCCTGGTTCTATCTCAGTCAATTTAAATGTCTCTCAATATTGTCTACTGTATATAACCAGATTATCAGATCTCTTTACCAAAGCCTGGTTTTATATCAGTCAATTTAAATGTCTCTCAATATTGTCTGTTGTATATAAACACATTATCAAATCTCTTTATCAAAGCCTGGTTCTATCTCAGTCAATTTAAATGTCTCTCAATATTGTCTACTGTATATAACCAGATTATCAGATCTCTTTACCAAAGCCTGGTTTTATATCAGTCAATTTAAATGTCTCTCAATATTGTCTACTGTATATAAACACATTATCAGATCTCTTTATCAAAGCCTGGTTCTATCTCAGTCAATTTAAATGTCTCTCAATATTGTCTACTGTATATAAACACATTATCAGATCTCTTTATCAAAGCCTGGTTCTATCTCTGTCAATTTAAATGTCTCTCAATATTGTCTACTGTATATAAACACATTATCAAATCTCTTTATCAAAGCCTGGTTCTATATCAGTCAATTTAAATGTCTCTCAATATTGTCTACTGTATATAAACAGATTATCAGATCTCTTTATCAAAGCCTGGTTCTATCTCTGTCAATTTAAATGTCTCTCAATATTGTCTACTGTATATAAACACATTATCAGATCTCTTTATCAAAGCCTGGTTCTATCTCAGTCAATTTAAATGTCTCTCAATATTGTCTACTGTATATAAACAGATTATCAGATCTCTTTATCAAAGCCTGGTTCTATCTCAGTCAATTTAAATGTCTCTCAATATTGTCTGTTGTATATAAACACAATTTTTAACCATTGATGTCTAATCATGATTGCTTCGGAGCCTTACGTTATAAAGAAGAAGTTTTTAATCATTGACATCTGATCATGATTGCTTCGGAGCCTTACGTTATAAAGAAGAAGTTTTTAATCATTGACATCTGATCATGATTGCTTCGGAGCCTTACGTTATAAAGAAGAAGTTTTTAATCATTGACATCTGATCAGGATCACGACAGAGCCTTAAGTTATAAAAAATTGAAGATTTTTAACAACTGATATTTGATATTGCCTAATTTTAGATAACAGATGTTTTATCACTGATTGTGAGAAGTGTGAATGTAGTTGTCACCTCTGATTCATTTTTGCCTTTCGGCAGAACAGCATCTGTTCATAATGTCTTGTCAATACTGGTAAATAATAAGCTTACTTTTTTATACATCAATATATTTGATGTTTTATGTATTATTTAAAGTATATACACAACAATATACGATATAATCTCAATTTTGATGTTATCCCAGATCAGACTCACATACAACTGAATATTCTGCAACACATAAAACCAAATATATAGCATGTTTGGGGCTCATATTTCAGGGAATACGGCAGAAACATCAATGCAACTGTGATTTTATCCAATGCATTGCAATGGATGAAAACATTCTAACTTTCAATAAAAATGTAAATTCATATTTGCGATAGTTAAGCCAACAAGTTTGCAGCTTTCAACATGTGAATCATTTTGAGGCTGCGTAGCTAATATGACAATATATGACAATATATATAGATAATATCTCAGAAACACCAATGAAATATATGCTCACAAAAAATTTAGTTGTTTTTGTTATTTTCCTTGTATATATTTAGCTTAAAGCTGACAATGCAAATTAAAAATATACATTTGAGATTAGATTTGATCTCAAATGTTTACTTTTTATCTTGCATTGTCAGCTTTAAGCTATATTTCATTGATACATAGTAGCAGGTAGTATAATAGCTGTTTCATTAGTTTGGTTGGTTTTATTTAGTATTTAGAGTCAAAGTTATGTAAGGACCTACCAGGTTTGATGATCGAGGAAAACCAGAGTATCAGGAGAAAAACCACTGGCAACTGCCCCACATGGGATTCAAAATCGCAACCCAGAGGGCTTGTGGTAATGTCAGAACATCTAATTAAGCACTTGGCCACCACTGCCCTATCTATTTCATTAAAGGTTGTCAATTTCATGTAGTAGCAGCTAGGAAGCTATATATATCTCAATAACCAAACTTTTACAGCAGTAAAATATCTTGCACAAATGACACAATCACAACAGCACAGTCCAGTCCATTTATATTTATGGTATTAATGAACAGTCTCTCATAACCACACACCAGTATGTTCTTATCTAGATTCATCCTCGATACTCCAGGGGTTCTGATCACTTACGATCTCTACACCCCTTGACTTTTTCATAGTGAAATTGAAGGCAGCTCAGCGGAAAACATTTGACCAATCACAGGCCAGCAAAGATTTCTTTGAAGACTACAGAGAGAGCGACGCCTTACATCAAAGCCACACAGTCAACCATAGTTTACCATTATATGGCTCTTTTGATGTACATCAAATAACTAAATTACCTGTTCTGTTCTGGTGTATTACATCCAGTTTTACTATGAGATAGTCCAGGGGTGTAGAGATCAAAAGTGATCGGAACCCCTGGAATATCGAGGATGATCTAGATTACAACATTTCCATCGACTGAACTATCATATCGCCCCTGATTTGCAAGAAGACCATAAAAAAAGCAAAAACACAAGAAAAATAGCAGATTTGAAGAATAGGCCAAGACTCAAGCATAGAAAGATTTTCCCCAAGTAATTAGCATGTGGATATTTCTTTTTAGCAAGATCAATATGAGAAAGAAATCCAAGCTTATTTAAGATTCCCGTTTTCAAAGAAAGTGTGCCACCGATGATAAAGCCGCACTGTGACGGACATCTTACCTCCGGCTCCTGTGAAAGATGTGCGTGATGAGCATGACTGGGACTAACTGATCGCTTGCTGATACGAGGATGTTCTAGTATATAGTGGTCCTTCAGGTTTCCAATCTACAACAACAAATATAACAAAATTTTAATCTATATAAATCATTCATATTTTCCCTTACAACAATATGATAATATAACCATTCAACTTATGGAAAAAAATATCTATCTATTTTTAATACATATATAAAAGTTTTCCATAGCAAAAGACCAAAATAAGGGAGAAAATATTTATTCACTTTTAACCTATATAAACTTTTCCCTGGCAACCATGGGATAAACCAATGTCAAATATGGGGGGAAATATACATGTACCATATTCGCCATAATTAGCACCCAGGGCGCTTAAATAATCGAAACAAAGGGGGCACTTATTTATGAACCAAAAGGTAATATAAGTTGTGGACGAAAACAAGACAGCAATATTTCAAATCTGACCTCATAGTACATTAGTATGTTACAGTAAACATAATATACATTTTATCCTCCGAGACACATTATCATGTCGTGATTCACATGTAAAAGACTCGCAAGTCCATGTAATATGGGATACAACGCTGATGTTAGAGGCATCACATGTTGTAAGACATTGTTAAATCCAAGCAATGGAAAGGGTGTGTTTATAAAACTTCAACTCTTCTCCTGGAAAAAGGGAAGGGGTGCTCATAGGGGGAGGGGGGAATATGGTAACCATTTTTAACCTATGTAAACAACTTTTTACTAGCAACAATGGGATAAACCAATGTCATTAATGGTAAAAAATTTAACCTATATTAACAAACTTTTAACTTTGTTGTACTTTCCTGATTTCTAACCTTTTTGAAATATATTTACCTTTTTTTATATATACGCAATATTTTGTGTTTGTGACCATCAGATATTATTTATTACCTGCGGTTTATTTACCTGTACATATCTGTACAGCATTTCACACAATACACAATTCTAAGAATTATTTCCCTCCAGGTATGTTTAGTGACGTATGTAATTTATGTAATAACATTCAAGTGACAAATAACTAATTGATGAATAAAATGTGTTAATTCAATTAATGTATTTAGTAACACTCATGAGTTTCATGATTTTATCAGAATACCCATACATGTTAATTACTCATTCACCCCTGAAATTTCATAATGGACTGTTCTAATCCTTGATCTGGGAGAGTCTATATGTGTCTTCAGGGGTGAAAGAGTTACAGACTAGGAAAAAACATTTTTGAAAAATGATTTGACTGTACTAGCTACAATAAACATGCAATAATCAATCATCTTGTCAACATAGTAAAGAAAACACCATGAATCTTGCAATGAATTATTCTCAAACACTTTTAAGGAATGAACTGTTACAAGTGTCATACATTCAACATATAAGGCACACATTCACATAACATAATACAAACACTTCAACACATAAAAGTCTTTATAAATCAATTGTATTTTGGAAACATTAACATATGTAGGATACCATTCATTCTAATTTTAACACAGGAAGTAAAGTACAGGTGGTAATTTCCAAACCAGTCAAAATTTTTATTTAATTTATTTAAGATTTTATAGATTTTCTTTTCTATTTCTGATTGTCTTGAAATTCTTTCCCCATCATAATCATGAACTCATATACAGACCAATCAACAATGTTTAAATGGTCAAATTTTCCTCAAAGAAATGAATTGTTTTCCTTATATCAACAAAACCTGGCCAAACTTTGATCACGATTAATTACTTCATTATGATATATGATAGCTATAGGTAGGACAATTCACAAACAAAACCATAGATACAATTTAGGCACGCGAGGATATGTGAATCTTATCTTATTGGTCAGTATTATCTCCATTTGTCATTCACTTTCGTCTACGTCTATAGAGCGCTGTTGAATACTTCATGTATCCACCTCTGATTCCTCCAACGAACCTTCACCGACCAGACCAGCACCTTTAGGACGTTGGATATCTCCCCCCTCCTCTTACTCTCCTTACGGTATCTTAATTTATGTGCTATAAACTGCCAGGTTCAAATATTGATAAACCATAATATTTTGAGGTGGACAAAGTCAGTGTACCCAAAGAAAAACTACCAACAGAGATATAGTATTGATATATGTGACTCCGAGATATGTAAGTATGTTCTATGCTTAAATATTGTATTACATGATATACATGGTATCGATATTATCTTGAAGTGCAAAATTCTGATGTGAATCTTGCCTTGAGTCACACACTGAATAGAAATATCTGGATCAATACTAAATCTCAATATATACCAGTATAAACTTTTGATACTTCAACTTTATGATCTTCATGCAGTGTTGCGAATGACAATAAATCTGGCTACAGACTTTCACGTATGAGAAGAGGCTTTTTAATACTTTCAGAGAATAATTCTTACAACATATGTACATAGTCTTAACATCTGAAGCAGTACAATATCTACTGTAATTGTTGTAATAGACACCCCAGTCTTAACATCTGAAGCAGTACAATATCTACTGTAATTGTTGTAATAGGCAACCCAGCCTTAACTTCTGAAGCAGTACAATATCAACTGTAATGGTTGTAATAGGTACCATAGTCTTAACTTCTGAAGCAGTAAAATATCTACTGTAATTGTTTTAATAGGCACCCCAGTCTTAACTTCTGAAGCAGTACAATATCTACTGTAAATGTTGTAATAGACACCCCAGTCTTAACTTCTGAAGCAGTACAATATCTACTGTAAATGTGTAATAAGTACCCCAGACTTAACTTCTGAAGCAGTACAATATCTACTGTAATTGTTGTAATAGGCACCCCAGTCTTAACTTCTGAAGCAGTAAAATATCTACTGTAATTGTTGTAATAGGCACCCCAGTCTTAACTTCTGAAGCAGTACAATATCTACTGTAATTGTTGTAATAGACACCCCAGTCTTAACTTCTGAAGCAGTACAATATCTACTGTAATTGTTGTAATAAGTACCCCAGTCTTAACTTCTGAAGCAGTACACAATATCTACTGTAATTGTTGTAATAGGCAACCCAGTCTTAACTTCTGAAGCAGTACAATATCTACTGTAATTGTTGTATAACCCAGTCTTAACTTCTGAAGCAGTACAATATCACTGTAATTGTTGTAATAGCACCCAGTCTTAACTTCTGAAGCAGTACAATATCTACTGTAATTGTTGTAATAGGCACCCCAGTCTTAACTTCTGAAGCAGTACAATATCTACTGTAATTGTTGTAATAGGCAACCCAGTCTTAACTTCTGAAGCAGTACAATATCTACTGTAATTGTTGTAATAAGTACCACAGTCTTAACTTCTGAAGCAGTACAATATCTACTGTAATTGTTGTAATAGGCAACCCAGTCTTAACTTCTGAAGCAGTACAATATCTACTGTAATTGTTGTGATATATAACCCTGTCTTAACTTCTGAAGCAGTACAATATCTACTGTAATGTTGTAATAGGCACCCAGTTAACTTCTTGTTGTCTACTTAATAGGCACCCCAGTCTTAACTTCTGAAGCAGTACAATATCTACTGTAAATGTTGTAATTGGCACCCCAGTCTTAACTTCTGAAGCAGTACAATATCTACTGTAATTGTTGTAATAGGCACCCCAGTCTTAACTTCTGAAGCAGTACAATATCTACTATAATTGTTGTAATTGGCACCCCAGTCTTAACTTCTGAAGCAGTACAATATCTACTGTAATTGTTGTAATAGGCACCCCAGTCTTAACTTCTGAAGCAGTACAATATCTACTGTAAATGTTGTAATAGACACCCCAGTCTTAACTTCTGAAGCAGTACAATATCTACTGTAATTGTTGTAATAGACACCCCAGTCTTAACTTCTGAAGCAGTACAATATCTACTGTAATTGTTGTAATAGGCACTCCAGTATATTTACAGTGCTCTTGGTCTAGCCACTTTATTTTCTTCATAAGGATATGAAATAATATAAATACTCCTGGCCTCTAATTACAAATTTTCCAAACTAGGATATTAAAAATGAACAAACCAAAATGAATTCAAAATTTGAACAATATGACACATCAGGTGACAAAATTGATACCAAACTGCTTAGATGGCAGTTGTGTAATTAAAAGTGCTTTTTTACATATGAATTATTTTAAATTAGGCTCCTAAAACATCGTGATATGGTTGACATGGAAGAAGTTCTCATAATTTAACTTTTGGCCAAGGACTTCTTACGTATCAGATTTCAGTATACAGATCAAACCACATTGCTGACTGGTCTGTTGTGCATTGTGCTGAATTAGCTAGTTTAATCTTCATCAGAAAGATAAAACATTACACCATTACCATCAACCACACTACACAGTCCTCGCATACCAAACTACTGGTTCCCTTGTCCCTAGCAACAGCTCCCTTGTCCATAGCAACAGGATTTTTTAGTTTAAAGGCTAGTTAACAGCCATGGTCATTTAAATTTTTATTTCTTGTTATTTTCACCATCACAAACCCTCAAAAAACATACAATGTGTGGGTATGGATGCTTATATGTGATGGTTCAGATCCATGAAAGCACCAATATACTATTGACATAGCGGTTAATGTCGCATGAAATATCAAACGTTTTGAAAGAACCGCCACAGTAAACGCCATGTTTCAAACTTTCGGGTAATATCGGAAAACCGAGTTGCATCACGTGATCGACATCGGCGGTACGAGTATAGATTGGAACCTCCCGAGCTGTATCATGTGGTCAATATCAGCATTACCCGTACAGATCGGAATAGATTGGACCAGTTCCGATACTTCTGAGCTATTTTAAAAGTGTACAGGCTAAAAATCAATATTTTATTTTTATTGTTTAAAATTTTTGCGAATACAAACTTTAAAAATGTCGGTAAATATCGAAAGTTTAAAACTTAGAGAGGCAGAGAAAAAATATGTAGAACATTTAAATACTTTTTCTATGCCAAAAATACAAAAAGTCACAGACCATACAACTTTATATATGGACCTGCCAGGTTTATTGGTCGAAAAAAAGCGGGAGCAACCAGAGAAAAACCAATGACCATTGGTCAGTATCTGATGGCAACTGACCCCCATGGTATTTGAATTTTGAACTCGCAACCAAGAGATGGAGGGCTTGTAACCATGGTAATATATATATGTCTGTACTGGTGACCATGGTATCAGTACCACCTCCATGAATGTTTACATCAAAAGTTATTAAACATAATGAATTTGTTTGCAAATCTTTTGAATTATAATATTCTTTTAATAATAAATCATCCAGTCATGTAAATATCATAAGTACTATTGAATCGATCTCTGAATATACAGGTCATGTTAAAACTATTAAACCTTTTACCTAGCTATATACTACTGAAAGATGCTCCACCACCGACAGAGCATAAATGATATTCATCAGTTGAACAAAAATTGGTGTTTAATTGTGTATATTTATGCCTAATTAACACAAAAAATAATATAAAATAATTCATTTCACCTTTGGTGTATGTGCAATCAGTACTTCATTCCATATTGGATATATGTAGTGCCATGGAATTTTTTCAGGATACAATTAATTATTTTTCATATTTTAATCTTAAAGTAAAATTAGAAGCTCGAACTTTTCAACATTGGTAATGGTGTAAAGTAAGTAACTTTTGTAACTGAAGAAAAATACTAAAACGTCTGAATCGAAGTGCTCCTGTTTTTGATAGTGAAAAAATACCATTTGTCAGCAGTTGAGCATATCTTTAATATAAATGAACAAGCAGATCCATTAAAAAATTCAAGATATCGATTACCGATGGATGGAAGGAAGAAACAAAATTGAATTAATGATTAAATAAAATGACTTTATATGCTGATTATTGAAAATACAAATGTCTTAATTTTTTACTAGTAATAACAAATGTGCAGGTATGGTTACATGATCAG
Source organism: Argopecten irradians (assembly GCF_041381155.1). NCBI lineage: Eukaryota > Metazoa > Mollusca > Bivalvia > Pectinida > Pectinidae > Argopecten > Argopecten irradians. The sequence continues at coordinate 12,735,921 of NC_091143.1, forward strand.
GTCACATGAATATCTTGTTTGATGTTAAGAACGTTCACGACACTTCTTCATCAGGTAAAGTAAACAGAAGTTGATATATTATGACGTGATCAGGTTACGGATATTATAATCACCTCCTGAATCCTTGAATTATGTGATAATAATGGCTTTTTTTCAGGTGAATCTTTACAATACTACACACTCCCAGGCCCTTCCTTCATCAGCACACACAAATATCTGTCCAATAAATCTGATGTTAGCCAACAACAGGAGCCATCTTACATCACAACATGATCTAGACTCTATATACCCACACAAAATATCACATTTCTTATGACTCCAACCGCTCCAACAATAGCTACACTACTATGTATCATTGTATCTTATCCAACTCTCAAACCCACAGAAAAGTCACCAAGTACAACCCAATATACTATAGTAATTAGTGGCATGACGGAATCTTCATCGTTAAATTCTTAGGTATCATATATCCAATGAACTTAATAATCTCTATACAAAAAGTATCTTTTCTACCTAATCTGGTAATCATAATATGTAATACTTTATGAGATTTTGTATTTGAAGTAAATTATCTGATAATTATCCCCCAAAGCCAAATAATAAAGCAAGGCAACTTCTGATGCACATGTTTCTCAAACTATAAAAAATATCAATTAAACATTAACCAAATGTTTCATTATAATAAAAACGTTTGGTTAATATTTTTGTTAATAAGAAATTTTACCATTATACTGAGCTGATGTCTTCATAGATCTCAGACTACTCTGTACATTTTTGTATCCACATTCTAGTACAGTGTCTGTTAAGGCAATAAGTGCATGCAATACTCTTGGGTGTAAAGTCTGCAGCATGTTATTGGTACTACAGACAAGTTATATACCAACATCTCGGTAAATTTAAGTTGACTTTATGTACATTGTGTAGATTTATTGTTTAACAAGATGTTTCACTGGCATAAAGTCTTAAACTTTAAAATGTATAAATTTATATATAAATAAAGTATTGTTTAGTTACAGGATGTTTATACCATCAAATTATAGTATAAACAAGAATATGTTCAAACTGTGAGCTCGCAAATGTGTAATATACAAAAATAAACAAAAAATTTCTTATATTTACAAATAAGCTTTTTTTTATCTGAATTTTAAAATTGTTAATTAACAATTATGAAAAAATATATAATAAACAACATGTAATTTATATGGCTATTGGTGTAAATTGTAAGATAGGTGTATTTACTATTTATATCTTTTTTGTATCAATGGAAATTTACCAAATAATAGATTACCTGATATTTTGAATTTGTGGATCACTATAGCTATAGAAAGCACAAAAACAATAGATGTTTTTGACTTCTCTCTTGTTTTGATAGGTCAAAGCATCAAAGGAAACAATCTTCTCCGTTGTCATGATACAAATGCGCATGCTCTCAAACCTTTTAACTCAATGTCATCTGGCCAGTGTCTGCATGGTCACCACAATGAAACATTTTAGTTTTTTGTGCTTTCGACAACTTTTCTGACCATTAAAGTTGTTTTTAGCAAACTTGTATTGAAATAGAAATCACTAAATTCAGTGGCTGCTAAATAAAACTTGGTTTGCAAATAAAGTTATAAGTTCAAGTTAACAAAGTTTGATAAATAGGCATAAAATTATCTTATTAATGGTTACTATATGAATCTTTTATCAAATATTATCTTCATGCAGTTATCTTGATTTATTCTAAATAATCAATAAAAGCAAGTCTTTCTAATCAAATTAATTAACCAAATGCATTAATGTATAAATAATACAGAATTTATACAATCTACTTTATTTCATACCAATTAAGAACCAATTATTTCTTAAATTGTCACTAATTCCATGTTTTGCCGATATCAAATACACAGGTTGTAATTGCTGAAATGCATGGTTATACCGTAAAGTTTTGTTAAAGCAATTTGAGTTCCAGGTTTGAACCATAAGTACAGACATTTTCCACATGATCTATATATATATTCTTTCCTTTACACCTGAACATACAACATTGTAATAAATTTATTGTACTTATAAAGGTGATCTAATTCTGTTGCATCAGCTAGGACATATGTGTATACCCATGCAAGTATGCGCCAGGCCTGGATTCAAAGGCATACATTTTGTGAAGCCGATATATCTATATAGAATATATGTACATATCACATTATGATGTCAACTATATATATAGACTGCTCAAAGTGTTGATTGCCAGCTAGGAAGACAAAATTACAAGATTAGTATGTAAATTATTCCTTTGGTGGTTCCACTGATTAAGTTTGAGTCAAATTAACATTTTTTAACTTTTTCATTCTTTCATGGACCAACATTGTCATTATTATGATCATCGAGGCTCAGAACTCTGCACAAAATTAGACTTGCTTTATATATATGTGTGTGTCGTGATAACCTTTCTATGATACTTTCCTTGACAATTCTTTCTTAACCACTATGGCATACTGTACTGATACCAAACATTTTATACACAGCAAAAATATAACAAGTTCATGCATATATAGGTAAATACGACTACAGTAATTAACACGAGAATATGTCGACCCAAAAATTATTCAGTGGAGTTATTGTACATGTGTATATGATGATTTAATTTACATTGTGAATGATACATCATCACATTCGATATAACCAATATCCAAATACGATATCCAGGTGTTTGCTTTTTATTCTTCCGATCTTACAAATGACAGGTAAAAATCATAACAAAATTTTCTATTGTTTACAATCATGTAACATGGATACCGTGCAAGGTTACATTATTTTACTTCCCTTTTCGTATTATTATAAGCTTTCTTACTATAACCCAGGTAAATTGTATTATGAAATAATTATAATGCTCACCTGTCCATGGTTGATGAACCCGTGTCTCTCCGCTATACGATCAACGACAGACCGTCCCCCCGGGACATGGACGGCGATTTTGTTCAGATATTCACCCGAAGCTAGCTGACTAGATGAAATTATGATGATAAATATACAAAATAATATAGACCTAAAGTCACAAAAATACAGAAACTTTAAAATAGGTCTCCGTGACAGTGTTTGTGAATAACGGTTCCTCATGATATTCTGTTTCCTTCCCCGGAAGTTCAACTTTCTTACTTTTTGATTTATCGGCGAAGCTTTACCCGATCACTTCCACTGTAAATATGATACATTTCTTGCTATCTCGTCATTTTGAAGTTCTGACTTCAATCCAATGTTACAATATGGCAAGCAAACACTTATCCACACGTCACACATGGAGAAATTGAAACCCACATCCTCGTACACAAGTTCAGAAGGGAACGCCCTTTGACCTCAGAACAACGCCGTCTGTCGGTACTTCAAAGTCTCATTGACAACTAATGGGATAACTCTTGATGTTTTTGTTAAATCCATTTGTACATGCTTAGCTCGAGGCAAAGCCGAACGTTATATATTCCAATTGAATTAGACTAAAAGTTTATTTTAAATGACTAACAAATTGGCATACGATATTAAAGGCAAGGTTTTAATTACTGTTTAGAATACATGTAGAATCTATATTGCATTAGATTCGTATCGAAGACTCGCATGATGTCAAAAGATTCACAACGTTATTCAAATAATTTCATGAATTTATCGTGTTGGCGTGCACATTCGGTGAAAATTTTAAAGATATTGAACCACGCGTTTTTTTCTGTGTTGACATCAGAACCTGTCAAGTTGAATATATTTTGTATAAATATCTGTTTGTATATATGCAAGGATTTTTAGGTGAGACACTCGTGAGTCCTTGATATATATGAGACAAAGAAGTTTTTCCAACCGTGTGGACAAAAAAAAAAGATTGTCAAATTTTCGAGGCGATCTGCCCCTTTATCAAGACACACAAAACGAACAGGATTACACAATATGATACGAACAGTAATACGGGACAATGAAAGTAACTGTTTGTATCAAGGACGTCTCGCTTAAAGCCTTGGTTTGTGTATAGGACTAATATCAGAAACATTTTATTTATACCACGATAATATATAGTAATTTACATACGTAACGGTAGGTCCGTAATATGATTTAACCAGACCCAATGATGTGTATGTAAATTCGATTTAGCTTTTTAGTTATTTCAGTCAGTGCAGCTATTAATATATTGTACTCTGCAACGTGGTCATAGTAACTATTACATAAGATAGCAAATATTGCATAAGATATTTAGATTATTTACATAGATCTCTGATTATATTAATGGTAATGCATATTAATATTGATAAAAAAGTGGAGACAAACATAATCATTTCCTTGTATAAACATGTCATAATATAATTAGATTTTTTACTTTTTTAAAAATGCTCCACCGCCGACAGAGCATAAATGATGTTAATCATTTGAACAATAATTGGTGTTTAATCGTTTATATATATGCCTAATTAACACAAAAAATAATATAAAATAATTTATTTCGCGTTTGGTGCATGCGCAATCAGTACTTCCTTCCATATAGGATATAGTGTCACGGATTTTTTTCGGGATGCAATTAATTATTTTTAATTATTTTGATTATTAATTATTTTAATTATTAATTATTTTTAACATGAAGTAAAATTATAAGCTCAAACTTTTCAATGGTGTAAAAGTAAGTAACTATTGTAACCGGAGAAAAAAAATACTAAATCGTCTGCTCCTGTTTTTATAGTGGAAAAAATACCATTTGTCAGCGGTGGAGCATCTTTAAACTATCACTCTGTTAGCCACTAAAACTAAAATTCTTCTTTCTGGGCCCAGTTTTACGAACATTCCTTAAATTTAAGAAATTCCTTAAAGGATTTGTGCAGCCATTTTTTTTTTTTTTTTTTATAAAACGTCAGTATAGGATATTGCTTTGGATGAATGAAAAATCAATTCCCACCCAAGGAATCGCCTAACTTTAGCGCTATCGGTTGGTTTTGGTCGTGATTTACGGGTTGTGTCGACTACGGTTCAGAGATAATGATGTCACAGTAGTCCGCGACTACATCAGGTAAGCCTAATACTAAACATTTATACAACACATATACGTGCACGTTAGATCTACAATTTGAGTTTTTCGAGTAAATGGTTATTCTAGCTTTATGATATAGATATTTTCAGTTTCAAAACGTTCCATTTACACCATTTCAAACATTCAAACAATCATATATCTAACTTTAGATTAGATAATCAGTCCAATTTGTTAGCGATATCAAAATGATGTTCGGATCAGTCTGGACTGAGGTTTAGATACGGCCCATATTATGTAAATTTCTGTGTAATGAAAAAACAGCATAATTTAACTCTATTTTTTTACGAGCAAAATCACAAAAATAAGCATGAATATATCTAGAATGCGTGTTTTTATTTCAAACTTCTGATGAAAACACGGCACAGTTTTGAGTAAAAATAAAATGTGGACGGTTATCAGTTATGTGATATTGGAGTAATAGTACCGATCTTATACCGAAAATAATATGTATATCTATATTGTTGCCTTTGAAACTTTATCCATAATGTTTACTAAAAAGCAGAAATACATCAATGATATTTCTGATATATGTTTTTAAATTGCAGTATAAATATAGATTTAAATTCACTATTTCAAAATTATACTAAATCCTTAAAATAGTCTATTCATTGTCGATCCTTTTGTATATCATACCGAGATTTAAATAGTGTGATATATGAACATACTTAGTGATATTTAAATAAGTATATTTAGTGTGGTAATGCTGTAGCCCTTCTTGTATGACTATACATGTAGAATCGAAACGGTGAAAATACATGCTTAGAATTTTTGCTAATACATGTACCTTTGAAATTACGGAAGATTGCTATATGCCACGATTTCGTTATTACAGTACTTGTCTGGAATAATTTTTAAGGTTCTTTATTTGAAATAGTTCTTAGAACTATTTTTGTTCTGAATAAGTCAACTTCCATTAACGTTTTACCTGTGTACGACATATATATATGTGTAAAATATATTACTAGGTATGATCAGGTATATTTTATATCCATTTGCTTTTACATCCTCATTTTAAAAATGGAGGTGATAATAAAAAAAAAACACCTAGAGCATAGATGTACGGGGTTTCCATAATTCAAATCACAATCCAATTAACGGATGTCCCAACCTGATTGACAGTAAGACAATACCAAATACCCGATATAGTCCACCGAATAGCAAATTGCCTGCGGCCAGGTAATTACAGGTGTATTCGATGAAAGGTGTTGTGTACAGGTAATCCACATCCATGTCCAGGTATTACATAACCATCAAACTAAAAGCATGGCTAATAATATATTTATATCGGTGTATCTATTCGTATTATCGATTAAAAATTAAAATCGACCGCACTGTCTAAAAAAAATTGTTTTGCTTAATATCTCAATATTTTGAAAGTCAATATAAACTGAAATTATCATTTTTGACAGTTTTGATTTATAAGACTAAAAAATTTTTCTCAGAGTAACAACATTTGCTACCCCTTTCCCTTAATTTTGAGCAACAAAATACACCATTTTTGCCAAATTTAACCCTTTATAGAAAAAGTTCTGGTATTAAAATATTGTTAATATTTTGCATATCAATAGGCAAGGGGTTGTTCTTTCTAAATTAACGAACCTAGTAAAGATTTACTGCAAATATTAGCTCGATACAGTCAGTAAAAATTGGTAAAACTGTGGCTCTACTCAAAGCGAAAAAAAGGCATTATATCTAAATGGCCGCCAAATGGCCTATTTCTTTAATTCCCTGTATAAAAAATCTGCTTAAAATACAAATGTATTTTTTTGACGAAATTTGCATCAGGCAAATTGCTTCAGATATTTGACATATCGCGGGAAATTAAAAGTGTAACTGGATTATCGCCCTTACAGGATAACTCTTCTAAGTTGTCGTCTGTTTCAAGATGGCGGCTCCGGCAAGGACACTGATTGTAAGGAGATGTATTTCTTGTGTTTTTGTAGTTCTTTTTGCTCCAAGTGATAAATTTATATTTCTTTTGACTTTGTGCATGTATTCCCGATAGAGAGAAAATAACATTTAATGCCACGCGTATTTACATTGAGCAATCGACAGAGCTTTGACATGTCTCGAGTCACAAGTTCCATCACTGTCCATCTGTTCGTTACCACCTGTCGACATTTACCAGGGTCCTTCTAATTGCAATCAGTGTTTTTTTTTTATATTTTTCCATAATTAGGTGGCTGACTGTACCTGTATACTACCTGGTAGTTCTAGGTCTATGCATATCGCACTCTCTTGTAAAGTCTGTTATTTACCTGTGTCGTCAGTGATCGTTGTGTTGTCTCGTGGTCCGGTTATATCAGGCTCGGTTATATAGACGTTAGCCTCACCAGAAACATATATACATAGAGATTGGCAACTCCGCCATTTTTACGATACGCAGATGTACCTTTCTATGTGCTTAGGGTTTTTTAGATAAACTTTTAGATAGTTAAATACAGCAGAATAACTTTGATATGTTATAAAAGTTCAGTAATTTTCAGATGGTTTGAATACGATTTTGGATAGAAAAAATATATTTTAACTTATTTATTAATAAAACAAAATGCACTTCCGGTTTTGAAAGTCTGATTTTTGAAAAAAACTAGTAAAATTGCTGATTTTCATGCTTTCAAAAATCATATTAAATAACATCAATCGGGAAATCTGGTCACATCAAACCATGATATAATGTTTAAACTTTGTATTTATGCAAAAATATCATGTTTAAAAGAATACACTTAAAAGTAGTTAGCCAAGGGAAAATGCTTATAAACCGGAGGTCCTGCTGCCTGTCAACTATGACAAAGAAGGAGTTTCTAATCTCTATGTATATATGTTTCTGGCCTCACTAATCAATCAAATAATCAGTCAGTTATTTACTTGTTTAATTGGAAGACCTTAAGCAGTCACAGATACGGAAGGAGCAATTTTAATTTCGAAAAGTCCCAAAGTCCATGAAAATACAAACTGATTGAATTATTTTTTCCGGTATGATAATACAGTATTTCTATATTGAATTTAATGGTTTTGGAAATTTCAAATTCAAATTTGAACTTATCTATTATATTTTTTAATAAATACATGATATATATATATGTGTAATTAAAAAATCACATTGATCAGTAATAGGTCTTCTACTAAGGCCAAAAAAATGTCTGTTTAGGCAGAAACATATATACAAATATGTATATATGTTTCTGGTTAAGGGTTACCTGACTGACCCTAATTTTTTTCCCCACTTTTCTACGAAAAAAATATTTAAAAGTGAGGCTTTTGATCTCAGACTCCGATTCCGGCCATCATTTTAGAGTGAAAAACACTTTAAAAAAAAAAAAGGAAAAAAAATATCCTGCCGACCAACCAACCCTATTTTTTTTGCCAATGTAACCCTAAACAAACATATTTTTTTGACCTAATTATTATGTAAGGGCAAATTTTTCATTGCATGCATAATATATGTTTCTAATGCAGAATATATAGCTACATAAGAAATAAATGAAATTAGATTTATTTTAATTAAAACTTTTTAAATATCTTTAAAATCCTAAAGTATTGGTAGTCAGTTAACTTAATTATGCTTTTGTTTTTATAGAGTGCTGTAAGACCTCATATACCATCAATAAAGTTTCGTTATGGAGCAACAACAGGAATCGCTGGTAAGAATATTTATTAATTATAAAATAAAGGACATGAATACATACTAAATGTTAATATTTTGTTAGATGTAGACTAAATATATGCTCTTTAGAGCAAGGATGCATAAATCATTCCAGTCTAGCCAACCTTCTAAGTGAACACCATTGCAGTCTAGCCAACTTTCCTATTTAGGCTTGGTCACACCTGAGTGACCACCAGGTTAGTTCCAGGTAATAAGTGTTCACTTATCAGAATATCTGGTAAGTTTTGAATCTGAAGTTCACACTTCTACTATGGCCAATGCACAGATACAGATTGATTTTCTTGATAATGGAAGACTCAAAGAGGGGGCCATTATCTTCTGAATGCTGGATACAAATTTTCCATAAAAACCAGAAAAGCGAATCGAGTGTATTGGATATACATATGCTATCATAATATAAACCTAATTTCATTTCTGTGATCAACTTTTGGTAGAATTTTATAGTTTTAGATGAGAATAATATTTGTCTTATCAATTATAAAATTGATATTTTCTTACTTAAATTGCATTTATAATATCATTTCTGTAATCATTTCTATTTATGTAGCATTAACATATTCTTAATCAAACTGTGATTATTACAACATGTTTGTGAATATTTTTGATAATATAATAATAAATAAATAGAAAATAATAAATAATGATAAATAAATAATGATAAATAAATATTTTATTAACGATGATGTTATGATTTTTTTTCTGATGTCTACCTGTAAATTATCTGTGCTGTCAGTGTTGTGATAGTAGAACTTGTGTTATTTTAGTAAAACACACCAATTCCAACCTGGCCAACCTTTTACCCTACCTGTTTAACACATAAAATCCCAAAAGTTGGCTAGACAGGAAGACACCATAATTTTATGTGTATTAAAGACCTGCAAATGGTTAAAACAAATAATACTTAAAAGCCTGAATTAACTGTATATAAAGCATACACTTGAGTTGAAGAATTTTCATTAATATAACTTAGTGAAATTGTGGAATTTAGACAATATAAATTTAAGCAGGATATATAGCAGCATGATTTGCACAGCTGATATAATGAATCTAATCGTAAATCTTTTATATAAATTCATCTGTATATCTGGTTAAAAAAGCAATTTTACAAAATCATTTTTAATATGCTAAATACTATTTACATGTACTTAATATTTAATTATGTATGACAACTACAAGGTATCATCTCTGTTTTGATATCTTTAATATCTTGATTATTTTCTTTTAGATGCACTAATACAACCCAAAGAGACAACCATAGTGACTCCCCCTTCCACAGCTGTACCATCTGGGAAACCGATTGGAAGTACAGCGAGAGGCTCGGGTATAGAATTTAAGGACCTTCCTAGCCGCTACCAAAGGAAACCAATGACAGAGGAGGAAATGGATTTCATACAGGTATTGCTTAGATGACAAATTATAATGGTAGATTAGAGATTAGGATTATACACATTTAAAAATTGATAAAATTTGGGGAAATTTCTAATTTATTTAGTGAAGTTTTCTGTATTTACATAAACTGGACATTAGTTGTTCACAAAATTGCACAAATTACACAAATATTTAGCCTCTTCTAAATCAATGACTTGAGCAGTCCATCATGAAATTTTCAGGGGTTGAAAGAATTAAAGTATATACCATCTGGTTCAGTAATTTGAAACTCACATGTAGTTTGGTGGTTTTTCTCATGGAACTACACATATCTTTAATTTTTCCTTATTTAAAACCTTGTGCCTCCTAATTAGGTTGTGTATCCTTAGGTTCATTTATGAAACATCATGATATATTGAAATATCACTACCAATCAACTTAAATTATTTGACTGTTACAGAGAGGCGGGCCTGCGTAGTGAAGTACAACAATAATGATATGAAGTCATGGAGAAAATGAACGAGAGACAAATGTATGAATGGAGGATACCTTAGGACTCAAATGTGTTGTTTTTAAAAAGAGTATATCTGTTATAATTGTTAATGATATGAGTTAATTGGTACAATTTAGTTTGACTTGATAGCGATGGACTGTTTCGTTCGCAGTGGCACTGTAAAACTACAGGAGTGATAATTAAGACTAAAAATAATAATAATCAAATATGTGAATACTGCGGTGCCTTTCAGGTATGTACACTGCATGTACACTGTGAGTGATTTTGTACAGTGTTGACAATGTAAATAAACTCATAATTAAATATTATGTTATATTGTTTTATTTCGGACATAAATTGATTTCTTTAGTCAAATGGGTTCGTGAATTTGTTATGCCAAAGAACCTTTTGGGATTGAAGACTCCTGAAGTAATCTTTGTTCGAGAATGCTCTTGCAATACAAGCAATATAAAGTGTAGAAAAGTACTTTCTTTTTCTCTGTATAAACTACTACAAGGAAACTTGGTACCAAAGAACTATTAACTTAAGTCTACATCTTTCTGGTCCAAGGGAGTTGAGGACAAAACAGTACTAGTAAATTTAAGGTTAACACAATAATCTTATCCCATCTTGATCTACGAGAGTTGTCTCCCTTTGTATACACTCTGTCACTCAGTACCGATGGCATGTGAACGAAGGGAAGTAACTCTGGTAGACCAATATGATATTGTCCTAACATGACGACATCAAGGGACAGACAACTTTTATTAGTTTCTATTTGAAAATTCACATTCCATTGGAAAGGGGCAATCCATGAATTAATACATGTAGGGTGTGCTCGAACATTTCTAGAATGACATAAAGTAATCACTTATCAAGCTTAGACTAATTTTTCTCCATTGGCAACGTTCAAAATTAATGCCTGGCAGTCTGCCCATTATCCATGACTGGCATTTTTATAGTCGGGCAGACAATTTTTATCATATATCTGGTCTTTTGACAGGCAACTTTTGGTCCAGGTAGAAGATATACAAAATAACAAGAGATCCCAGAGGGATCTTGGCACCCCCAAAGAATGATCTATGTCTGACAATGGAAAGATGGATCTTTTCTCTAATTTTCAATAGTTTTCAAACATACTACATGTAAAGCTTGAGACAGATCGCTTCAGTACTTTCTGAGAAATAGCAGTAACAAACTTCAACTATCAAATTCAAGATGGCTCCTTGGCGACCATCTTGTCGATCAATCGCTCCCTTATCGCAATATGCACAACTAGGGCCATTGGGGAACCTACATGTGAAATTTGAGACAGATCCCTTCAGTACTTTCTGAGAAAAAGCGATAACAAACTTTAACTATCAAAATCCAGGATGGCTGCCTGGCGGCTATCTTGTGGATCGATTGGTCCAAAATCGCAACATGCACAATTAGGGCCCTAGGGAATCCTACATACGGTATGAAATTTGAGAAAGATTCCTTCAGCACATTCGGAGAAATAGCGATAACAATCTTTAAATATAAAAATCCAAGATGGCTGCCTGGTGGCAATATTGTAGACCGATTGGTCCCAAAATGCAATATGCACAACGAGTTCCTAGGGGAACCTACATATGAATTTTGAGACAGATCTCTTCAGTACTTTCTGAGAAATAGTGATAAACAAAACTTTAACTATCAAAGTCCAAGATGGCTGCCTGGTGGCCATCTTATTGACTGATTGGTCCCAAAATGCAATATGCACAACTAGAGCCCTAGGGGAACCCACGTATGAATTTTGAGACGGATCCTTTCCGTACTTTCTGAGAAATAGCGATGACAAACTGTAACTATGAAAAATCCAAGATGGCTGCCTGCAGCCATCTGGTTGACCGATCGGTCCAAAAATGAAATATGCACAACTAGGGCCCTAGGGGAACATAAATTTGAGACAGATCCCTTCAGCCCTTTCTGAGAAATAGCGGTAACAAGAAATGTTAACAGATGGAAGGATGGAAGGACAGACAACGGACCATGGACAAAAAGCGATTTGAATAACCCACCATCTGATGATGGTGGACTTAAAATGGGGGAATTGTAGTAAGGTCAAAGATCAAACTGCACAAAACAAATTTTTGTAATATTCTGGTTTTGAATTGTAACTTCATAAAGACCAGTAACTTTTAGTCCGGACCAGTAACTTTTAGGGTCTGCCAGTCCTTAGGACCAGCACGGAAAAATGCTAGGGATCACTGTCCATTGGAAACGGGATTGATGTCTTACAGACAATCAAGTTAAATCAAGATACTGTGAAATCATTAATTTTCATGGGGGTTTAATTTTCGTGGATTTCGTTTTTTGACCAAATTCAACGAATTTACATCCCCACGAAAATATATATAGTTGGAAAATATTGTTCAAACAAAGATAGTTTTCAGAATTTCATAGACTGCATCTACATGTACCAACAAATAATTGATTGAGTATATCATGACTCTATTAATGTGACACGATAATTGTTTGTTGGACACATCTGTAAAAACACTGGCTACCGACTCTAGATTGTGATTGTAACTGTGTTGTGTGGTAGAGCTTAGTTCCGCTTGAGCGATCAAACAGTACAGGTGACAGTGTCGACTGTGTGTTTTAACGGTAATGTCTAAGGTCTTCTCCACGAATTTAAGTGCCAACGAAATTGTAAAATTTTAGAATCCACAAAAATTGAGCCCAACGAAAATAAATGATTTCACAGTATATAGACTGCATGTAAACTGAGAACAAAAACATTCAACAGTTTAAAAGAAAGGGAGAGCTTTCTCCCACTTTAATGATGAAAGCAACTAACAATACTACAGACATTCTCAATACAATATGGATACACATCAATTTAAAATTTGTGTTGTATTTCATGCATAAAGGAGCACGATTACATGTTGATAACAAGCATAAAGGCTCCAGTGATTTTGTCAATTTAATAAATAGAAGACAACAATTGTGGACAGTCACAGAAAAACAGCAATGACCATGATATGCAATTCTGCATAAAAGACAGCAATTTTATGGCTCACAGTTGCAAGCTGTCTTTTACAACAGACTAAAGTAACCATTCTGTTTCACACAAGGGAGATAACTCTATGCAAGGGAGATTATTCATGTTATTTAAAGGGCGACAAACCTTCACTATCTCCTGCAAAACATCAACATCTTGTAACATTCTGTATAAATGAAGACAAAACATTTTAAAGTCTGACTTATCTACTTTTCTGCTCTATTACAAAAAATAAATTTCAACTTGCATAAAAATATAAATTATCTGGGATTACTTTCTGGAAACGCATTTGTAGTTCATCATAATATTTAATAGTCACAAATTGCTCTCAATGACAGATCTGATTCTTAAATTACTCTTTCATGTCTGGAATTTCAAGAAAATAAAAAATACATAACAGAATTACTGACATACCAACTATATAATTGGTAGTAAAAGTACAACACATATAGAGACTAAACCTACAAAATATAAAATAACAGTTCCACCATATGTTTCAATTTTAAATGAGAAAGTGCACTCTTGAGTGACTCAATGTCATACCATACGAAGGAACTACATTTATGTTTAATTGGCACATTATATATAGTTAGAACAAAGTTGCCTGACATGGTAATCAATAATAAATAAGTTTAACTAACATCAATATTTATTAGTATTATGCCGTCTCCTTTCTGCCTCTGGTATTTCTTATTCACACATTTAAGTGTAACATATATTAATCATTACTGCATGCTATCACCAGAATTGCGACCTTATGCCTTCTTCTCCCTTGTTATCGACCATTCCCGATTCATCTGGTCCAAAATTCTTGTCCTTTTACATGAAATGTAGCAAAACTCACAACAATAGAGTAAGCAGTGATACATCCTGTAGGTGTGTATTGTTTATTTTAGGAAAATTGAGTCTTCCTAATAAAAGGTGTGTCTTCTATGTATAGTGAAAACTGCCCTAGTGACCACCTCAGTTTAAAGACCATCTCATTAATAAGACCACTTTTTAGGGTACAAACTGACCAATTTCAACACAATTTGACCTATGTATTACCAATAAAACCATTTGGTTATAATCCCCCCCCCTTTCGGGGGTTTTTATAGACAGATTTAACTGTAACAATTATAAATAAAATTGGAAATTTAACAAATACAGCATGCAACCATATAACATCTGTAGTAGTTATTGATGCAATATGATTTCATATTCTAATACAGGATGTACATAAACTGGATCAATGCAAGCAATGCAAGTTTTAATGCAAGCTAAAAGTAGTCTATAGGTATATGTATGAAGTCACTCTAACAAGGGGCCAGCTACAGAGAAGATTTCTGCGGCTAATATTCACCAAGGTTACAAGACCATAGCTAGTATATATAGTAATGAAGAAACACAGTGGTTCAAAATAGAAATAAGAATCGGCATACATGTTTGTAAATTTTATAATAGGTTAACAAACTTCAATCTATCTATAAACAAGTTATAATATGGCACAATTAGGTCAGCACAAAGATAGATTTTACACACCATATTCGACCCAATAAGTGCATCTGTCCCTATAAGCAAACATCCCACACTTTGAGGCCTCATTTTGACTAAAATGTAGACTAAATCCATGAAGACTTTTTTTTTTTATTTCTTTTCTTAATTAATTAGGGCCTTTACTGTGCAATAATTTTGTGAAATGTTAGCCCAAATTTAGTTGTTTTAAGCACCATTTCATTTTTCATTTTTTTAACCACCCTGGGCACTTACTGAGTTGAATATGGTATCATAAGCACCACGTATACCTCACTATAAAAACTTAGGTCCCCTGACAGAAAATATGTTATAAAATTTATCTGGCCCCTTAAATGTTCAATGCAAGATGTACACAAATTTTAAAAGCTGGATAGTACTAGTTTAAAACAGTACTCTTGCGTTCCATTTGCAGATTCGTAACAGCTGTACTAAAATGATACAACACCGCCAAATGGAATGTGTTTGATTTTTTCCATGATGGCGGCACCCATATGAAAGATACCCTTCCAATATAAAAGCCAAGTATTTTTGGCGTTAACAATAAAATGGATATAAAGGTAAAACATCAATAGTTTCGGAATACATTCCAATAAATAATCCATGTAGTTTTATAGTATTAATCCATGTAGTTTTATAGTATATAAATACTCTCTATATTGTTATCAACAAAGAAAACATTCCGATCACAAATGAAAATTCTCGGGTCTGCCATCATGGATCCAAGTGGGATGCTTCTGAAAATGAACCACTTGTACTGGTATGGCATGTTCCATTTGAGATACAACAGATCCGTAATGATACAACTGGTACGAATCTGCAAATGGAACACATGGTATATGTCTGAAGACTATGTGAAAACCATAGACCTTAAATCTGTATTTTTAGGAGCAAAATTAGCAAGCCAAGACATCATAGCACTTTAGCATTATGATACAAAAAAAACAACATTTGGTAATTGCTGCACACAAATTAGCACTAAAAGTTTGCTCTGTAATTACAATGCTACATTCACCGAACACAAGAAATAATAACTGTACATGTCATTTATAAAAATTCTACTTAACTCATTCCCCCCTGATCATCCATAATGAATCGCTCCAATCAGTATATAGGCCTAGTCCAAATGTGTCTTCAGGGGTGAGTAAGTTAAAGGTAAAGAGTACCACTTGAAAATCAAGAAGCCCTCCATCAGTTTTTAAGTCTACTACAGGTACTTTATACATATACCAGTGTTTCAGACTGATTTAGGATATTTTATACATGACATTTTGGGGTTTTTTTCCCCACAAAATTTTGTTAAGACGATTAGAATGATTAAGGATTTTCAAAACCTTTAGGACATGTTTTGCGAGAGTACTGGCAAAATGGCTTAGTAAGCCCCAATCTGAATCACTGATCATATATACTATATATTTCTGAAGTGTCTTTCGCACTCAAGGCAATTCACTCAAATGTAGAACTAAAATTCTGTCAACCTGTCATTGCACATGCACATGTTTAAAAAATTGTCTGATAGACTTTCAGCTATTTATTGTTAATGATATGTATATAGAGAGACAAAACATCTGGATAATCGCATCTTTTACAGTATTCCCTTTTTGCATATTAGAGCTACCTCCCTTGCAAGTCAGCATCCATCGTGACGTAATTATTTAATTTTAAAGGAGAAAATATCTAAATCACATTGTTTTCTCTGAAAAGTATGACGATACGCTCGCAAACACATGATATCACAATCAATACCTACCCACAAGGGCAGATAACTCTGTAATATGCAAATACAGAATAGAATCGGAATGAAAATTTTTGTGAAAATTTTACTTGTACAATTGTACAAATACTTTAAAATTTGAATAGTAGCACTTGTAATTTATCTTTAAAACAGCTGGCGGCATGAGTACTCTTTACCTTTAATACATTTTATGAGAATGTTTTTTTCTTCACACAGCATGAGTAATAAATAATGTAAAAAAATTTACAAATGATGGTAATGTTGGTTACTAACAGATTTTTGGTAACACAATAAACTATATACAGAACACCATCGTCGAAGACCCACGGTTGATTGTACAACGTTACGCTAAACTAATCACAAACAAGCATGGGTCCCCGACGATGAGACTAAGCCGGAAGACATTTCTAAAGGTTCCAAAAGAATATGGATGTAACGATACCATTCATATTTTTATGAATTTTTCGTGAACTACTAAACAAAGAGTAAAAATAAATTTACAAGAACTGCATGACTCAACATTCTACTTATGATAATATATAAAATGCCCAATTAAATAAATACAAGAAAAGTATATAAAAAGATCTTGTCACTAACCACAAACAACAAGTTGATCTCCACTTGAAAAACGACTATCTGTTAGTTTAGGAAATTAAAAAAAATCACTTTAAGTTTCACATTCAAAATTGGTGATTTAAATGAAAAACTTGTAATTTTTCTTTGATCTTATGGAAATGAGCTTTTAGGTAAAAGCTTTCTTGCATTCAGTTAAAGGTCACAATATAGATAAGGTCACAATTATAAATTAGAAGGGGGCAAGAGAATGTTGTATTTGAGATCTTTGACGAACTTAAAGACACGTTAGCTTTTGATTCAGATGGATCACAGGTACATGTACCTGGCTCATTTTTGATATGAGATACATTATGTATTACAAGATGTCATTTAAAAAAAAAAAAAAAAACCAAGCCAGGTACCTGTGGATGGATGGAGAATCCGGTACTCATATACATAAGACAATGAATGACCAGTAATTCAAACTGTCACCCACATTGTAAACCAAAATTCTTTTGTAGCTACTTGGTTTCGCAAAATTTCATTTCAAGAAATTTATTTTCCTTAAAATATAGCAGATTTTTAAAAAAAATGGATGGAAATTCCTATTAATACAAAGGACAAAGGTAAGTGATGTTTATATTAAATTAGCAGAGATAAACTTTGGTGAATTTACTTGGATCACAAAATTTGCGAAGGTAAATCGCAGCTGAAAGAAAGGTGGTTTACAATTTTTAGTTGCTAGATGGTAGGAGTTATAAAATACATCAAGGTCACAACACCAAAAAATGCTGAACAATAAATACTGAAGTAATGTAGTTCACAGAAAACACCTTAAATAAATATACATTATATACACTGCAATGCCGGGAAGATGTACATGTACAGACTGAGACTTAGAGAGTGAAGACAATCTGATGTATATATTCGTTCAAAAGTTTGAAAACAATATTGAACCATAATAAAAGTTTTTGATAAAAATATTTAGCTAAATATTGTTTGATAGACTTAAATGACAAAGTAACAACGATCAAGTTAATTATTAAATAAAGATGTACACTTTCACCAATCCTCCTTAACTGAATGCATAGGAAAGCATTAAAAAAGTAATAAGTAAAAAAAAAAAAATTCTATAATGCTTTCCTATGATGAAATTTAAGTTAAAAGTTTAAATTAATGAAAATGGACCCAGGCCTGGTTTCCAAATTATAATTACTATAAAGGAAATTCTACATGTCAAATAATTGTGTTTCTGTCGTACATTCCACTAGAGATAGCACTTATCATGGTATGTGTAAAATTACGTAAAATAAAACTTATCTTAATTTGTTAATCAAATTATTGAACAAGGCTAACAGTATATATGTATGTTAAAATTATTCAAAGCAATTGCTAAAATCATCAAGTCTTCTGGTAGAGTCAACTGAGCAAAGAACATGCATCTGCATATTATATATGTCACACGTGCACACAGTGTAGTATATATACATGTATACAGTCCTAATTGTACTGTTAATACAGTAAATTTGTTCATTAAAATTTTCATTTGCTTTTAAACAATTTTTTTTATCTAAAATTCATATTTTTTCTCAAAAAAGTTTTGAAATTAATTTTCAACCTTCATTAATTAATTTTCATTAATTGACACCAAGGAATCAAATACATTTGTATACTAAAGAGTAGAAATTAAGAATATGCCCTATTGAATTATGTATGCATTTACAATCCATCAGCAGTGGTAGAAATAAAGTTAAAGATACTCCACCGCCGACAGAGCATAAATAATACCAATCATTTGAATAATAATTGGTGTTTAATCGTGTACATATATGTCTAATTAACACAAAAATTGGTTTAAAAAAAATTGGCATATGGAAGCAATTAATTTTTATAATATTTTCAAAAGTAGAAGCTCAAGTTTTTCTGTGGTAATTGTAAAGTAAGCTTTTGTAACTGAATTTCGCTGCTCCGTTTTTGTGCATTTGCAGCATCTCCATCAAATGTGTTTTTTCACTATCAAAAACAGAGCAGACTATTTAATATTTTATCTTTGTTACAAAAGTTACTTACTTTACACCATTATCATTGAAAAGTTTAGCTTCTATTACTTCTTTAAAAATATGAAAATAATTTTCATCCTGAAAACAAGAGATCCGAGGGATCTTGGCGAAGAATGATCTATGTCTGAAAGTAGAAGCTTTTCAAGTTTTTACGATTGTGAGACAGATCGCTTCAGTACTTTCTGAGAAATGTCCAAGAAAGTAAAGTCCCAAATCGAAATTTTGGTAACTATATATGAATAGAAATAGTGATACTTAACTATCGTCCTGCCTGGCGGCCATTTTGTTGACCGATTTTATGAGCCCTAGGAGAAATATGAGAAAGAAACTTGTGAGAAATACGATAACCACTTTTGTCAGCAAGATGGCAGCCTGGCGGGTATCTCCACGCCGCTACAAGATGGTGCCTGGTGGCCATTTTGTTGACCGATCGATCCAAAAACGCATTATGCACAACTAGGGCCCTAGGGGAACCTACATATGAAATTTGAAAAGTCCCTTCAGTACTTTCTGAGAAATAGCGATAACAAACTTTAAGTATTAAAATCCAAGATGGCTGCCTGGCGGCCATCTTGTTAACCGATTGGTCCCAAAATGCAATATGCACAACTAGGGCCCTAGGGGAACCTACATATGAAATTTGTGAAAGATCCCTTTAGTACTTTCTGAGAAATAGCGATAACAAACTTTAAGTATTAAAATCCAAGATGGCTGCCTGGCGGCCATCTTGTTAACCGATTGGTCCCAAAATGCAATATGCACAACTAGGGCCCTAGGGGAACCTACATATGAAATTTGAGAAAGATCCCTTCAGTACTTTCTGAGAAATAGCGATAACAAACTTTAAGTATCAAAATCCAAGATGGCTGCCTGGCGGCCATCTTGTTAACCGATTGGTCCCAAAATGCAATATGCACAACTAGGGCCCTAGGAGAACCTACATATGAAATTTGAGAAAGATCTCTTCAGTACTTTCTGAGAAATAGCGATAACAAACTTTAAGTATCAAAATCCAAGATGGCTGCCTGGCGGCCATCTTGTTAACCGATTGGTCCCAAAATGCAATATGCACAACTAGGGCCCTAGGGGAACCTACATATGAAATTTGAGAAAGATCCCTTCAGTGCTTTCTGAGAAATAGCGATAACAAGAATTGTTAACGGACGGACGGACGGAAGGACGGACGGAAGGACGGACGGACCACGGACAAAAAGCGATTTGAATAGCCCACCATCTGATGATGGTGGGCTAAAAATCAGTGGCACTATATCCTATACGAAATTAAGTAGGGATTGTGTATACACCAACCGCAAAATAAATAATTTTTATATTGTTTTTTTATCAAATAAACATTTTTTTAATTAAATAAACACACATATATAGAATTCAACACCAATTATTGTTCTAATGATGAATTAATATCATTTATGCTCTGTCGGCGGTGGAGCATCTTTAAGTATTCTAAGCCTCATTATCTGAATGTTGGATGGACCTTAAGGAGGAACATCAAGTTATCTGCGTAAAAACTCTGGATTGGTTGCTAAAAATGTTTAATAGTAAAGATCAGAAAGAACTGCACGCAACATTTTACAAATTGTTCTTTGTATAGGCCTGCTGATCATCTTTAGCGGTTGCCATTTAAAGACAATGCAATTATGCTTATCTCCTTTAGCAGCAAAAATGGGATGACATCAGTGATTAAGCAATGTTTCACTCTCAGTAAATAATGAATACATTAATCTCCATGAGGAGACATATAAACACATTGAAGAATCTAACTGGATATTTGTGACTACCAACAGACGTTATTGTGATCAATTTGTCATGACTCTGCTACTTGATCTTCAAAGAACTATGATATCTTGGTTCATAAAGAATTCCTAATTAAGGACTTGTTTTGTACAATTGTAATTCACAAGAATAAATGCTAAATCAGTTGTCATAGCAAAAGTTTACCATCAACATATATATCAACCCACACATGTTTAGACATACTATAAAATAAATTAAGGAGGCTTAAATTGCCACTTCTGATATCATTAGATGATATTTACTCATTTTCAACTACAGACCCAAACAATACTACATTGAAATCCTTAACAACCTTTACATAGCATTCACTTGTGTCACCGTGTAAGGAGGTGAAATGAAACACATTCTTTCCCCTGGCCGTTCAGCTGATTTTAATAGTTTCCAACCTACACCATTACGATGCTGCACCACCAATGAAGTTTCGAAGTCTATCAACAGTTTTACCATCCAAAGCACAGAGATCAAAATCGAAAGAAGCTTCTCCGATTTCATATTTTCCCGTCTCCAATATTACAGTCACTATTTGCTGGAGAACGCCACGGTCTTTCATTGTTTCTAGTTTTTTATGGAGATCCAACAACGAGACAAGATCTTGCCCATTAGGAGCGTTTCCAAGATTATGATGCTCTAGGATATCTCCAAAGTTGATATGGCCATTTCCGTTCATGTCGCGCTCCGTCTCGTGATTATCTGTACTATAATTATTATTGGTATTAGATCTTTCCTCCCTGAAAGAATTACTTTGATTCTCAGCAATATTTTCCTTGCATGCTTTTCTTTGCTTAGCAGACTCCTTGCTGGACTTTCGATCTTTATCTTTGGATTTTTTCTCCTTACTTTCCGTTTTAACATTCGTGTCACACTTAGAACTGTCTTTTGTAGAAGAACTAGGATTACTCTTGTCCTTTTTATCAGATTTACTGTCACTTTTATTTTTGGAAGATGACGACGACGATGATGATGATTTTGATGATTTCTTTTGCGATGATTGAGATGACGATGTTGACACGGAGGAATGATCTTTTGATTCAACGGTGGAATGATGACTAGATTTGGAACTCTTCTGGGAATGCGGCGATAAGATATTTTTTGAATGTGATGGTGAACTTTCTTTCTGGATTTTTTGCGACGAAGGAGAATCCATTCTCAATGACTTCACTGCTGGCGATGAACTTTTAGCACTATGAACAGGTCCTGGTGAAGCTCGAGAACTTTTCACAGATGAAGGTGAAAATGTTTTAATAGGAGATCGAAAAGCGGGAGGAATCAGATCATCGTCATCTTCATCATCATCGTCGTCATCATCTTGGTCACTTAAATCTTGCATTAGTCTATGAAGAGCACGTTTCGTTTGCTGTTGGATGGTGGGTTGCGGCGAGGGGTTGGTCGAGGCCATGGAGGTATTGGAGGCAACAGAACTAGGTCTTGTTGTACTCTCCTCGTCCTCATCATTGTCCTCATTTAAACTATCCTCACTACCACTGTTCTGAGTCACGTTAAGTCGTGACTGTTGTAAGTCACGAAGCTCCGGCTCCTCTACATCATGGTCCACACTTTCATCTGATGATGAAGAGCTATCATTACTACTATCCTCACAACTACTATCATCAGAAATAATCCTCTTTCTTTTGATTGGTGGCTGCGACAACCCTGAACTTGACCTCCGAGATGCTTCCTTTTTCTTTTTATCATGAGAGGACACTTTCTCTTTTATAGCAAAAGCTTCTTTTGAAAAAGTCTTGTTGCTAGGAGAAGCATTTTTCTCACTTACAGAGGGCTCAGTTTTAATTTTATTCTCTGGAATTTCTGTCTTTACCTTAACAGAAGTTTCACTTTTGATTTCAGATTTCACATCCATTTCTGTTTTCACTTTACCACTCGAAGAAACTGTTTCACTTTTCACTTTAGATTTACTGTTGTCCTTTTCTCGCTTACTGTCATGTCTGTTGCTTTTCGACGATTTACTTTTATCTTTATCGGATTTGTGTGATTTTGAAGATGAGGATTTGTTTCTATGTTTGGATGATGAAGAACTATCTTTAGATGAAGAATTTTTCTCCTTGGATTCTTTTGAAGAGGACTCCTTGTCTTTGGAAGACGAGTCTTTATCCTTGGAAGAAGATTCTTTGTCCTTTAACGATTCCTTTCGCTTTGAGGAATCTTTGTCCTTTGAATGTTTACTTTTTTCAACAGTCTTTTCACTGTGTTTGTCCTTGACTTTGACACTTGATGGCGAGGAGGAAGAGCTTTTCTTGGCCTTCTTGGTCGCGTCATCATGAGAGGTACTGTCAGCAGGCCTTTTCTGTGAAGAGGAATGTCTGTCCTTCAAGGAACTTTTATGAGGTTTAGAGCTTTCACTTGTAGATGTACTGGAGGTTGTATTAGACGTCACAGTTTGGGCTGAGGTACCCGAAGATGAGGATGAACTGGACTCCTTAGAACCAGATCCAGGTATAGACTTACCGGCAATAGAACTTCCTTTGGACTGTGGAGAACAACAAAGATTTATTATAGTCTAAATTATTGATTCAGGTTCCTTTTGTACCATGCAACTTTAAACATTAACAGATTTGGGGTACAAGACATTGCACAGAGTATTGCTACATGTATATTCAACTATGTTCATCAGGCATATCATTTCCACTTAAAAAATGTTTTTGGGTTACCAGGGCAGTTTTTGTTTATACGATTTGACTTGTTGGACCTGGTCATTTGTTTATGTATTAATGGCATATCTGTTGATTTTATATTGCTTTTAGATGAGCCTTGGCAAAGCCTTCGTAAGTCTGTAATAAAATCTGCAGGTCCACCCAGTCCAACCATATAAACAGAAATAGCCCAGTTGTCACACAGAGCAATGTAACTGGGTGGTGTTTCTGTGAAACAGTGCAATAAAGTAAGCTATTGTTACGCTCTATCCCATAAATACTAACTAACTGTAGCCTACCAAAATTACACGATTCTTACATTCACTCGTCACATGGAGAGGACATTCATTTAGCACCAGCAGATAAAGACTATCAGTAACTTATTCACTGACCATTGCCTAACATATACATAACTATAAAATCATATTGAAAGGCTTCATTGATACTCCAGGTGTTACTTTCACTGACATTTTATCAACCCTTGGACAATCTTATAATAAAACTGATCATGAAAAGAAGGCACCAGTAGACACTGGTATTTGATCCTTTGTTTTGATGCACATCAAAGGAAATGAGAGACGATACACTGTGGTTTACGTGTTGCTTTAAAGTCGGGAGTCGCTCTCTCTGTAATCTTCAAATAAAGTCTCTGCAGGCCTGTGATTGTCATTTTTCTTTTGAACTGCATCCAGTTTTATGATCAGATAGTCCAGGGGTGTATATAACGTCAGTGATAGTAACCCCTGGAGTATCGAGATGATTGAAGTCAACTGAACATTTACTGTAAACCAACTTTCTTTCGTGTGCTTTTTACTTTAGCAAATTTCGCGATCAAAGTTAATTTGCGAAAGTTATTCTTTGCTAATAAATACACAACATATATACAGTATAACCCCTCTAACTCAAACCCAGATTCCTCAAATACCACCTATTCTTCCAACTGGTCGTACGGTCCCGACCGTGTCCCTATAAGTCTAAGTAACAAAACCCTGGATAGCTTATAAACAGCTATTCGTCGAATACCCCTTATTCCTCAAACAGAAATATGTCCCCGATTCATCAAATACATAGTATTTACCCATTTTTTCGTTAAACAGGTGTTTGACCCTGTGCTTTTTTTTACCTGTGTCACCCCTGACTGCAACGACCGACATGGATAATTGCTCATGATCTTGTGTTTATAGAGGTGGCGTATCAAGCCTTTAGATAATTAAGGGATTAACGGTGTCATTATTATCTACCTACACAATCGCAAGTCGTTGTTTGATCCTAACTTTATTTGAACATTTCAGAAAAGGCATTAAATCATTGATATTTCTCTTGTAATGATCTTCGCTGTAAATTACGAAATACGGAAGTTGTTGATCTGTGTTAACAGAAAGTATGCATTGAACAGGCTAACACAATGTTATTTATCGGAAGATGTAAACTATATCAAACAAAATGCAAAGTACATTTTCTCAGTGTATTCCGTATCTTTTCCTTTATAATATATTTTGTAACTTTACTCGTGAACACATGCAACCTTACGTTTTTACAGAATAGATATCTATATCTATCATTTCTTATATCTGTAACTATGCTGGTTAATAACTTTATTGTGAGTATGTTTTTTGTAAATGCTTTACATGATTTGTGATAATTAAGTAATAGAAAATGTACTCATTGATGGCCAGATATGGACCTACATTGACCTAGATGACGATCGCTTACTCTGCTGTGAATGACATTTGATTTAGGGCTTTTTTGTAAGCATTTTCAAATGCTAAATTTATGTTATACATAATTTTTTCAACCTAATATTGCTATCAATAAACACTTGAATAAAGAAATCCAAAATACAGAAAGATAGGGTAACTAAAACGTCATTGCCGTGCATTGTTTGTCATAGTTTGAGACCGGACATTTTGATTGTCGATCGCGACCAACGTTGGATGAGTAAAATTTATACCCTGTATTCCTCGAACCATTGACCTAGCCCCCTGCTGTTCGAGTGATAGGGGTTTTACTGTATATATAAAGGAATTTCCGTCCAATTTTGAAATCTGCGAATGTTAATCTTCTCGAACTTGTTTTGAACGAGAAATTGCGAAATTTAGTAGCCATAAAAGAAAGTTGGTTCACAGAATTTAAGATCTTCTGTATTTACGATGATCGAGTACCTTGGAGTGTTTTGACTTCTTGACTGTGTCAGTCTGGATCGGTGGACCAAACAAGTCGGTAAACTGGCCAGTCTCCTTCTCACCGTTAGGGCTAACAACAATCTGTAATGATATCATCCTTGTTGATGATCAAGATATCAAAATATTCCCTCTCAGAAAACATGAAATCTAGGTAGAAAATGCATGAGTATGGCATGTGTTAATGAAAATTATCTATTAATGGAGAGAGAGTAAAACTAGACAATATAAGTGTCGGTGTGGTATGGAATTTTCAATCATGGTATATTGACCCCAGGGTCATCCTGACATTATCGATATTTTGTAGTAAGTATTAGAAAGTTCTCTTAACCATAGGAAGGGAGAGGTCATTTCACCATAATGATATCTCTTTCTGACAAAGGGGTCGTTTTACCATGGGGTCAAAAATATCATACTACACCAGGTGTCATGTGATGGACTATACCTTGCTTTTCCTTAAAATGTTTCTTTTCTTTCTATCTTTTAACTTAGTTTAACTTAGTTTATTCTGAACGCAGGCACTCTGCATGTCTCTATATTCAGATCGTAGTACATATGCTCATTAAATACAAATGGTGTATAAATCAAGTTTTTCTTGTGACGTTACACTGGCGTTGTTTTGAATTTCATTTCTTCGCTATCCCAAAACGTTTCTCAAGTTTTTAGATTAGGTGAGTGTATTACGCTCCCTCCAAAAACTCTCCTTAAATCTTTAAATATCAATTCAAAAAGAATTCCATATATATATTTTATCAATATTACACATAGCATTTATGTACATATATATAAATATATATATATCTGTGCAATAACTTTGAAATGTTAGTGGAATTTGAAAACATACCCCTCCAGCTTCCAACAGCTTTTTCTTGAATTCCTCCGTAGGATTTTGGAAAGTGAGTTTTTCGCATCGAGTGTGGTTTACAGGAGGATTATCAGCCATTCTCAGAAACAGATCATAGTCGTATCGGATTTTACGCGGCTCCTCTTTGTTTTTAAAGTAAATGTCTATTGGCAAGATAAAGCCAGCATATCCAGACTCGGAGACAAAGTAAGGAGGCGATGTCTTCACTGTAAATAAAGAAATTCAAATTTGGATAATAAAACAATGAACCCAATTTTGAAAATATTTCAAGCATCAACCAAATTTTTAAAATATTTCAAGCATCATTAAATCGATCAATATAGTACTAGTGTCACAGACAAGATATGACAAGTTTGTTCAATGATTTTCTATTTTCTAGGCAAATAGGATAAAAGTAGTATGAAGTCATCACATATGAGAAACGTTGTCTTTTGTCTGTTAAAGAATCTTAATTGTTTTCCAAATAATGACAAAAAAACACCAGGGTTTACACTGGGAGTTCGTTCTAAAAATCAGGAAAAAGATAGGGTGCCATTTTGTAATTGCAACAAACTTTCACTTTCTATTCCTAAATATGTATTTATGGGAATGGCGTAAATACAAACCCTGGATTACTATACCTAAACTATACCGGAGATTAGTATAAAGACATTCATTTCCAAGCTAGTGTCTATGAAAGACCACAATACTTACTTCGTTTATGGTTTGTAAAGCTTGGATGAAGATTAAACACCACTTTTTCAATGAAGTGAGCGATATCACAACCGTCAGGCCCTCGGACAAACACAGTCCAATCGTGGGTGAAGCCATTCTCAGTCTGGTTTTGGCGCACAGAGGCCCTGTGGCCTAGTTCTATCTTTACCTGTACAGACATTGGCTGGAAAAACAAAATCAGAACATAAACACACTATATTATACTGATTTATCATATCAATATAACAATCAAAACAAGTTGTTGTAGAAAGGGCAAAATAAAGCTACAATTTTTATAATCACAAAAAGGAGAAAACCTAAGAAAAATAAAGTTGCATGCTAATTCTAACAATGCAAAGATTCTGATATTACATAGCATAAATAGCCTATTATCCCTGCAGACACATTTAAAATTTAGGCTCTTCTAAATCAAAGACTAGACCAGTCCATTATGGAATTTCTGGGGTGAATGAGCTAAAAACAAATAAGAAAATACATGAATACCGGTATGTATAAAGAAATGGTAAAAGTATCAAGAAATAATAATTAAATCTCTCTATGAATCACCAGGGGTTGATACCTGTGGCTCGAGACCACCAAAATATTGGAAGGACCACAAAAAATATCAGATGAGTGGTCCTTTAAAATTTGGACAACCAGAAATCAATAATTTTTATCTGATTGGATCTAGAAATGAAGATGCATTTTTGGCCACATAAAATTCATCCTCGATACTCAGGGGGTTACTATCAGTATCACTGGTGTTATATCCACACTGGATTATCTTATAGTAAAACTGAAGGCAGTATCGCTATAATGTCTGCAGTGATAGTTACCCCTGGAGTATCAAGGATGCTTAAAATTAAGAGGAACCACCTGATGGTTCTGTCACAATTGACCACTGAATAAAATAAGTTCGTATTTACCCCTGACAGCTGTGATACACTAAGAGAATTTCTAATACAAACATGTACTTTATAATATCAATCCAGACTGAACCACAGACAAAACAAACCCAAATGTCTATTAAATAAAACCACAAAAATGATTCAAACCATAGAAGTGTGAAACATTAACCACAAAGCTAGACTTCACATGCAATAAGGGTGTATGCCCATATATTATTAAAGCTTGTTATGGATGACATATGGCAAACACAATGTGTCACCTGTCATAGCATACAAATTAGTTCAACAACTGAAATTCAAGAATTCATTAATATATTTCATTATTAACATCTCATGTATTGAAATCACTTTCACATAAATGATGATAATGAAATGTAGCTCAAATAATGAAATGTAGCTCAAATATGAAAGTTTGGTCAAGCATAGGATACAAACTTTTACTGTGGTTCTATCTTTGGCAAGTCACATACAATAGTATAATACAAATATTCAACTCTGGAAGTTTAATCATGCAATGATAATTATAACTAATGAATATATCATTTGGTATTGAATTAAGTATAGCAATTTAAAACTTTTGTTGAATGATGCAAACTAAAACTTGTAATTCTTATCAACTCTGAACCCACATATGACCTTATATAGTACAGTAAAATATGATTATAATTAAAATCTCATGGGACCAAGGAATTCATCATAATTAATCAATATGTATGATAAACAACTTCTGAAAAAAAACTTGCACTTTGACACAACAAATGGCCTTATATAGCAACATATTATATATTAGGTACAGTACTATAGTTAAAGCAATCTAACATTAATATTGTGAATTATAGGGACAGAAAAACGGAAATATTGAAGCCAGCAGATGAATTAGGTGCTCTAGTTAAAGCCATCCAACATTCATATTGTGAATAATAGGGACAGAAAATTAAAACGGAAATATTGAAGAAGACATTTGTGAAACTACAAGTTACCTTAATATCAATGTAAGTGATTGAACTTATGGAACATCTCAGAGGTAAGCAATATAAATTACAGTGTTTTATTAAGCAATAAAAATAATTAAAGGTGATACCTTTTTACAGTGAAACCTGTCAAAACTGGACCTTGTCTAATCTGGATACTTGTCTAATCTGATTAAATTTTATGGCACATTACTTTTTAATTATTCTGATTAAAATATTGATCCTTACATATAATAAAATTGGCAGATCAAGGTAGAATATAATTTGAAGATTAAAAAAAAATTAAATAGTTTCAAAATAAGACGGATCGAAAACCTCTAACTCTTGGTTACAAGAAAATTGTTTTCTAAATCGCTAACTAGTCTTAAGAATTTGTAAGATTGTCAGATATAAGAGACAAAACAAACATACTAAAATAGCAAACTGTATGAACAAAAGTTATTTTTCACATATTTAAAATTTGAAATCAAAACTTCATTTTTAATTTCGACAAAAGTTTAAATAGGAAAGAGATCTGTGTTAATTTGTGAATTTTAGACCAGGAACAAAATTAGTTTGATGATTTTATCAGCACACTTTAAAATTTCATCAACACACTTACTTTTTTTTCAGATCAAAATTAAAGTTGTGAATCCTCAGGCTACATCAGCAATTTGTATGGGATCATCATCTCAGTTGGTTTCTGATTAGGTATAAAGTGTTGTTATAAAGTACTGATAATTTGATATACACAGCATTTTGCTAATAATTCATTTTTGATTTTAAAGTTAGAAAAGAGCAGACAATTTATACAGATGTTTTCCAAGGTATAGAATAAGCCGTACATTTTAGTAACTTAGTCTACTATTAATTTTTGACATGTTATCAGTTTAAATTTGTTAATACAGTAAAATTAAAATACACATTTAATATGTGAATTAAAAAGCAACATAAATATCCAATTGACACTAATTTTTTTTTTAAATCTTACAAGTTAATTAACTGTTTCTAAAAAGCTCTCACATGGGGTAGCTATTGTTATAATTAACTGTTTCTAAAAAGCTCTCACATGGGGTAGCTATTGTTGTAACGAAAAAGATATCATATTCTGACTGACTTTTCTGTAAGAAGGTGATATTTTTTTACGCTACAACAATAGAAACCACACAGGGTTGAAATGTAATTTACACTAAAATAATTAACAAGCCCAGCAACTATAGTTCATTCATTCATGACTTGTTTTTTATTTGCCGTTTTTTGGAGCATACTGTTTGTAATATCTTTCTAGGGCTATTATAAGATTGTTTACTTTACATTTTGTATGACAGAACGTCACACTCAGTTCCTAAAGAAATCTTAATTACGGATTCTTTTATGACTTTTGTCAAATGATTACAAATGAAACTCATTTTCATGGAACAAATGACTAGCATAGGAAACTATTTCCTTACACACATATATTGTCTAATACGTCGCAAGCCGCGGTTCCACGGTCCAGCAGAGAGAAAATTCCCCGTGCAGGCCTCGGTTGATAAACTATAAACTGTTATTCACACGTAAACATTGAAATGGCTTATATTCATAAGAGGCATTGCCGATTTGGCATTATGGCAGTTTTCGTCATTATATACTTAACTAGGACTAATGACATCGCAACCAGAGCAGGTAATGACAGAATCCGAATAACAAAATTCGTTTTGACTTCAGCACAATCAATTCGACTCTGAAACTGGCCCGTGACGTTTGGCCAACAATGGCAAATAGTGGTTTAACAAAGGAGTTCGATATTTTACAACCTTTACCTGCGGCATGTTGAATGTTCAAAGGTCACAATAACTCTCACCAGACACTTCTATAGAATGTAGGCTTCTTTGAAACACAAAGAACATAACCTTGTGTGAAAATTCATTATGCTGATCACAACACGATGTGTAGGCGGAAGTTGGTTTGCGCATGCTTTAGTGAAAAGGAAGTGGGGAAGGGGGAGGAGGGGAGGAGAAAGTGAAAGTAGATTATAGACAAGAAAGAACACAGAGTTCCGATATATACCATAAATTTCATGTATTTACAAAATTAAATATACTGATAAAAATCAACAAATGATGTTGAATATGCGAGATCACATTATATCAAGTGTTATGATTTTTTTTTATAGATATCGGAAATAGTACCCAAAAAATTAATGCACATTTTACATGTACATTTGTGTTGTTAAAGTTTACCTAATTTCTCAGTGGTGATACCAAAGATGCATCATTTATTGTTAATTACGCTTCGTTTTACGAAACTATTTCTGTTATTTTCTCTGAAAGATAACTTTGATATTGATAACTCTGTCTGAAACGTGTTAATCCCTAGAAATGTGGCCGTGCGACAATTACTATTTGTACTATAATAGTGTTTTTTTCAAAGCGTAAGGCCTCCTCAAAGAAAATTTTCTTAAATAATGAAATTTAAGATATAAACACTTAACAGAAATAGATAAAATATAGTTGCCACACATTATGTTTTTATTTAGTCATGTTCAAATTGCTCTTTGTATAGCGTTATTTCTCCATCTTAATTTTTACTAAAACTGTTACTAGATTCAAGTATTTTGTAACTTGATTGATTCATAATTATGTTTGTAGGTTTTTTACACTGAAATTTGTTACAATCATTAAAAATAATTGATAGTGGTCTTTTGACATATACACCACATTGGAACTATATAAGCTTAGGTGAATGCCACAGAAAACTGATTTTAAATCATTGAAATATCACACAAGTCATTACGTGGTGTTACAGGGTACCAAATTAGCACAGGTACTGTTAAGAAAACACTTGTACAATTTTTACAGTAAAATGTATAACTGTATTCAGTATAACTTGTTATATAATAAACGCAACTGCGTTTCTTTTCTAAAGTAAAATCACAAAAATCTATATAAACTGTTTTTTCTTAATTTTATATATTTTTTCTTGCTGGGTATCAATTTGGGTACACATCATGTGACAAAGCTAGAAATCTCGAGACATGATATTAATCGTTCTAACAATAAAAATAAGCACTGTAATAAGAAAAACAAAGCATCAAAATAAAGTTTGTATGCTCTTTTTGAAACCAAAACAGAAAAAAATGAAGCATACCAAACAACAAATGTCATATAAGAGAAATCTACGAGTATTGGTATCAATTTGGGTACAATGACGTTACTTGTACAGTGTAAAAGTAGATTGCAAGGAACATTCAAGTCATTGCCTTATAAGTTTTACACGAGGTTCGAATACAGGACATGTACAGTTCATATCAGCTCTTAAGTGTTCTACAGACACACTGTATGCGTTTGGTGTGTGCAAACGCACATTTACATTATTGTAATTAAACAAACGCGTCTATACTGGGCATATAGCAAATGAAACTTTACTACATTATCATGTTATTCTGTTTAATTAATTTGTGATCTTCAAATCTTGCCATTTTGCAATTACTTATTCTATAGACTCCAATCTCGTTATTTAGATCAATTACTTTTAAATATATGTATTTTTCCAAGTTACAATGGGTGTTATAAATTGATGTAAAAGTAAAATATACCCATTAAAAAGTTCAAGTGTTTCTCGGGGTCACCAATTTGTCGCTACTTGTGGCAGAGGTTTGTCATACAAAAACAAAAACAAAAACAAAAAAAAAACATTTCCATAGCCTAATATGCACTGATCATATTTTGTAGATTTTATGATTAACTGATTAACTTTCACAAACATAAACATTATACTTTACATGTTGATGTACGATGGCCCAGCGAAGAATTATACGAACATGTCCATATACAATAAAACCCGTTATCATTGACACCTTTATATAAAAGAAACCTGTATATGAAGGAGACTAATCAGCCCCATTGGGAGCAATATACTACACATGATTTACCTCTGTATAAAGGACGCCTGTCTATAATAGAAATTTCTGTATTTTCCCTTCATATACAGGTTTGAAAATAAGTGAAATGGAAAAAAAACAAAACAATAAATATATATATATAGAGAGAGACACTTACCAAGAGGACTTTGTGCCAGTTCAGAACAATTTTTTTTAAAATCAAAGTAATTCTGATCGTAGCAAAACTGAGAAATAATATAGATTACGTCTGTTTTACAATAAAACATTTCTTCAAGTTCGCCCAGAAATATTAATATGGCTGGAATTCCAAAATAAAGCCATAACTGGATTCAGATTAAAATAGTCCTTCCAAGAATAAACACTTGACCATCGACTATTAAAACGATCTCCGTATATATAATGTTAAACCGAAATATACGTTACAGTTTCCAGTTAAAACAAATACTTCCCTATCTTACAGTTCATTTTGAAAACGAATGGGTAAAATCCATAGACTGATTACGTCATATGCTACCATGGGGATATCCCTTGTATTTTAACACATCCGGGTGTGACGTCAATATTAAATCCTAAAATAGATAAGGTAACCTATGAGTATGTCACGATCTGAACTGCTTACAATATTAAAGTACAATGTATGTAGGAGAATTATATAATAATCTGATATATACATCCTTATATGGTTAGGACTTGTCTGCATTGCTTAAGTAATATATATATATGAACATGGTATTTAGAATTTGTACTAGCTTTATCAACTTATATAGTGGGGATTTATTCTTTTATCTTATACATTATGTATTTACCTACTCAATCCCCCCCCCCCCCCACACACACAAAAAAAAAAAAAAAAAAAAAAAAACGGGATAGGGGCGGGGAGGGGACATTGTTGTTTGTGTACATTAAAAGATATTCATGATATATAATGTGTATGCCAAGGTTTTGATCACTTATAATGCACCATTCAAACAATCATTACAATCCCCTAACAGAATGCTGTCAATGAATATCCAATATATATCAACATTACATCATATTAGGTCTAATATATCGTATACATACATAGAAGTAAAACACTTATTTAACCATTTCCATGTGCATTTATTTTGTACAAGTTTTGTCGTTTGCTAGACCTGTGAACGAAATGGACAAGACTTTAAGGACAAAAACAATAATTCGACCATCTAATTGCGAAATGCGAAAATCCAGTCCATGGTATTCTAGCGGTGCGAAGCGAAATCAGATGTAATGAGATACTGCTTTGGGTAAAGAGTCGTGAACTATTTTGGAAGCCTGCAAGCCGAGGAGCGTCGGGTGGAAACGTTACAGAAGAAATATGATGATGTTATTGTAAGGTTTTACCAACATTTGTTTTTACGTTCTTTTAAAAGCATTTTCATTTAAAAGTGCGCCAGGATTTCGGAGTGGGGAGGATGCGGAGTACCAGACAAAAGCATCGACTTACACTCATCAACTGGGAACTATCCAACCATCTCTTAAACCCAGAGGTAAATGTTTGGTGATAGGTCTTAAAGTCTACAAGTGTCAGAAAATGTAAGAAAGCGTCTCTATATATAATTTCTTCGAGAGTGCTTAATAAAGACAGTGTTCCCAAACTATCGTAGTCAACGTGTCAATAATGCTTTTCATACCAATTTTGCATGATTCATGGAAGGAGGTGCAAGTCGTACATGATCAGGAAAGAAAAGGCGTCAGCTTATCTACTTTAAGGCTAAATCGAGGAAGTGGGCATACATGAATTTTGGCAGAAAATGGACGGATGTTTTGTACACAGAGAGGACAACTGAGAAGACATTGGGCAATTCAGGACAATTCCTCTAACTGAATCGCGGAGAAGGATAATTTAATTTTCAGTGCTTTTGAACGTCTAAACAATGTGCAGTCTGTATGCTGAATTGTGAATTCCACAGAAGACTTAGACAGAACCATCAACACTCAGCAATCTGAGACGATGACTTGAAGTATCTGGGGGTGTTACTTTCTTCACCAGTACAGGATTGTACAGGTAGACGGTCTATAGTCACATTTCGCACATAGCTAATAGTCAAGAATTCACGGTTGGAAAGACCAATGATTTTTCATGACCACCCCAGTCGTATGAAAAAGGAGGCGTTAATGTTTGGGATAGGGGAAGTAGTCAATCAACAAATTTATGGGCTTTCGGAACACGGAGTGGCAGGCTGCAGAAAGCTAGGCTGCAGACACAACTGACATAGTCAGAACACAGCAGGGGGGTGTGATGCGTTTTTTGCATTTAGTCCTATCACGCTAAAGGGAGGACAGGTCATTTTATCATGTTTCAACTAACACACTGACATTTATTTGTTCCTAATAAAATATTATCTCTATCAGAGGAAAAAAGAGGGAAGGAATCACATCCCTGCACAGACAAGCAGTGGAGTACACATCAGCCATCAGAGAAAGAAAAGGTCGGGGAAAGGTCAGTGCTCAGGCTGATGAAAGGAAGTGAAGTAAGCTGTGGAGATAAACTTCTACAAAGCTCATGGGCAAATAGAACTTGGGAGCAACGGCAGTTGAAATTTGAATGACATAGTTCCCCGAGATATTTCATCAACTCCTTGTAGTAATCTGTTTGCCTTTTTGTGATAAGCCATATGACGCACTTTGTCCATACTACAGTGTTTGGCGGCAAGTGACGCCATACGGTTTCATTTCATGCTCCTCATAAAGTCGTTCAAGCCAAGAATTTTCGATGCTAAATTCTACTATAGTTCACAGGTGCCTTCAAGCCTACGAAACGCAAGTGAAGATAGCCCCGTAGGAATTGTAGACGGATAAAGAAACTTGCACGTGAGGATAGCCAAAAAGATTACACACAATCGTGGACCCTGCACATGTTCATAATTCTGTGACTATAGGGTAATTGTTTCTCCAAGAATTGTTTGACTACAACTCTTGGTATGAGCAGAGACCAAATGATTGGGTGTGTAAAACAATACTTTTAAATTTAGCCACTAAGAAAGGAAAGCCTTGATAAAGTGCTTTGAAATTTATCGTACAAATCCCCAACTTATGTATAGAATTAATACACATCCGAAACATATCGATCATCTTGAAAATACATTGAACGATCACAATAC